>NC_079319.1:65780716-66080716 GCF_029931775.1 Euleptes europaea
ACAGTGTCTAAACATTTAAATCTGTGTTTGTCAGTTTAACATAAGGCTACACATGTCAAGCATTTGTCATAATAGGTTTCCTCAGCATAAACTGAGGAAGTTTCTAAGTCTATGGTTACATTCTTTGGGTGTGAACATCAGTGTGATCCTGTTGGTAGTGTGTTGTTTTGCTGATGGGGTATATAGTGCTAGTATTTCCAATTTTAAAAAAATCAAACCTGTTTGAGAAGTCACCCTGGTTAGGCCTTTTTGAAGGACATGGACAGCTTTATATCATTCATTTCTAATCTCTGCATGGAGTTTCAGTGACTTTTGCTTGTAGACACCTGTTTGGATATGATGCTCATTGAGGGAAAACTATAGCAGAGTTAAAACATGCAACTTAAAGGTAGTTAGCAGCATGCTGTTTTCCCTTACACGAATTCAAGGAGTGGCACAGAATTGTTAACATACAAAGGAAAATTTCCATTGAAAGGTAGAGCTCGGTGGTTCCAGTGGATCTAGATTGCACGCTACTAAGTCCATAATTTTACAGACTCTGATTAAAAAACAACAAAATTAGTCTGTAAAAGGTCCCTTTTCTGATGTTATTGTATTAGCCAGCTTATTAGCTTAATTTTTAAAGTGTCTTTGTTTCTTGACTTAAACAGATTTGTTCCTTAGTTATATACTTAAAATGCTAGTTAGTCTATTTTGTTAGGCATTTCCTTCTTTTCGTGTCTATTACTTTGGAAATTCAGAGCTGAAACAGATTTGAAAAAGGACGTCTTTGTTTTAAGACTGGGGTAAGACTCTGGTAGGTTGGGACATGATTTTGAGTTCCAGCCTTTCTCTTTCTCAGTGAATTATGCATTAATTTGTTATTGTGACTTTATAAGATTTCTTTGTTAGCGTGGTTGCTTTAGAGCAGTAGAATCTCTCTAAATCTTCACAGTATCCTGCCTTCATTTTAGCCTATAGTTGGACCAGGTTTGATCACTTGTTGATACTGGGGATCTGTGGAATTCTTAGGACTATACCTTTGCTTGCAATTTAATTGTGATTTCATAGTTAGTTAATATTACTAAAGAGGATAGGTTAATTTTAATGATTTTTCACTACTCATTGAAAACATATATTGTGTGTATTGTGAGACATGATAAGATTTGTGCCAAGACTCAGACTAGATAGGCCTCAGTAGATCCTTGGTCAAAACACCAAAGACGCCAAAAATGTGACCCGTTCTATTTATTTCAGTAGACTTTTGATGTAAGGTGTTTTATTTTCGACAATGATGCTCTCAGTAGAGGTACAAAACATAAAAGCGTGAAGATAAGAGATGGTACTGTGTTCATCAAGTACACCAAAAAATTATAGCAAATACCAACAGTATAATTAACCAAACACAGCCAATTGAATAATAAAAAGGATTAAGTTGGTTTTTGTGCATTTCCAGTTTGGCATCCATATAGAACATTATGAAACTCAGAGTAACATCCTATACAGCAACCTAGGAATGGCAGACAGAAGTTTGTGCAACAATGGTTAATATACTTTACTGGTAGACTATTACTATATCTAATGGTGTTGATGCACTTTTCCTCTCCAAACATATGAATTAAAATTCAGTTTTGTGATTAATACTTGCCTCTGAGTACAAAACTGTGCCATAGAAAAATTAATATAGCTTTAATGCTCTTTTGTGTTACAATGCTTCGGTTCTCAGCTATATAAAATTAGCAGTAAAATACACCTATCTCAGCTTTGTTTTGATATAACGTGGAATCACTGGAATATTTATATGGGCAAGTTGTTCATCAGTAACCATCTATAACTTTGAATTGGTCTTAAATGAAGAGATCAGTGGGGTGGGGTTAAAGCTTTTAAAAAATCCGTGTCAAGGCACAGTCTTATAGAATATTATTGGTGAGAATGTACTACTATAATATTGGGAACAACCAATGCCCAAAATAGTAAGTGATATAGAAATCTTCTTTCATAAGTCAAAGCAAAAATAATAGTAAAATACTAAAATCATTAATAATAATCGTGCATAGTAGACCAGCAGTGAAACTAAGTGCTCTAAAAACAAAACCCAGGAAGGTTTGAACATAAATTATGTTAACTGGATAAGCTGGACAGATTGGGTTACATCTTCCCTCAGGAACAAAGTAACAAACATTTTTAACAAGATATAAAAATGGGGGGGGGGGGAGATCAGCAAGGATTTCTTTTTAAAATAGATTTTTTTTGTCCTTTCTTAGAAGGTGACACATCGTGCTTGTTCTCAGAATAAGTGAATATGGGTAATCTGTAAGGGACATTGTCTTTTATATAAGCATTTTTGTTTATGTTGATCCTGTTATATGTAACATTTATTAGATTGTGTAGGTTATTTATTTCCATTGTCCAGTCATTTCCTGACATTGCTATGTTACTGTTTATCTTCCCACTCTGTAGATTTGTTCATAAGGCATCTCATTGGCTCAGTTCAGATGTCATGCCAAAGCATGGCTAAAGAAGCTTAATTAATATTTGGTAAGATGTGGTTTGTGATCAACTGACAAATTGTGGTTTGTGATCAACTGACAAACCAGAATAAGAAAACATGGTTTGAACGGAGTTTGCAAACCGTGGCTTGAGCTAACTATTTTTTGGTGTGATGTCTTCAGAGACAAACTATAGTTACGGTCCTTGTGCCCAAACAGTAGAATGGTAAAATGAGGGGTGGGGGGAGAGAAAACTTTCAACTGTGGCTTATATGACTGGTTGGAAGATAAAACTATGATTAGCAGAAAGTATGGTCTGGCGGGATGTTTGACGATTCATTGACTTTAATTACGACTAAGGTACTGGAATAGAAATAGAAGGAACGTGCTACAAATTAGGTAGGAGAAGTTGTTACTCAAGTTACACATTTTGTTCTTCTTTGGCTTTCTCTTCCTTTCCCCTGAAAACTGGCACCTTGTGAAAATTACAGTGCAAGAGGATACGAGCATTGGCCTTCAGACCATACAGGAGACCTTTTTTCCGACACAAAAACACATTATAAACTTCCAGGCTTTGAAATCTAAAAACGGACATCAATTATTTTGGCAAACTGTAGAAGTCTTGAGGCTAAAGCAACTGAAAGCAAGAAGCCTAAGAGTGACTAAGCCAAAAAAATAAGGGAAAATATAAGCCAATCAAGAAGCAGGGCCTATACTTTGTGGTGTGAGAAGTGTATTTCAAATACATTTCTCACGCTACAAATATTTCTGTCATGTATCTAAAGCCAGATAGCTGTCTGTTAGCTGAGTGTTGGACGCTTAAAGAGGCAAGAGGCAATTAAAAATGTAGAATAAAGGAATGCAAATATTCTTTAACTGAGTGCAGGATCACTGCCTTATAGTTTGTTACTTAGTTATGATTGCTAGTGGCACATGTGTTCTATTTTGTGTGTGTGTATATATATACACACATATATATATATGTGTGTGTGTGTGTGTATGTATGGATTTCAGTTGCTTTTTGAAAAACTCCCGGCTGCCTTTTCACTCTTCCCCTCCCCAAATCTCTGGTTTTGTAGTTGTAGTTGCTGTGGGCCCTGATGCTCTGTGTTACTGTCCCTGTATACACAGTGAAGGTAGTAAAAATGAGCACTAATCAATCTTTCAGAGCCAAGCAATGAGCATTAGGAGGCCACTATCCTGTGACTAAACACACCCCTTTTATGGAGTGTTGGTGCTAATAAAGGACAGCTTATTACTGAGGCAGAGACCAAAGCTTGGGTGAGGTCAACCATGACTGGCAGTCATCAGTCATTCTTAATGATACTTTTTCCTGTGCTTTCTAAGGGATTCTGAGTAGAGTGCAAATCATTTGGGGTCATCCATAGTTCATGTACCCACAGATGGTAAAGGTTTTGAAAGACTTCAGTTTAAACTGGTGCTACAAAAATTATTGTTCAAGAAGATAAAAACAAATAAACAAAAAACCTCCGATACATTTTCCCTCTCCACTTGGATTGTATTTTCATTCACTGTTAAAAGAAGTTTTACACACTCGAGTAGTTGTGCATTATATAGAACTACATAAATGTATTTTTATGATGCTGTCTTCTTTAATTATTACCTTTGATGTCTATTGGTGACTAAAGAGAGCTTAACAGGATTTCTCTCCCTTCTTAAATTTCGCAAAGTGAAACCCAGCCAGTCCCTGACAGATGTCTGTTCCTCACTTTCAGGATTATTTTATAAATCCCTTTCTGATGAGCGGAAGTGTCAAATCAAGGACAGGTCATAAAGTAAAAGTATAAACCTTCCAAAGAGAGACCCTAGTAATATATAAACATTATGTACTATACATTTTTTGCAGTATAAGAAATACATTTTGGTAAGAAGGTAGAAAAGTTTCAAACGTCATCTTGTGTGTACATATGTGTGTGTACACAGAGAGGGAGTGTTCTCATATTCCTTGTTTCTTTTTTAGTTTCACATGGCAAGAAAATAGCTCTGGTATAGGGATTACAGTTTAAAAATATGTGGTTACTAATGCATACTTTAAAAACTTGGTACTGTTGTTTAACTTTTTTTTTTGTAGCTATTCACTTGCTTTGGAGCTAATCATCCATTGTACCAGCAATGGATGAAGTTAAGTACCAGCAATGTGAAGTAGACAACAGCTGCCTATTTTTATAGCGCGAGTTGTCTTTTTCTGAGATTTTTACTTCTGTTAAACTGTTGGTTTATTTTTACTTTAAAAAAAAACGGAGGTGAAATCAACACCTTCTGGTTTCTTCTGTCATTTCCATATCGTCACATATGGAAACGTAGTATGTTGTTCATCAGATCTAGAAGCTGGAGTAACGTTTGGTCTCAAATACACACTCTTTAAGCTGTGACTGCAACATGTAATGTCTCAGTTTTGAGGAAGGTCCAGGCAACTTATTTTCAAGATTTAGCTTTGTAAGATAAGCTGTATATAACCTCTGTTAGTGAAGCATACAAGCTTGTGATCATGTATGTACAATATCTAGCATGTTCAACAGATGGGTTCAGTGTTTTCTATATAAACACAAATTATTACAGAAAACGGTGTGAAAAACGGGAAGTCTGACATGAATAGGTGGCTATTTGAGCTTAACTGCTTAAAATATGTACATTGAGATTTTGATAGTATTTTTACTGTGGTTTGTTGTTGGTATTTTATCTAGTTTTTATCCTGCTTTCATTTTAAGTACATTGTGATTTTTCAGTTTAGAGCAGGTACTTGCTTATTTCTGTCTCACTCTAGTTGATCAATGTCCCTGATGGCTTTTGGTAGTTCCACAATAAACTGTTTTCTGCTGTTGGTTAAAAAATATGTACCACTTTCATAAACAACATAAATATGATCAAATAATCTCATATCTATGGTAAGAAGAGGTCCTTGTTGAATATGTATTCACGAAAGCACTTAAATGTGAAAGTGTTTACATATTTACATTTAATAATGTTTTGCACACTTTCCTGAATGTAGGGCAGTATGTCTCGTGGTTCCTCCTGTTGATACCAGATGCTATGAGAAACCAATTAGGCCTAGGCTTGCCAACTTCCAGGTGAGGCCTGGAGATCTCCTAGAATTTCAGCTGATCCCCAGACTAGAGATCAGTCTCTAGTCTGGAGAAAATGGCTGCTTTGGAGGGTAGACTTTATGACCCTCCCCTCCCCAAAGCCCACCCTCTCCAGGCTCCACCCCCAAAACCTCCCAGTATTTCCTAACCATGAGTTGGCAACCCTATCTTCTGCTTATTTCACATGGCCCTTGTTATTTTTTTCTGTCTTATGAATGCAGGTTAATATAGGGTTGTCAGGTCCCTCTTCGCCACTGGTGGGAGGTTTTGGGGGTGGAGCCTGAGGAGGGTGGGGTTTGGTGAGGGGAAGGACTTTGATGCCATACAGTCCAGTTGCCAAAGTAGCCATTTTATCCAGGTGAACTGATCTGTACCGGCTGGAGATCAGTTGTAAGGGCAGAAGATCTCCAGCTAGTACCTGGAGGTTGGCAACCCTAAGGTTAATATCATTTTCTCCTTTGGGAATAATAGGCAAGGAAGCGAAATTTAACATCTCTCTAATAAGGGCCTGGACAATTTGTAGTATTCTGTTCCTGGTTAGTTTGACCTCATGGTACTACCTCCTGTTCCCAAACTGTAGAAGTAGGTTGCAGATCCTAGCTGGTATCATCGCACAGCTTTAAACGAGCCCCGCGAGCTGAGCTTACAGCTACCTAGAAATAAGCAACAACTTCTTATACAGTGATCAGCCACAGAGTAAAATATACAGGCCATGACATGCTGCTGTGATTGGTGCGTGCATGGGATATACTTCCGGGATTGATGCATGCGGGGCGGGGGGGCTTTATGAGATTGAGGACTTTCCTGTTCTGTTCGAATACTAAGGAAAATGTAACCACATCTGTGCTATGTTCGCGAAATTGTTCATGTGAAGCTATCCCTGGGCGTGTGAAGCTTCATCAATGTACTTTGGAACAGCCTTAGGTGATTTCCAAATCCACCTGAAGTGTAAAGGTATATGGCATAAACTGCACTACCTTACGCAGACACTGTATCCAAGACGCTTCCGGGAGTGTTGCAAGGCCTTTCTATTGGGGCTGGGGTATGCAGTTTAAACCTTTAGCATAGATTTTATTTGCTGTTTGATTTTTTACCTCAATGCTAAGTAACGGTCTGCCGTCTTCGTGCCTTAGCCAGTCTCTGCCATTCCCCTCTGAGGCCAGGCCGACAAAAACAGAACCATTGGGCAGGTGAACTGTCTCCATGCGTTCCTTAGAGATACCCCATTTTCCTCATCCATCTGGCTGTCCTTGTACTATGAAGCCTGGGCCACAGTCATCAACTTTTCGACTGGCATCTGTACATTGAACAGCAGTTTGATTGGCAGGTATTAACTTGCTATAATATACCAAGGTGTGAAAAGCTTCACCTGCCAATTTCTGCAGCACAAGCAGCTGTTAAAAGCACAAAAGGCACCAGGCTTTTTATTATTATTTTGTTGTTGGCCCCACCAGCTCAGGGGGGAGGGGAAGTTGCCATAATCTCCTTGCTCTTCTGGCACAGAGTAAACTAATGTGATGAGGATAGAAAATTTCATTTTTTACACCATTTCATTATATTTTTATATTTACAAGCCATGCCATGCCCTGAAGATGATTCCTAACAATATCTAAATTAATGAAGCCTTATAAGTTCTTTATATTGTGTTAACAATTTTTTTTAATAAAAATATGTCATTACAAGTGATCTGCAAACAACAGGCGGGTAAGTTTTTATTACCTCTTGAAGAAGTAAAATACTATTGTTGATTTGTAATCATTAATTTAAATGTGTGGGAACTGAACATTTTCTTTTCCCTATCATTAATACTAAACTAATACAAAGAGTTTGGGTGACAAAAAAACCCCTAATTTAAAAATAACCAGATGTATACCTTTATATAAAACTACCATAGGCCCGCAATATGGAGAGATTTTTCACCCCTTGTGAGAGGTCATAAATACCTTAGTTCAGTTTAAATAGGGTTTATGTGATACCAGTGATAAGGGTATCTGTGGGAAGTCCCCATAACATGCCATGGGTAAGATCTATTCTGTGCAGAGTAAAATGCTTGTGGACTACTTCTACACTACATGCCATGGTAGTCAGATCTTTATTGATATGAATATCTTTTGCTAGTTCTATGGGCGATGAGGGGAAGTTTAGCACCTTAAGAGAGCTTGTTCTATCAACTTGCGATCTGAGGACAGACAACAAACAGTACCATTTTCCTTACTAGGTGAGGTGTAAGCCTTTCATAGATATTTAATACAGTGGGGTTAGATTCGGTTTCCCTGTCCTCTACCCATAGCTGATTTTCAGGGTGTTTTCAGGGCCTTTTCCTTTCCTTTCCCTGAAATCCCTTATTTTGTCTTTAGAGCCGGGTTGAATAGGAATCATTTATTTTATGCAGCTTTGTGCTTTTTCTGTGCAGCTTGTATCTGCATGAATGTGTTGCAGCCTGATGCGAGTTCATTCGATTAAGTAAAATGCTTAAATTGTAATCCGTGCAAAACGATCATATTTGAAACACTTGATGTCTCGGTGAGAATCCATTTAATAGTGATCAGATTTAAATGATTTAACACAGTAGTGGTAGGGAGTAGAGGGGAGGGAAATGCAGTTTTCAAGACGTCCATGTATTTATACATATAAAAAAGATTAAACTAAAGTCAGATATGCTTCTTTCTCTCCCTCTCTATTTTTTCCTTAAAGCAGTCAAAAGATATACTGTATCCTCTGTGAAAGGGCGCTTTCAATCCAGTTATCCACTTTACCCAGTCTCAGATTCCAGAACCTTCTACACCCCCTCATTGGTTAAACCACTAAGCCTTTGATTCCTTCCTGATTACACTATGCAAGACATCTATCAAACACTGTCTTATCTGTTTGTAAGGCAGCTCAGGCCTCAGATTTAAGTCATGGGTTTTGGCTACAAGTTGGAGTGTGATTAATAATTGACTAATATAGCTTTTATTTATCACAGGCTAGCACATTTCACCATTACCGAGTTAACATAAATTAAGTGTAAGCTGTCGTTCAATCTGTTTTTCAGCTCTCCCCCCCTCCCCCTGTCCCCCCCAAATCCTAAGTCTATCTTTCACTTTTTTAGAAACAAAATCCTTAACACTGGGCACGGTCTTAGTCAGTGCCAAAAAGTTGATTTCCTTTTCAGTGGAGTCATATATCACTAGCCCGCCCAGCTGCAGTGTCAGCCTGTGACAGAATGACATGTGTCATTTATCAAAGGGGCCAGGCTGGGCCTTGGGAAACGTACACGACAAAGCCTGAGAGAGTTCATTTCGTAGTCCCCTCCTACCCTCTCCGGGTCTCTTGCCAGGAAAGCCTGTGATGTTTCTGTCTTCACAGCATTACTGTAAGTCCTTCAACCTTTACAGAATTAACCCTCAAAACCAGCCCCACTAATACGGGATTTTCCCCTTAAGAGTGCTGAAATCCAAACACCCATATTTTGGAGGATGCACAATTAACACTGGAAGGTTGCTGTAAGTTGACGCTCCTTGATTTCCCCCCTCACCCCTACTGGCTGTAAAGTAATACTTTTCCTGTGCGGTGAGGTTCTATACAAAAATGAAAGCCCCCAACGTTTCTAAGGCTGGACAAGGCCTAAGATTTAACCATTTAAAAAGCCCATCCGCGTGTTTATAAAGGGCAACGGCACCGTTCAAGTGTGGAACAGTCTTCTATTTGTGTGCGGTTTTTTTGCTCAGACATTCTATCTGCTAAGTCTTCCACCTGGGTATGTCGAACACAAGGGGCCAAAACAGGCAGCAGACGGTATTTCTTTTGAATGGGGCTTAAACGTAGAACATTTCAGTCGCATAACACCTGTGCAAATGTGGTGACCTGCTTTAGTTTTCAGGACTCCGTGCAAAAAGCGCTTCACGAAAAAAGGGGGCGGGGGGAACCCTGACCGTTTTTTAAAGCATCACTTGAACTGCATTGTTTCATTTCTGCAGCCTTGTAGTTCAGTCCTATAAAGCAGGCAATGACTAATTACTTAAGGCAAGCAATTCTTTTCTCTTAAATATAGGAGAGTATTCTGCCAAAATACAAACATATTTTTTTCTGAGACAAAAGTTTTCAGTTCCCCAAGTGACTGATTTTCTATTTGTATAATCTTGAGGCAAAGTTACTGTTTTCTCTCAAACACAACCTTTTAAAATCATTACGCATAGTCGCTGGCGCACTGAAGTTATTTACAGCGTCAGATATCATTTAAAGAGATAGCTAAGGAGACTCTAGCCTCAGCCAGGAACTTTCTAGAAAGCAGTCCTATAAATTAACCATTGCCCAGGAGTGGCTGTTTTCTAGTCAGGGCTGGTCCTTTCATTTGTCTACATAAGGCTAATTTATTTTTGCAGCCAGATGTGAGCTGACAGCCATCACTCAGAGTTTCCTTCCCCCACTGTTAGGAGGTCGGGAAAACAGTCACGTTTCCCATTTTACAGAATCCCCATCAACATTATTGAAGATGGATGTATCTTTAAAGCAAAGATTGATTGTGGATATCGGAGTTATGGTGTCATTTATCATGGTGAATATTATTTAGACTTGGATTGTACAAGGCTGTAACTTGAGACACAGCCAGGGGAGGGACAATCTGGAAACGAGGATCCATGAACTTTAATGGATGGATGCTTTTTCAAAGCTCCACTCACTATAGCATGATTTACTTTTCTTACCGAAAGGAAATAAGCATTTCAGTTTTAAAGGGACAGCATGCTTCCTTGTCTCCTTTTTTGTGGATCCTTCGGAGAAACATCAAAGGCTCAAAGCTGAAACACAAATAGAGTGATGGAATATGAATTTTGCATGTAGGCAATTAATCCTAGCTTAAATATATCATCATAAAAGACATTAAATGAGGTGCACTCAAGGCTTTTGTTTGCTTGGACCCTTAGTCACCTGACTGCTGGAGTGCTGAAGACTTGCTGCATTGTGTATGAGATATGGGAGATATCATGATCTGAAATTCTGGTAGCATTAAATATAACATGATAACTAGTGTGTCACATTGTGAAAGCTTTCTATATCAAGTTGAGACTAAATCATATCGTTTCACACTGTTCTACTGATATGAGC
Source organism: Euleptes europaea (assembly GCF_029931775.1). Taxonomy (NCBI): domain Eukaryota; kingdom Metazoa; phylum Chordata; class Lepidosauria; order Squamata; family Sphaerodactylidae; genus Euleptes; species Euleptes europaea. Next base: position 65,791,374 of record NC_079319.1, read on the forward strand.
ATCTTGTGCAACACACAGTTATTCAGCATAACACTAAATATATATATATATATATTATTTAAAATAAACATGAACATGTGGCAATCCCAAATATTGTTTTTAAAGAAGTCTAATCATATATTTATTGAGAATTTTTACAGTGCATAAAACATAGTTCATGCATCTTGATAGTCATATGAGCCAATTTTGCTGGTTCAGTTTTGAGCATAATTTAAGGGTTTGACCTGATAGCATTTTGTGGTGTTTATGTATTATAGGGTGATGAAAACCACCCTTTTATCTCATGGTAAGGGGTTGGCATTGTGCATTTGCTTCCCCAGTTCCTTTTCACTACAAATTCTAAAAAGCCTTGTGCAGGTCATTTTTACCTCTTCACTGAGGCTGCTTCCACCAAGAACCTGTTTTCTGTGTAGTTCTCGTTGCTGCTGGGAATGCAGGCATCCATACAACAGTTTTTCCTATAGTTGCCTTGCTTTGGCTCCAAACCCCCCCCCCCCATGACTTCCAGTTCTCCCCTTCTCTTGAGAGATTTTTTAAAATGGTAATTGCTAGATTGCTGTTAGCATTATAATGATCTATTAGTTCTCAGCTTCCCATAGAATAAAGTAATTCTGTAGCTCTTTTCCTTGCAGAGTTATAAAAAGAAATATGCAGCCTAAAGTTCTATACAAAAATGAAAAACCCCAACATTTCTTAAAGCAGGACAAGGCTAGAGACATATTTAAAAATGAATGCTGGGAAACAGCAGGTCCTGGCAATAGATTTTTATAACATTATAACAATTTAGTGATCCCTGATTTTTAAATGCCTTCCTGTTTGGGGAAGGTAAAATGGCAGTTAGAGCTGAGCCAAAGAAAATGGTTCTGATGTGAGTAGTAGCTGCAAAAATATACACTTTCCAGTACACACAGTGACCATAGGCACAGTGACATAGGCACTTTCCAAAAACATCATACCAAAGCAGGTTTGGGAAAGATTACAGTAAAGCAGAGGAAAATGCGGAAGCAGGATGAATAGTAGACAATGTTATGTAGATCCTCCCCAAAACACCTTTGCAATAAGGAAGCCAAGGTGGAGCAAAACATCCATGTAGAAGCAGCCTGACATTAACTGCTGCAAACCAGTTGTCATTCCTGATCTAGTATTTATTACCAACTTTAAACCAGAATTTAGAATCCTGGATTATGAGGTCTAGGTTAACCATGGTTAAGTGATGTTGCAGGCATAATAACAAATCATGGCTAAAGGTAGCAGGGGAAAGATAGGGAAATTTGTACTTGGAAAGGGCAGAGAGAGGTAGAACGCACACATGCAATTCCTCCACCAGGTGTCAGTCCCTTAGAACAGAAGAACATAGGAAGAGCCCTGCTAGACCACATCTGATCCTGCCTCAAACAGTGGCCAACCAGTTACTGTGGAGAGCTAAAAACAGGGTGCTGAGGCCTTCCCCTGGATGTTGCCTCCTGACACTGATATTCAGAGACACACGGTCTCTGAATGCAGAAGTTCCCTTTAGTACCCCGCAGTCAGGGGGGTACTAGCCACTGATAGACCTATCCCCCGTGAATTTGTCTGCTCTTCTTTTAAAGCCATCTATGTCTGTGACCATCACTACATTCTCTGGCAGCAAATTCCACATTTTAATAACTCTTTGAGTAAAGAAGTGTTTCCTTTTGTCTGTCCTGAATCTATTGCCCATCAACTTCATTCGATACCCCTGACTTCTTGTGGTTTGGGAGAGGGAGAAAAGCTCTCTTTGTCCACTCTGTCTAACCCACACATAATTTTATAAACTTCTATCATGTCCCCCATTAGTTGTCTCTTTTCTAAACTGAAAAGTCCCAGACTCTTCAACCTTTCTTCATGGGAAAGCTGCTCCAACCCTTAGTTGCTCTCTTCCATACTTCTTCTAGCTCCACAATGTCCTTTTAGAGCTATGATGACAGAATTACACAGTATTCCCGGTGAGGCAGCATCATAGATCTGATTAGGGGCATTATAATATTGGCTGTTTTATTTTTAAGCTGTTTGCTAATAATCCCTCACAAATGTGTAATTCATTTTCATTGAGCTATCCACTATGACTCCAAGGTCTCTTTCCCTAGTCTCAGCAAGTTTAGACCCCATTATACTTAAAGATAGAATTTTTTGTTCCAATGAATTTTACTTGCCACATTATTGCCCACTCACACAATTTGTGGCGATCCTCCTGGAGCTCTTCACAGTCAGCCTCGTTTTTCACCATCCTGAATAATTTTGTGTCATTGGCCACTATGTTGCTTACCCCCAATTCAAGATCATTTATGAACAAATTAAATAACACCAGCCCCAATGCTGATCTTTGCAAGACCCCATTGCTCCACACTTTTCACAGTGAATATAGATGCAAATAATTAATTTAGCTTCTCTGCCATCTCCCTATCTTCATTTAGCAATCCTTTTATTCCTTGTTCAGCCAAAGACCCAGCTGCCTCTCTGGCTGGTTTCCTGCTCTAGATATATGTGTACTTATTGTTTGTCTCGATGCTTTTAGCAATCCACTTCTCAAATTCTTTCTGCTTGTGTAATTATTAACTTTCACTTCTTTTGCCAGATCATGAACTCTCTTCTGTTCACTGCATCAGGACAGACTTTCTAGAGAGAGAGAGAGAGACCACATACATGCAGTTCCTCCCCAATTCTCAGTCCCTTAACTATAGCAGGCTCATATTATACAGTGTATACACAGGTCCTTTGGCATTAATTGTTCTCATTGTCAGGTCAGCTTGCAGTTCTGTGTGATGAGGATGTGGTTTTGCCTATGGTGTGGTTTTGGGGCACCACCTCAGTGTTTCTGTGCCTTAATTTCAAAATATAATTTGTTTCATAATACAATCCTTTTCTATTTTGCAATTTTTCCTCATTAAAATAAAGTTATTTTAATTCTACTGTAAAGGTTTAGGTGAATTTGTAAAGTCTAGGAGATCTGGTATCATATACGGTGGATGTACAACACAGACAGAGATGTGGTAAAACATGATTTTGGGGGCAAATGTAAGTCCCACTTTATTCAGTGGGGTTTAACTCCAGGTAAATGCACATTGGATTGCAATTTATGATTTTTCATTGGGTTTAATGTGACATTAGTCTAGTCTTATATGATTATCAACCTATGGCAGGGTGATGTTGGTACATGGTGTCAGGCTAGGGTTGCCGCTTACACAGTTATGACAGGGGACCTCCCCACAAAGCTCCCTGTCCCCTGCCCCCTCTCAATGGAGAGGTGGGGGCAAATAGGGGAGGGGAAATGGCTTCGACCTTGGCAACCCCATATCAGGCACATACAAACAGCTCTAGTAAAGCAGACCATTCACTACCACTGGAGTGAAATGAGCAAGAGTCCAGTACCACATTAAAGACTAACAAAATTTCTGGCAGGGTATGAGCTTTCGTAAGCCACAGCTCACTTCTTCATACCCTGCCAGCAATTTTGTTAGTCTTTAAGGTGCTACTGGACTCTTACTCTTTTCTACTGCTATTGACAGACTAACACAGCTACCCATCGTGATCTGTCTCCACTGGAGTGAAATAGTTGTGACACTAGGCCACAATATCAAACATGTTTAAGATGTAGTTTTATAATCTGGACATAGAGAAATTTTATTAGAAGTAAGCGCCAAAGAAGTCAAAGGAATTGATTTAATCTTTAGGATCTTTAGGATCAGGGCTAGTACAGTTTACTAGACATACAGTGCCAAAAGCGTTACATTGAAGTCAGTGGGCCTAGAAGGGTGTAACTCTATTGATGGTTGCAATGATTAACCAGCTTAAATCCAAATATTTTGGTTTAACTGGCTTTGTGGTTCAGGTTGTCAGCCACATAAAAGGTTTCCTGAATTTGCAAGAGGAATATTTTTCTCTAGATGGAGGAACATGCAACATGTTTACAAACAGGAAGCAGTTTATCAAATTCTTATTTATCACAGCATCTGTAATGTTGACTAGGGGTCAAGTCATTACACTAAATTTATTGTAACCATTATTAATGCATGTAGGCCACTGGCACAGTTATGATATAAGACTGCTGTTTCCTGATTAAAAGCTGTTTGGTGATGCTGAGATTTAATACAGATTCTCCCTGCCTTGTGTTGACTGACAGCAGCTTCTCGTATTCAGTTTCTTTCTGACAGTGGAGTATATTAATATGAACACACCTCAGAATGGGCTCTGAGCCTCAAGAAGTGCAGTATGTAGAAAAAAGTGTCTGATTTCAGCAACCACAACTGTGTTTCCATAAGGTAGCCAAATTTATCATAGCATATTAGAGGATGCAGCAAATGTCACGAAAACCATTGTTTTTTAATTTTTTCCCCCTGCGTGTCTGAATGATGTGATTTATGGTAGTTATCCATCTTAAGGGTCATCTATCAACTTTTAGCTGCTAGGCAATCAAACTAGCAGCTGTTTGCTTTGAATCAAGCTGAAAAGTTGTCAGTCATCACATGCAGGTATGACCTTAGTGGTTAAAAACATTACCATGCATGCAGAATTAAAGAAACAATGTCCTCTATTCCCCCCCCCCCTTGTGCTTTGGCATATTGTGGTTCTTAAAAATAAACGTAGTGCAAAATGAAGCAGTTAAAATGATTTTGTGTGCACAGCACGCTAGCCAATATCCTTCCTGTCCGAAATAGCCAAAGCCATTTTTGTATTAGAAATGTCTATTAGGCACAGCATGCCGTTTTATCCAAATCTTCATTTTTCTTTCTGTGAAGTGTTAATTTTAAAGAGAAAAGGAGGGGAATGGTGCAGCCTACATAGGATGGGAGGCTCTGTTGTTCCACTACTACAACACTTGTCATATGCAGACACTGATCATATGCTGAGTTTTTCAGGGGTATTACGCATTGCATTAGTTCCAATGATTATCACCAGCCCCTTTCTGTTTTGTTAAAACATATGTTTGAAATTAAGTGACAGCGTCTTGTGTAGCTAGCTTTTGAAATGTTATCGTAAAAGGTTGCTTCTGCAAACTGTACCAGTTTTCCTGAAAGCAGCAATGAATGATAACGTTTGAACTGCTCAAGTACTACTATCACTTATTAGTATGAACCATTCGTTTAGTATTATTAGTCAACAGTGTGCTTTGGGATCTTATCTCATTGGTCCTCATACCCACCTTGTGAAGCAGGTTTTTAATGTTCCTGTTTTATGGACGGGGCATTGATCCTGAAAGAAAGTGACTCGCTGCAATAATTTGTGCAATAGCCGCTATTCTGGCCATGACTGTTGCATGACAGCAAAGGAGGGAGGGACGGAGTGTAACCACCATCACTTTTTTCTTGGTAGCATAGCGGGTACACAATCTTGTATCTTCCTGGACCATTGTTAACCCCTTCAACTACAAAGAAAGTATAATATGTCTGCATTCCGAAACCTCAGCAAGCCAGTTTCTCCTGGAAATATTACCCAGATTTGATGCAGGGCATCCTGGACAGCATTTGAAGAGGACTGATTTGCAGAAGGCTGAAGAAAGAAGGGCAGAGCTGCGTTTAAATGACTTCTTAATATAGGAATTCAGACCAATGTCAGAAAAGTTCACATCCTGTTAGCTAATCAGAAAAGGCATCTATCCTTGACAGTAGTTTTGTATCCCTCAGGCTGTTGGAGAAGCGCTGCTATGATTTGTCAAGAAGCTACATGGAGAGCAGGGAGAGCTTTTAACTATGTATATCCTACCGAAAATTGCTTGCACATTAGGCATTAAGTGCACTTTTTATGTAGCAGACCTGTGACATGTTTCTGTGACATATTTCTGCCAAAACATTGTGGCAGTGGTTCCATAGGTATTTTGCATTGAAAGAGTCAAGAGAACCCATTAAGTATAGTTTAGCACACTCCGTACATTTGGGACTCCTTCCTAACCAGCAGTGCTGAACATGGAAGTGACTCAGTGGCCTTGGCAACATTTCTATTATTTGTTTGTTTGTTTTTCGCTATAGCAGACCACATATTTATTTTAAGGCTTTTCTATAGACAGACAGATTACTAGAAACTGATATGGAAATGATTGTTTTTAATTTTAAAAACATACTTTTTAACCCTTTGACTTCAAACTATGATAATTTTTTTCAATGCATGAGAGTTTAGTTAGAAGTTAGGAAGATAAAACATTAAGTATTCAGTGACATCTCTACCTAAAATACATATTTGTAGTCATTCTTTATGGCAAAAAATCTATCAGCCTATCCAACCATGAATGTAAAAATAAGAACATTCATGCATTTTTTGTGTGGCTATGTGGTCATTAGCATTTGATAGTGATTTTTCTTGTAGGTTGAACATTAGACTAACAATTGTGTTCCATCATGCTCTGTTAGCATCTGTAAGAGTCACCTGTTTTTATAAAACATACATGTCTGTTGTTCTCTGGTATAACTTTTTCTAGTATATTAGCAATTGTATGGTCCCTAATGGAATTAAGGTATTCCCTCCCCCCCGGTCAGTTGACAGAAATGTTATTTGAAGGAAGACATTCTTTTCATTTTACAAGTAATAACAGTTATGGATAATAAAGAGTTGGTGTGGGCTTGGTTATGGGAAACCCACAAATGAGTAGTGGCAGAACTGCAGATGGCACTGGTATGCTACACAGCCGTATGCTTATCCTTTATGAGTGTGATTATACAAAACAGGCAAATACCACTTTCTCCTTTCATCTTTCTCCTGTCTTCAGGTCAATTGTGTTTGCTTAGAAAACTGGCACATGGAGGAAGAAGAAGGAAGTGTAATAAAACAGGAAAGTTATATTTATGAAGTTATAGAGGGAAAGAGGCGTATGTGGGTGGGTGGCAGAGAAATACACATATGGAACAATGACATATTAACTGTTTTCTTTAGTGTAACATTAGGCTATGTTTCTCAAAATGCAAGGCAGGCTTCTTATAGACTACTTCCCTAATCAGGTTTAGAAAAAAGCAAGAGTCCAGTAGCACCTTAAAGACTAACAAAATTTCTGGCAGGATATGAGCTTTCATGAGTCACAGCTCACTTGAGCTGTGACTCACGAAAGCTCATACCCTGCCAGAAATTTTGTTAGTCTTTAAGGTGCTACTGGACTCTTGCTCTTTTCTACTGGTAGACACAGACTAACATGGCTACCCGTTGTGGTCTAATCAGGTTTGTATGAGCTAATGTGGCCAGGACTTACCTGTTCCTGTTGCAAGGTTTGCTGATTGTTCTGGGAAATAATGGGACTAGGGTTGCCAACTTCCAGCTACTAGCTGGAGATCTCCTGCTACTACAACTGATCTCCAGCCGATAGAGATCAGTTCACCTGGAGAAAATGGCTGCAGTGGCAATTGAACTCTATGGCATTGATGTCCCTCCCCTCTCCAAACCCCACCCTCCTCAGGCTCCACCTCAAAAACCTCCCGCCGGTGGTGGAGAGGGATCTGGCAACCCTAAATGAGACGCTTGGCAATTTTTTATTGCCTTGTGGCCTTGGTTGTATGGTCATGTTCTATCGCACGACTTATTGAAAAAGAAATTTGCAGTAATCCCAATTTTGCATTTTGGGACTAAAGCAGAAGCACAAAAAGTCATACTATGGCATAGTATGAGGGACATCAGTAGGGTTGCTAGCTCCGGGTTGGGAAATACCTGGAGATTCTGGGGATGGTGCCTGAGGAGGCAGGGTTTGAAGAGGGGAGGGTCTTCAATGCGATAGAGTCCAATTGCCAAAGTGGCCATTTTCTCCAGTTGATCTGATCACTGTTGACTGGAGATCAGTTGTAATAGCAGGAGATTTCCAGCCACCACCTGAAGGTTGGCAACCCTAGACAGTGCCTCTGACCTTGCTGTTATTTTCTTCTTCTGTGTACATGGATATGAAAACAACGTGGTTTGCAAACAAGACATCACAAGGTGTACAATAATCTGGATGCAATGAACCAGTCGTTCTTGGGAAAGGACCTGTGAATATACCTTATATAAATGCTTAGGATTGCACAACAAATCTGCAAGTTGTACAGGTATGCTTCAGATGTGCACTGTGACGGTCTCCACTACTGACTGATACTGTAGTAAAACTTGTTAAGGACAGCGCTAGAAACTGTAGTGTGGCTTTGAGTTGTTCATAAAAGCAGTAACTATTTCTGCCTGGCTTGCACAGCCTAATATTTATATTTGCCAACTTCAACGTGGGTATGAGATGAGGTTTCATTTTAAAACACTTAACCATAGCAGTTGACAAGGGCATTGGCGACTTATAATTAAACAGCGTACCACTGGATGTTAACTCTTTGTTGCTTGAGCGCGGAGTTCGCAAAGTTGTACTGATGTTATTAGTATGGATGTGATGGTAGCAGGGACACGCTGTAGTTGCGGAGGTCCTTGTGTTTTTTTCAGAGCTGTAGGTTAAAAAACAAGAACAAAATCCATGTAATACCTTTTATTAGGACCAACGAAGTTGACACAGATTGACAATTACTACTGCATGTAGGAGTTTTCTGTATGCTTGCAGAAGCATATGTCGATTCCCTCCTTTTTCTGATCTGTTTTGTGTATGTGTGCTTCCTTTGTCAGTTGATTCCTAAGAAAAGAGTATAAACAGATGTTACAATTTTTGCCTTAAAGCCAAGGTGTCTCCCACACTAATCAACTGCACTGCATATGAAGTCTCAGGTGTGATAGAACCCCCAAGAGTAATGAAAGAGAGGCTGGCAACCAGGGATTTGATGCTGCCAAGTTTTTCCCTGGTAACAATGGTTTCAACTCCATCTCACAGTCCCTTCAGCTCTCTACTGGCTCCTGATTGTTGCCTTCCTACTTGCAAGAAGCTGGATTTTGGGGGTTTAATGAAAAGCTGCTTCAGCTGGCTAGCAGTTTCCTATTATCGTAAGGTGGAGTGGTTAGTCACTAGCACAATTAATGCAATGCTTACTCCTCAATAGATTGGAGGAAAATCCCCACAATGCTTGTTTTTTGGTTTATATATCTATTTTTTGTTTTATAGATCACTCAGGGCAGGCTTCAATAGTTACACTGAGACAAATGCCTTGTCTTCAAGGATTCAGTTAGGAAAGGGGACAAAGGGAAAGACAGCGCCCCAAATGAATCCGTAGGGATAAAGTAAAAATGCATAAGAAACTTGTGCCTTCATTCCATCTCTCCTTTACCTGCTTTCTCTAGCAATCACTGCTACTTCACCACATTTTTATTCTCTAACTGAAACCTACTCCTCCAATCCAGTAACAGATACCCAACAACATTCTCAGCTCCATTAAATCAAAATCCTTTGCTTTTGACCGATTGAATCCCTCGGACGTTGACTGGCTATGTCTCAGCATCAGCTGCCATATTTGTCGGATTTTCGCTCGCTTGTCTAGATGTCAGTATACAAGGCAACTTCTCAAAGCAATCAGTTATGTATTCTTTCTGTCCAGTGGTGTTATTTCCAAAAGTGAACATAGTATACTGCCTTTTGAGTTAGAAGGTGAGACAGAGAATACGTTTAACTGTGAAGTTCTGTCAGAGTGACTAAAGCACTTTCATGGGGCTTGGTGGGGGAGAGACCAGGAAGGCAAAGATTTAGGAATGAACTAGATCTTATACAATCTGTCAGTGAACATTCATGGATGGACAGGGAAACCTTAGTGTGACTGACTATATTTCTGATGCTGGGCTGTATCTCAAGTACCCTTTTCATGGTTTATTTAATGTTTATTTAATTACTTTATTAAATATGCCTCCTTCCCATCTATCAAATAATTTATGACCAGTTTACATAGGATTGTCACATGTTAGTTTCCAAACAACCTTTCTGAGGTAGGTTAGGCTGAAAAAGAATACCCTGCTACAAGAAATGATGATGGATACTGGCCTAGGTGGTTTTAATAAAACTTTAAAATAAATAGGGTACAGTAAACCCAGTTTTAGTTATATTTTTCATGTTACCAATGATTCTTTTGATACGCCATTTTGTGCAAATAGGGCAATACACATATTTTCAAACTTCAGTACATGCAAACAAACCCGATTTTCCAGTCACATCTACCAGGGCTTAAGTCAATAAACAGCCATGGTAACGAAAAATGAATATTTAATATTCAGGGTCCTGATTGCCAGATGGAGTGTGAGCAAACAATGAAGGATGATTGTCCCCTGTATGTCCTGCATACACATTTCCATGTTTTCTACAGCTAGAATGCCCTGAGTTGGATGGCCCAGGCTAGCCTGATCTCCTCAGACCTCAGGAACTAAGAAGGCTCTGCACTGGTTTGAACTTGGATGGGAGACTACCAAAGATGTCTAGGGTTGCTATGCAGAGGCAGGCAATGGCAAAACCATCTCTGTTCATCTCTTGCCTTGAAAACTCTATGGGGTTGCCATCAGTTGGCTGTGACTTGCCAGCACCATTGAACTGATCCAGCAAAGCAGTTTTTAATTTTTTTTAATAGTGTCTTACCCATGTCCGTGCAGCAAGCTTTACAGCTGAACAGGATTTGGGCCCAAATCAACACCCTGTCCATTATCCTGTACTGCATGCATTGTTATAACTAGGTTTGCCATGTCCCTCTTCCCCACCGGTGGGAGGTTTTGGGGGCGGAGCCTGAGGAGGGTTTGGGGAGGGGAGGGACTTCAATGCCATAGAGTCCAGTTGGCAAAGCGCCCATTTTCTCCAGGTGAACTGATTTCCATCGGCTAGAGATCAGTTGTAATATCAGATCTCCAGCCAGTACCTGGAGGTTGGCAACCCTAGTTATAGCTGACCATTCCTTTGTTAGGTGGATTGCTGGTTAATAGCCCACGATTTTTCATCACTGGCCCTAATGGTTTTTGAATGAGGTACCCATCAGAACTTAGGGAAGGGACACTACTTGAGCTGAGGGGAAGGAGCAGAGAGAGACAGCAGAAACCGCACTGGAGAGTTTTTAAATGGTTTTGAAGCGACATAGGCTTTCTTTGCTGCAAATGAGCAGTGTACTCTGTGATCCCCCCCTCTCCCACACCATAGAAGTAAACAAAGTGAATGGTGTTAAGGACACGAAGCACTGAAAATGGACAGGCAGTAAATAGCCAAGTTCTGTAGACAATGCAAGTAAACGTAGCTAAATAACGGCAGAGTGGAAAGATGAAGAAGTGCAATTGCTGTGATACCGTAATGTGGAGAAAGAACACCCTGCTATTAATTGGAGCACAAAATTTCATGCTGTTGCAATTATTTTTTTGTTTTTGTTTTAAAATTAGCTCCAATGAAGAACCACATGATACTGAGTCTGAAAATACGACACCATTATGTGCTGACAGAACGAGCTCTTGTGTATATGTCAGAGCATGGACTTTTTTGTTCTGCTGAAGATACTTTTAGCAAAGTATAGTTTAGTCCTCGTTGCTATGACAGATATTTAGCGGCCGTTACGTCAGTGCCACTAAGTCTTGCTGCGTTTACACGACCAAGCGGTAAAGGAGTTTATTAGCAGTAATTGTAAATCATAATCACTGAGTTATGTGAGAAAGCACTCCTGTGGCTCAGATCCCAAGAACAGTCTCAGAACAGGCCTCTTACCCAGTAAATAAAGTCAAATCACCACTGATATTTTACTACTGTTTGTATTAAATCATGTCAGGGAGCGTATGTCTTATCAGTGCACATTTATCAATGGGAATTTTTACTACTGTGCTGACTATCACTGGACTAACATGCTTCCAAATAATCTCACTGCTGTGTACCAGGCAGAGATAATATATGCTTGGATAGTGAATTAAAAATGCTCCCAGTATTCTAATCCCTGGTGATGTTTGGCACCATTGTGATATAGCTTGACTGGACAGATGCTTCTTTAAAAAAAAGTCCCAAATTAATTTTTACTGATTTACTTGTTTTCTACTAGTAGCAGGATTGGGTTATGTGTATATTGCAGGTGCTCTTCCTTTGGGCTGGTATCACCCTTGCTGATTGCATTTCATTTGATGCTGAGATAAAGGGGGAAAAAGTCAAGAGATTGTCCTTAATGCACATGTTCACATTCTGGAATTGCACGCAGCTGCTTGATGTTGCGCTGTTTCATAAGGATACCTGGCAGTTTTTTTTTCACAGTTTCTGTAATTTTCTTTGCGCCTCCTTTGTTCTCTGCGCTTCCATTAAAAAAAATGTCCAAGATTTGCCCAGTTGAACTTTTATCATACTTTCTTGTATTTATTTTGTAATCTTTTTTTTTTAAAAAAAAAAACACCTTTCACGATTTGATGTGCTATTGGCCTGCTTCTTTGATAACTTTTACGTTTCTTAGCATTGTGGCTTTGTGACTGAATTTGAACAAAATAATCTCATTAAAACAGAAGAGAGTGGCAAGGGTGACTGAATCCAGATTTTTACAGGTTTTATCCAAAGTCATTTTCAAGCAAAATGGAAACTGAAGCACCTGTTTAGGTTCAAATATACTTACCTGTTATTAGCCCTGACCTGCATTAAATAACAAAGTACACTAATTTATTTATTTACTTCCTTATCTCCTTCAATTGAAGGTAGCTAACAAAGCAACAATACATTTCAAATAAATAAAAACAATATAACAGTCCATGCACGACATAAAAATAACGCACAAGATAAAAACACAGCTAGACCTGTTAAAACAATTTACCTTCTGCCAAGTGCCCTCTGAAATAAAACGGTTTTACATGTGAAAGTGAATGTGCCCTCCATACTGCCTCTGGCAAGCCATTCCAAAAATGTGCTCCTACCTGTACAACTGTAGTTCTTTGTTGCATTTAAAAAAACACACCAGGGAATCAAATTCTGGTTAGGGCGGGAACGTTTAAATATCATCGTATACGCTTCTGTACTTCAAGGGGTCTTGAAGGCCTAGTTATTATGGATGAAACCTGGCCTTGAAGGGAATATTCTCCATCATAAACAGCAAGAGGCAATTAGAGACATGTAGACTGTGGCGGCCTATTGATGTGCACGTGTAACTGTGTGGAAAGCCAGCCATCAGTAATGTCCGGTCACCTGGTGAGGAGATCCATCCCACGGCTCGGCTGCTTTACCATTTCTGTCTGACAGCATGAGCGACGGGACACTACAGATGACAGTGTCCCCCATGCTTACACGTGCTTGATGTTAACTGATCGTGAGATAAACAATGGCCTATAGTTAGGGTTGCCAACCTCCAGGTAACAGCTGGAGATCTCCTGCTATTACAACTGATCTCCAGCCGATAGAGATCAGTTCACCTGGAGAAAATGGCTACTTTGGCCATTGGACTCTATGGCATTGAAGTCCCTCCCCTCCCTAAACCCCGCCCTCATCAGGCTGCACCCCAAAAACCTCCCGCTGGTGGCGAAGAGGGACCTGGCAACCCTACCTATAGTGACTGTGCTAAAGTTACCTCATTTTAGTTGCATTTGGAAACTTCAGCTTTTCAGCTGCAGCGCTTTGTCCAGCTTGCACAACTTATAGCCCATCGTCTTGAGAGCAAAGGAATAAAGCGGAGCAAAAAAACAAATCAGTGTAGATTGATTTCTACTATGTCCCCCCACCCCCTTTCAAGATGTTAGTTGAGACTGAGGTACTGGTGCCAGGATGCTGGCCCAGGAGCGCAAACAGGTCCAAAGTGGTTTCTCCGTGTTTGTCCCTAGGAGTTGTTTGGGAGTTCTTCATAGGTGCCTGCTCTAGGGTTGCCAACCTCCAGGTAGTTAGCAACTATGAAACACAGCAACAATTGCAAAACTTAAATAATTGAAATAGTGTTATTCAATTCTCATATACACTATTAGCAACATCCAATTCACTTAACAAATAAGCTATTTTAAGCAAACTAACAAAAAATCAGAGTCCATTGAGTCAAGGTTCAAAGTCCTTTTGACTGTAAGTCCCATAGGTTGAGGAGGTTCAAGAGGTATGGTTGATTATATTTCCATTTATACAGAAGTCCGGTAGTCTTTCTGTTTCGGCTTATAAAAAGCCTTCCTCAGCGACCACTACATGAGACAAATCATAAACTTATACCTCCAGGTAGTAGCTGGAGATCTCCTGTTATTACAACTGATCTCCAGCCAATAGAGATCGGTTCCCCTGGAGAAAATGTCCGCTTTAGCCATTGGACTCTGGCATTGAAGTCCCTCCCCTCCCCAAACCCTCCCCTCCTTAGGCTCCACCCCAAAATCTCCAAATCACAGTGCCTTTGTTCTCCTTTCTGTGGGAATCTGCCTGGAGGTGCTTCCATTCACCCACAGAGCCCAATGTTGATATAAAAGGGAGACTGGAGAAAAAATGGTCCTTGCTTCTTGACTATTACTGATATGGTTAAGAAAAAATTGAATGTTTTTCTTTGGGGTGGGGAGCAGAGGGTGAACCAGGGAAGAGGAACCTGGTAGGAAATGAATTTTGATGGTAGATTAATCCAAGGGCAGTTAGTTTTGGAGGGTCTAGGGCATTGATTGGGAGGAATTTAAATAAGAAATTAATTTATCTGTTTCTGCAAGATGGATGTTGAAGCATCACAAATGGAGGGCCAGTCGAGCATTTCACAGCTTGGATTGCTCAGACTGCCCTTGTATTCAGTTTATTTGGCACTTATTTCTCAGCGTCACTGGGTTACCTTCTGTGAAATGGGTATTGCGTTGCAACATCAAAGATGGGATTGAAGGAGTGGTTAACTGTATGGGAGTCAGACCCATATCTGCCTTGATATCATGTGTCAGTTGAATTGGTTGGTGACACTCACCAACATATTGCACTAGTTGTGAATATTAGATAAATAATGTGTTTTCAGTGGGATCCTCCTTTGTCCCACCGAGGTCTGTGACTGGGCTTAGATCTCCCAAGTTCTACTTCTTGACCTACCAAATTATTCTGGTGGGAATAGCTTGGCATCTTGAGTGGACTTCTGCAATACTCTCTTTTGGGAGATAGCTGCCCCCCTCTCTTTGGCACTTTCTGTGAGAATAGCTGATGAGTCACCTTCCAGGAAACAACAATGGCCTAAAAACTGTCTTGCAACCATTGTCCCTTTGATCACATTATACTGCCTTTTAACTGGTACAATCCTTAAGAAACATCTGTCATGACAAACAGTTATTTCTTTCCTTCCCTATTTGCCTTTAGTAATTAGCAACATACTGACAAGGGCTAATCCCCATTGGAGGGTATTGGCAGGCAAATCTCAGTGACCAAGAATCATAGAACAAAAGTCTATCTTCCTATAAGTGACCTTTTAAAAATGAGAAGGATGGGGTTTTTGTTGTTGTAATGGGGGCGGGGGTCAGAAAACACTCTTGTGGTAAAAGTATTTTTATGCCAGTATCTTTGCATATTTACTGATTAAAGTATGTATTTTAAAATTGCTGTACAATGGTATAGTTCTATTCAGATGTTACAACAGTTTTCTATTAAGCTGAGATTTGTATGAACACAGCCTGTTGCTGTGCATCTTTTCTCCTCCTGCCTTCTCTCCTTCTTTTCCTCCAAGAAGCATGATTAAAGATTCCTGGTTTTGAACAGACTCCAATTCCATGTGACCTACAAATGCAGGCGCAAGGCCGAATTGCAGGTTGTTGTGCTTTGTGCCTGCATGTGAACATCAAGAAGAACTGGAGTTCATTTAAGACCAGGATTTTTAAAATGTGCTCTGCTAAGAAGAGAGGTGAACGCAAGCATGGCAACAAGCTGTGTATCGTGCACAGTGAGGTCTACAGTGAGCTTCTTGTGAGGTCTTAAGTGCAGCCCAGTTATTATTTTTCCCTCCTGCAACTGGAGATAATAATACTGGCCTACTTACTGGTGATGATAAGGGCGTGGGGGAGAAACAGCAAGAGAAACAAAACCTCAAGAAGGTGCACCTAGCGTTGCCAGCTCTGGGTTGGGAAATACCTGGAGATTTTGGGGGTGGCGCCTGAGGAAGGCGGGGTTTGGAGAGGGGAGGGGTTTCAATGCCATAGAGTCCAATTGCTGGAGCAGCCATTTTCTCCAGGGGAGCTGATTTCTGTCACCTGGGGATCAGTTGCAATAGTGGGAGGTCTCCAGACACCACCTGGAGGTTAATAACCCTAGGTGCACCACAATGGAAATTTGTTATAACCCAGCGTGATTGGATCCAAGAGGATAATCTATGGTGGCAGTGAAATAAACAATGATAAATATCTTCACAAAACTATCTATAACATAACAGCAATATACATCTTTAAATTCTTCCTCTTTTTTTGTTCTTTACTGTGGCTGATGCTTTTATCCTGCTTCTCGACCTACTTCAAAGGGCTGTTGTTTAAGGATTATTGAGACATGTATGTGAAGTAGGGATGTGGCAAATTTCACCACAAATTTCACCACGACAGTCAAATTGTTTTCAAAGGTGTTGTGCAGGTGTTGTGTCAACAAACCATTGAACCGACCATGAAACACACATGAGCCAAACTGGTGTTTATTCGCTCATGTCTAATGTGAAGCGCTTCAGAAACAGAAAGCACTATATAAATGCTAAGTTGCTATTAATCATCTTAAGAAGGCAAAGTTGTTAAGCCTGCCCAAGAGAATTCCTTTCTAAACAATTTCTCCAATGCCGATTCTTTGGAGGAAGAATAGCTTGCAGGAATGTGGTGGCAGTATAATAACCATGCAGTGAAGCCCTGCAGAAGACTTTTTTGATCAGAAATTGCAAGTCCTTGCATAAAAAGAAGTAATGAAACCCCCTGAAGTGAGCATAGCCCTGACAGCTGCCTTGTGTATATGCTGTTCCTTAGATAAAGAGCTATAAAAAGAACATTTTTTCAATACTCCCTTTGACAGCCACAGATACTGCATTATGTGGAAGCCACTCAGTGTACAGATATACGAAGATGGGTTAGTAAATCTAAGGTTGGCATTCTGTAAGAGAGCCTCAGGTTCATGAATCCCTTCCTCACTCTGCTTTAAGTTAGCATTCTACCCCGCCTTCTCGTGGCGTTGCTGGCCAATCAAAAGACCTGTCAACATTGAAGGGCCTCAACACCCCCTCTTCTCTACCCAAGCAGTTACCTCAAATTGAATTTTTTTCTTGGTCGCCGCGCGCCACAGCCCCCTCCTCTCCCTTCGCAGCAATGCCTTTCAGGGAGAAGAGGTGGGGCCATGATCGTCGCACCCCCTTTCTCAGCAGCACGCTGTTGCTGCTGCCTCAGATGCGTGCCGTTTTCTGCCCGGCAGCGAGCTGTTGCTTTTCGCGCCATTTTGTGCACAGTCACTGTTGTGTATGTATTTAGTAGGGTAGTAAGCAAGGGGAGACTTAGGAGCTTGAGCTCCGCACGAAGGATCCTGAACCCTGCTCACCCTATTGGCTAAGCAAACGGATCCTATTGGCCCTAAGCCAGCATGTCCCATTGGTCACCAAGAGGGTATTCCCCCCTATCACGGATCAGGGGGGGAGTGGCCGCAGGCGGCTAGGGGGCATATAAGCAGGGCACGTTCAGTGTGTAAATTAGTTCTGTGCTGAAATCAAATAAAGCTGTGTTGTTGAACTCCGTCTCTGATCTCGTGAATCCTTCCCATGCGGACTTAACAGTCACGTTCTTCGCGCAGCTTCACTCTGCATCACCCCGCGTGCGAGGAGGCGGCGGTTCTGGATAACCAGTAAGAGTCAGAAATCCCCCCTCCTCCTAACCGTCCCTTTCCCTACAACGGTCGTTTGAGGCTGGGCAATTGAAGGAAGGGGGGCACGCGACGAGAGCGGGAAGGGTCTCCCAAGGCAGGAGGAAGGAAATGAGAGAAATGAGGACTTAAAAAACAAAACTAGCTTAATTTCTGTGAACAAGAATTCTTCTCTCATTTGCTTAGGTGTCTCACAATCTCTTGCCACACAATAGTGTGATGAGTTTTATCTGTTGTCTGTAGGACTCGTAATGTTAAGATAGGGTGATGCTTTTTAGTGCAGCTATAGCTCACTGCCCATATGCCAAATTTTAGGCCCTGGGGCTAATTCTTAAGCTCCTTAGACATGAGTATGACTTGGCCATCTTTCTCAAAGGGAACAAGACTTTTAATGGCTGGAGCACGTGCTGAGCAAAATTCATATTCCTCCCTGCATTCAGAGCACTCTATTGCCAAACCTGTTGGTGTTTCACTTTTTGCCCTGTTGCATCATGCATCTTTTCCAGTCCCAAGAATATTAGCATCTATCATTTCTTTATTCCATAAGCATTCCATATATGGAACCGGATATTGACCATCTCATTAGCCAAAAGCAGCCCCATACTTCCCATTGAAATATTATGTTTATGTTGATTAAAATCATTCTTCATTTTAAATATTGCATTGTTTCTCTTATTTTTTGTGCACTACAAATAAAATATGTGCAGTGTGAATAGGAATTTGTTCATATTTTTTTCAAGCTATAGTCCGGCCCCCAACAGTGTTTGAGGGACAGTGAACTGGCCCCCTGTTTAAAAAGTTTGAGGACCCCTGCTCTAGTGCAAGAAATGCATGATGAAACAAATGAATTCCTGATACAAATGAATTCCAGACCTATTAGTTTACTGAGGGTCCCATTGTGTAGATATGCAGCTGTCATTTAACCTGAAATATCAGCATAAGAGAACACATTGCTTTGTTTACAACAGGTATTAATAGAATATTGGGAATATATGTTTGTTGCTGTTATTTGGAAGGATTCCCTAACCCCAGGTCTGATAGGGCACTGTGTGGGTGTGAGTACCCTCTTATCTTCCAACTCAACAAAATATGAGGGTGTGTGGTTTATAGGATGGGGATAAGTCCGATCCTGGCTGTATATATTAGTGATTAGGAAACCTGAATTCTGTTCCCATCTATGCTGTTGTCACAACAATAAATTTGATACATCTGCATTAACTCTCCATATCTGGATTTCTCATGTATGAAATGAATATGATGAATGAAAGATAAATGTGCCAATCCAGTAAGAAGAATCTAGCAAGAAACCTACCAAAGTAGATTTCTGCATATGCTGCAGATGTAGATGTTTACCCACAGTGTGATACTCACTTAGCCCAGTTAAGCTGTCTGAACATGGATTTTGGTGGAAATGAACATTGAAGGACACTAATTGTTACATGCAGCTAGAAATAGTTTGGGGCCAAAGGCCTAAACTGTGTTTACAGACTTGATACTATGCTGTATACTGGATTCTTATTGACCAGGTTGTACATTCTCCATCCCAATTGACATGAAGCATTGTATTCTGGATCTTACAATTAGTTTTCCTCTGCTCCTATGTAGCCTCATAATAGTGAATAATGACTGGGCTCAGCATTCTCATGCTGTTTAGTTGTTATGTGCTCTGTCTCCTTATAACTTGGGGAATCTTACTGAATTTTGAGGGTTTTTTTTTTAAAAAAAACACTATTGAATAGGGAAATCTAAATACAGTGAAACAATTGATGATGGATTACAGTTCATATTACAGTTGAGTAAATCAGTATAGATGAACAGATAATTCCGAAATTTTGAAGAACCTCTAATCTAACTATATAGACTGGGAAAATGCTTCAAAATTTGTAAAATATCCTTGACTAGCAAACTAGGGAAGAACTCTGTTGAAAGGTTAATGGCAGATCCCCAGTGGAAGCCTATTCAGAAATTTTTACCTCCAGTAAATGACCAGTAGAGGTTTTTTATGGATCTTTTAATGAGATTCTGTTATGAAAAGAACTGCTGCATGAACTGAACCAAGCCCCATAATTAGCAAAGTGAAACTGAATTTACTCTTCTGTCCTTTGAGAATTAACAGTATCTATGCACTGGAAGGTTGGGGGTAACAATGTGACAGAAAAGAAATTGGGAGAGCCTCATTGGCAGGGGTGAACTTCAAAAGAATGGAACAAAAAATAAACATACTGCTCAAGGACTGTGGATACATATGTGGCATCTGGGGGGGCGTGTAATTCACAAAAATCCATTTGCAGGTGCACAAACATCTCAGGAATCAGTCCAGCTTTGTGTTGAACAACAACAAAAAAAGACTTCCTGGTTTCCCCTTTTCATACTTTTTGTTACAGTCGGACATACTGTTGTCCTTTCTGTCCATCAAACATGTAACTCTGGTGTTATAAGAGATTCCAAAGAACTGCAAGACTATTCCTGTATGTCCAGTGAGCTGTTCAATAGCAGATTCCATTCCACATGACAACTTGTTTTGAAACAGAGAGAAATTTCTTATGGCTTTCAAAAGTAGTTTGCAGTACAGCATTTTGTATGCGCGTGGAGGAGAAAAGAAGGTCATTTTTGTGTCCATGCACAAAAATTTAGGTACTTCTAAAGTACCTAATCTGTGGATTGGTGGATTAGCTCTATTCTACAGTGGTCCAGGGTGGGGCAGTCACTACTCATGGGTAGAAGCTCCCCCTGGAGGCAGGATTGTCAATCTTACTGACTCCTAGTGGGAGGGACTTCTCCCTGGTTTTGGCCCTCTCTGAGTTACATACAGGTGGTCATCTCATTAAAGTGTGCAGCAACTCCTTTTCCCTTCAGTTTTCTTGTTTTTTCTTCCCCTCTTTGACTATCATGAGGGGCCCCATCTTCTGTCCCTGCAGGAGCAGGTTGGGGTGCCTTTCTGGCATATCCTTCCCTTTGCTCCAAGGTTCTATCTCTGGGATAGAAGAATGCTGCACTCCATGCTTCGTCCAGGAGCTTCCCCTGTTGCTCCCTCCAAGGAAGCTGAGGAGCATCAGCAGCTGCACTCATTCCTCAGGATTGGATGGAGGAATGCTCTGGCTGTCTACCCTGGGCCTGGCTTGCAGGGCCATGAGGCCTCATTACACTCTCTACATCGCCCTGGTTTCCCAGGAGCCTGCGGCTGAGCATATCCTCTCTCACCAGAATCGTTCAGAGCAGTAAGCAGAAGGCTGCTCATTATCGTTAGTAGGAACCCCCACCTCCATTCTCCTTCAGAGACAAGGCAGAAAAAAGAAGAATTGGTTTTTATATGCCGACTTTCTCTACCACTCAAGGAAGAATCAAACCAGCTTACAATCAGCTTGCAATACTCCTCACCCTACCACCAGGAGCTCTAGCTCATGGCAGCAGAGGTCCTCCCCCAATCCGCATCATATAGAACATAGTCATTTGCTGGAGCCAGATTTGGAGGTCTTGGATCAGGCAGAGGCCTTCTCGACCAGGGAGGAGGGAGAATGCAGAGGAAGAAGAGCCACTGGTTACCACCATTCAAACTTGGCTTTTCCCAAGGTTATCTGTAAGTTCAAGATCCTGGTTCTCTGTATCCTCAAGATCCCACAGAGCAAAAAATTAAAACAGGAACCAGAACAGTCAGATCTGGCTAGACCAGCGGGCTTCGTTAGGGCCTTCCTGCATGCAGAAACCACTTCTCATGGCTTCCCTTCAGTTTTCAACAAGATTGTCAATATGGAATAGGAGGCCCCTGCAAAGTAAAAAGCCAATCACTAAATTGTTTTCAGGCTCTATTCCATGGTTCCAGAGGGGGTGGAATAGTTCAAACTCCCTGTGGTCAATGCTTCGGTAGCAGACTGATATCCAATATGGTCATCTTGGTGGTCTTTGATGGGCTTCCCAGGGATCCCTGCGATAAGAGGATCGACCTGGCACTCTGCGACCTGTGAGGCGACCCTCAGCCTAAAATGATTAAATAGATCAAAGTCAGAAAGTTCCAGATGGAGACCTTCAGGTCTATATTGACAATTATCCAAAAAGGAGACTTCCTTGCTTCGGTGGACTTGGAGGAGGCTTTCCAATACATCCTGCTCACTCCAGGCTCATCAGCACTTCCTGCGTGTTGCTTATGCAAGCCTTCATTTCCAGTACCTCCATTTCCAATACCTCCCCTTTGGGCTGAAGTCAGCTCCCTAGATAATCACCAAAGTGCTGGTTTCCCTGGTCATACTTTTGCGTACACAGGGAGTCTCAGTCTTCCCTTACCTGGCTGACATCCTCATCAGGCCCCCTGATGAAGCATTGGTGGATGTGGACTGGACCATTTCTTGACTTCAGACCTATGTCTTTGTGGTCAACTTGGAGAACAGGTGCCTAGTTCCAGTGTAGCAGATCCTCCACCTGGAGTGGTGCTGGACACTTCCTTGGACATTGCCTTCCTGTCCCAGGAGTGCCAACTCAAGATCAGGGTGCTAATACAGGAAATGGTGCCAAAATCTCAAGAGTCCCTCTCGATTTTGGCAAGCCTCCTGGGCACACTGGTGTCTTGCTAGGATGTTCTTCCATAATATCCCCTGCAGCGGATTTTATTAGCTTTGCATCTTCCACAGTGGTGTTAAGAATGGATACTGTTTTCATTTCTAAGGTGAATTCAGGTTTCCACAGGTATCAGGAAATAGTTTTACCATCCTTTTGCCCTAATCCCAAGCATCCACAGGAAAGGGAGCAGCCCTGTCTACACACATAAGAGGGCCCTGAGTTATTACGATAGAACCAGAGCTATAAGAAATCTCCCTTTCTGACTCCTTTTTTGCCTTTAATATAGAACATAGTGACATAGAAATAGAAGCTCAAGTAGTTTGAAATCCCCTCCTAAGATTCCTACTTGTTACTCAATCAGTTAGTGCAGATCTCATTATATCTACCAGACAACTTAAAACTGCCAGTTTTGGGTGCTTTTATAGCATCATAAACCCATATTCATAGTTAAAACAATTAACTTCAATTGACCTGAAAAGTGTGTGTGTCTTAGTGTGAATCTGCCAGGATTAGCTCAGTACCTAACAGAATCTGTTTATATTATTGAGCATAGCTTGAAAGGAAAGCTTGAAGTTAAATTGGCAGTGGATGGGCAGATTGTAGGGAAAGAGTGGAAGAATTCCTAAGATCTGCTAAAAAAAACCAACAGTATAAAATATCTGAATAAGAATGTGGGTTTTTTAAAAAAGAATTTGCCGTTTTTATACTTTTAACTGCAATGTTTGAATTGTGAAATAATGGCCTCTGAATCTTCATAAAATTTTAGGTTCAGTGTGGAGCCTTGTACGGTATCCTGTATGTGATTGTCATACTACAGCTAAATCATGAACTAAGGTTATGTGATTTTTTTATTTTTATGTTATGAAAGATAACCAGGCTAATAAATACATGGAATGCATATGAAATATAAACAGTGTAAATGAATAGGAAATAATAGTATTCCAGAAAAGAGTATACAACCCTTGTACAGAAAAGAAATGATAGAACATGAAATAGAACATGAAAACAAGTTCTTAAATCCATGATTAATATAACCAATTACATTCTAGGATATATGTATAAATGACTCTGTATAAAATGCTCCTTTTAAAAAAATGGTGATTTCCAGCAATCAAAATATTATGCAAACTATGAAAAACTATACCTAATGCAAAACAATGTTTTTCTTCACAGTTTAGATGTTTTTCACTGGTATATGTACCACATCTGCTGGTATGCCAGTGTTGTTCCCTGCATGTTAACAATGACAGTTGTTAGTACAAAATACTGGTGTTTGACCTTGTTAATGTTCATGGTTTCAGTGAAAAATAAATGTCTTAAAACTTGAAGAGTCTTACATTAGATTCCATGTATAGGCAAATATCCATGGATATGGAATAGGGTGAGTAGTTCAACCTAAGAGTTCTTTGTATATGTGAGGCATGAAGAAAGAGTATTCCTAAGCGGAGTCATGATTACAGAAGTTAGTTCAGAAAGCCAGTATCGCCAGACTTTCCAGTGGTCTATGGGGAAATGGAAGCAGGCAAGGTTTAGTGAAAGAGCAGAGCAGAAATTGTAGGTTTTGTGCACAGTCCAAGAATGTGGAAGAGAAGGGCTTAGGGCAACTATTGATAAAAGTTGTAAAGTAAGTAAAGTAGATTTATTTGTATATGGCCATGGGCCTTTACAAAACATTGTCAACAAATATAATGCATTATAATGAGATAAAAGTTGTAGATTTAACCCAGACGTCAGGACCCTATCAGGTGGTAATTGGTTGTGGCAGTTCCTAGAATATGAGCACAAAAGAAAAGGCACAGGGCCATGCAGATGGTGTGAAGTTGTTCCCCCCCTCTAGACAAATGCTCTCTGGAATCCCATGCAATTCCATGTCCATATTTCCACCAGGGTGCTACAGTGCATCAGGCTAACCATAGCTGGTTGTACTTTCATGCACATACCTAGTAATCCACTCATGATATCATTATATGGGAAATGTTATATATTGTATGCTATAAGTTGGCTGCGACTTGAAGGCGCTTTACACACACACACATGTGAACTACATGGAAAACTTAGAATAAAATATTTGCTGAAAGTTAATTGGTATGGTACCGATACATATTATTATATGGTACCGATCCATCACCTAATCCAGGGTTACCAGGCCACCAGCGGGGGCAGGAAACCCCCCTGGTTCCCATTTCCTGGCACTGCTCCAGGTGGCGCTGGGAATTAAAAATATATAATGTTGGGCTGACAGCATGATGCCACTTTTGTAGAAAACCCGGAAGCAGCGCTAGAGCTTTCTAGGAATCAGCAGAGACTTTATGGTTTCACTCCATGGTTTTAGAGAGATGCGACATTACTTCCAGGTTTTGCAGGAAGTGATGTCATACCATCATCAATGACCACTCCCCATATCGCTGCCCTCCAGTCTCCTGCTGGTTGCTGTGCCTGGCAACTAATTAAATCATTGTCTTTCTAATGGTGCAATTCTAAGCAGAGTTATATATCCTTCTAAACCCATTGACTTCAATGTACTTAGAAGGGTGTAACTCTATTAGCTGCTTACAAAGGGAATCAAATTGGCCCTTACACAGTGCAGGAATAGCCTTAGTTTTGGAAAATTTGGTAGGGGCATTCACAAACATTCTTCGTTCTATGCAAATCTGTTTTCTTTTAACTTGTTACATACATTATTGATCACAGAAATAAATATCCTACTGAAACCTTCATAAACTGCTGTTTCTTTTGGAACGAGGGAAGGCCAGCTCTTCTTTGAAGCACTGAACTGGTTTAATTGAAAGAACAATTTGATTTGCGGCTGTAGCTACTTCTACAGTAAAACAGCTTGGAATGCTAGCATTTTTTTTTTTTTTACTTCCCTCTCCCAAACCAAGGATTTAATACTGGCAGGTGAACTTGTGAAGGCTGCACTCAAATACACAGAGACTATAACTGTCTTGGAGGTAGAACTTTGTCAATATTTTTTGCCTTGAGCGAAAAAGAAAAAATCAGAATAATGGAGTGCTAAAGTCCTGCTCAACTGTAGCAGATAGACAAAAGGGAATTTATTCCAAGTTTGGGACTGTAATATTTTGGTAGGCTGTGTACTTTCTTAGTCATCCTTATGTTGTAGCATCAACCATCAAGATATTTGAGGACGCTGAAAGGCATCTTTCCAGTTTCATTTAAGTGTATGCAATGCCAGATATGTTTTTGTTCTAAACAGAAACATTGCCAAATATTAGATCCAAACTTCAATTTATTATACCCTGAAAGCTATCAGAAGAATAGATAGGCCTGTATTTTCAATAGCCTAAGAAAATGATCTACCATGATGTAACCACTAAATAAAGTCTCTGTGTGATCTTGTGATTTAAATATTTATGCATTCTTCTGGTAACCTCTAGTGAGATATTGTGTGAATGCAAAATGTTGGGATTGACATAGCAATATGTGATAATTTTAAAATAATAGCATGAAAGAGAAATGTGAACACTTTGCAAGGAGATATTGTCACTTTAAATAACCAGCCCCATAAAAACAGACAAATGTCTGTGTATATATTCTTTACCCACCAAAATACAGTTTGTCTTCTGCCAGTTAGAACTGTTTCTAGAGCTGCGATTAACCCGGAGGAGAGGGGCTGAATTTCACAAACATTTATGTGGCTCTCAAAGCAATCTGTTTTCAGCTATTTTGCACTAGGGGGTGGTGACTGAAAATGCATGAATGTTCTCATGGGGGCGGGGAAAGGGAATGTGTCATCGTCTTGGCAGCTTGGCTTGATGCTTTTTTTAATTATTTTTTTTTGCTGTGTAGTGGCAATCAAACTGCTATGGAGTGGTAAGGTGGTGGCCTTGATGTGTACCGGAACACACATCTGAGCCTGGGTGCCATCTACCCACAATACATTGCTCGCATTGGGATGCTTGTTTAAATGGGCATTCCAATGCACATTCTGGCATGAGTGGACCTGGATTGGGGCTTCAGAGAGTGGGCAGTGCAGCGTTGTTTGTCCTCGCTGATGTCACTATGGTTGTCACATCTGAGTGATGTCATCCTGATTCACCACGTAATTCCTTATTGGCTGGGATTACATAGTGAAGAAGGAAGAAGTCTTGTTGAGGTTATTAAAAATGATGCAGCGGCAGATTGAAGGGATAATGGCTATGAACAGGCATGGAGAACCACTGTAACAAATTCTTTCACCCCAGTTCAACTCATGTATGTCCCATGCTTTTTTTGTTTGTTACTTATTGCACATTTTATTCTCCCATTGGATGGTTCCAGGGCCCCAGGTCCTCATATTAAAATTGTCTAATCATTCTGATGCACCTTTTATGTGCACATGGGTTGTACTGAGTGATCCTCTACAAGGTTTTTCCTGTTAATTCCATGGATGGGAAATATACTTATTTTTTGTGCATACAACTGAATGGGGGAAACTAGTATGTGAAGAAAGGCTCTGGATCGGGGCAGTCATGTTTTTTACATTTAATTATTCCAGGAAAGCTGAATTTACCTTGAGGATGGTTTGATTATTCTCTCTCAACCCTTTTAAAAATCAGAGAGACAGACATGCTTTTTGTTTCTAGACACATATTTGTTTACAATGGCAAAATTGTTTACCAATTTATATGTTCTACAACTTAATTCTGGCTGTCAATGTTGTTGTGTGGGTACCATATTGACCCACAGTATAATTCGGACATCACGTTAAAGTATGGTTTGTGCTAATCCAAACTATTGTTTGAGCTGCCAGATGCACACTTTGCTTTAGAGTTGATCGTCTGCTTTTGTTTTCCATTTATTTCCATGTTGCTACAATTTTTGGAGGTGATTGTCTGATTGTCTGCTTTCATTTTCTATTCATTTCCATGTCCATGCTGCTACAATTTTTGGAGCTATGGAACAACAGGTGCAACTGTGGTTTGGGAGTTCAGGCATCCTGTCAAAGCATAGTTAGCACAAACTATGGTTTGCCAACTCACATCAAATAATGGTTTGCTAGCTGAATGTAAACCACAGTTTATCAATCCAAATAGCACACCAAACCATAATTTAGTTTACCCATGATTTGGCATTAGGGTTCCCAATTGCCCAGTATTGATGGGCAATCACCTGCAAATTCATCGGGCTGCTCGCCGACCCTCAGCTGGTTGGTGGGCAGAAGTAGGCCAGTGGAAGGGGGGGAGCGATCTTTGCGCCCAGCACGATGACATCACTTCTGGATTGAAGCAGCAGTGCCAGTATCATGCTGGGAGATGCTCCGCCACTCTCCCCAAAAACTGTATGGAAACCATAAAGTTTTTTTTTTTGGGGGGGGGAGTGCTAGAGCATCCCTGGTGCAATGCTGGTGCTTTCACATCAACCTGGAAGTGATGTCATCCCCCTGGGCACGCAAATCATTGCCCCCAGCCCTGCCACCGTGAAGCTCCCACTGGTTGCGTGGAGGGACCTGGCAACCCTATTTGGCATGGTGGCTGAACTGAGCACTTAGCATGATGAGTTGGTGTTGCCACAGCTGCAACAGCTGTCATTGCCAGATACAAGTGATATGAATTATTTAATATTGTACAGCTCAGTGCTGGATGTACAAGGGTATCGTTATATGTCCAAGAGTGATTTAACTATATATGAATTTGTAGTATTGGCATGCAAAAAATTGTAGAGAAAAATAAAAAAAAACTTCATCTTTTGGCATTGTGCCAAAGTTTAACAGATTATAGCCTGATTATAGTTTTGAATTTAATTTTTTTCCCAGTAGGTGTACTTTATTGTGAGAGGGCATTTCAGATTCACAAGAAAGTGGTCTGGACCCAATTTATACATCTTCTCTGCATACTTCCCTTCACCAGTAAATTCCAACAAAATTCCAGAAGATATTAATAGATGAGTTTAAAAACAAAAGCAATGCAATGAAAGGCTAAATTACTATCAAAATTTAAGTTGCAAAATCTTTGAATTTAAATCTTTAATGAATTTGAAAGCAGTATTTGCACTCTAGCTATCCCAGATCTCCATGTTGTCTAAAAAGATATGACCCTTTACTTGTTATTTTATAATAGGTGCCAAAGGCCATCAGTATGTACATACGTTTAAAGAACCCAACCTGACTACTTGTTATTTTTTATGCTTGGACTGTAGCAATTGTGTGAATAAAATTTAATGATTTTTAGAGCATATGACCTTCTGGTATACTTTTTCTTCTTCTTTTCATCTATGGAAAATTGTCGCTTATAGCAAATGGCATCAGCAATTTTTTTTTTGGTCATGGACAGATCCTGCAGATCTTCTTTGTGATCTTCACTGCATGGCTGAAACCTGAGGGTGTTTGTAGTAGCATGCAAACTTGCAGGTTCTGTTCTATCAAATGAGTCAGATGAGGAATTGCCATAGTGCAGCAAAATAATTATTTTTTTAAAGTAGCTTATGCATGCATTGAGTTTTTGCACAAAATATACAAAAGCCATGGTTGATTTTCCAGAGTTTTTTGTGTTTTGGGGTAGATTAGTAGCAGTACATCGTGTTGTAAAATAATTGATGTGTGAATGTGAATAGTTATACATTATTTCCTTGCTTAAATAAAATAAATGTACTTTTTAAAAATCCTTTTATTTCCTAAACACATCAACAATTCTAGCTGCTTCCTTGTCTCCCATGTCTATCGCTTTGGCCACTATGTAACTCAGTGGGGTGAGTTTAACAAACAAGTCATAGCTTCCTGCTGGGATTGCTAGCTATCCCTTACTATAGGGGAACATTTTATTTGGGAACGTCATTGTTTCCTTGATGGGTAGCTTTAATTCCAGCATATTTCTGATTCATAGATCTCTGCAAATAGGACATTATAGTTTACTGCTATTTCTTCCTCAAAGTTAGCAGGTTTGGATGAAAAAACCTTCCTGTTGTTGAAATAAAATAAAAAAATTGAAACATTTTATGTATTTATTTAGTTATTTTGTTTCTCAACCAAACATTGGTCCTAATGACTAAAAAAAGTTACACATTACGAAAATCAGTGCATACGTATAAAACCTGTCAAAATTTATAAAAACCACAAAGCTACAAAAATGTTTTTACAAATATAAATGAAAGTGCTCTAAAACATTAAAATCTTGCAGGCATGGGCAGCCAATTCCTGAGCCTTTCAGTGGCTGGGGACAGCATGGCCGAGGCGCTGCTGCGGAGCCTCCAAAGAGGTTCCCTGGCCTCCGAAAGGCTGCAAAACCCCTTTTTAAATTTAAAAAAGAAAAAATGGGGTGTTTTCCCCCATTGCAAACAGCGAGGCTGCACCAGGAAAAACCTGATGCAGCAATGCTGTTCCTGCAGGGGGCTTTCCCGGCCTGGAGGGGCCACCCCGGGAACACCCCCCCACGCCAGCGCCGCATGTCTCTTCCAGAATTTATGGATAGGGGAGCAACATGCTTCTCCGTGGTGCTCAGGTGCCGACAGAACTGCCCCACCGCCAGCGTAAGTGCCTCTTATCATGGAATAAGAGGCACTTATACTGGCGGCAGGGTCACACCGCCTCCTAAACCTAATCACCTCCCAACCTCAGGAATGAGCCCTTAGAAGAAGAAGAGTTGGTTTTTATATCCCATTTTTCTCTACCGTACGGAGTCTCAAAGCATCTTACAAAACATCTTTCCTTCCTCTCCTCACAACCGGCACCTTGTCAGGTAGGTGGGGCTGAGAGAGTTCTGATAGAAATGTGACTAGCCCAGGTCACCCAGCAGGTTTCATGTGGAGGAGTGGGGAATCAAACCTGGTTGTCCAGATTAGGCTCCGCTACTCTTAACTACTATGCCATGCTGGCTCGTTAGTGAAACCAAGATTAATATCAAGGAAAACACCTTAAGCATTGCCATCAAGATAGTAGGAAATCTCAGCTGGGAAAAAAACAACCTCAGCCTAAATGCTACCTATTCTGTTTTGCTTCACAGGGCAGGACTAGACCTAGTGGGTAGAAATTACGAAGAGCTAGATTTTGATTAGAGTAGGAGAAACTTTCTAAAGGCAAGAGCCATTCAAAAGTGGAACAGGCTGCCTTGGGAGCTGGTGGAGAGCCCCTCACAGGTAGTCTTTAAGCAGAGTCAGGATGGCCATCTGTTGGGGATGCTGCAGTTGTATATAACTGCAGTGATCGGTGAGGTTGTACTAGATGCCCTCCAGTGTCCTTTCCAACGCTAAACACTCTTCGTAAAAACAAACTCATTTTGGGCCGATTACTGCTGCATGAATGTTTCTAGATTTATTTCTCTGACCTCTTGATGACGCTATTGCTTTATAATTTGACTCTCCGTAGGCAAACTATAGCTGCAGGCCTAACTAAAAGACATCATTGTGATAGTTTTAAGGTGAAAATTAAAAAAGCACTGTCAAATGAATCATCCACCACAAGTTCATTAATTAGCTAACTTAGTGTAAATGGGCTGTATTTTGGCGAGAACTTACTAAGAGTGAAATGCGGATTCACTGCAGTCAGTTGTAATAGCAAGAGGTCTCCAGCTATTACCGGGAGGTTGGCAACCCTAGCCCAGCACAGTAACTTGAATTTGTATGAATTAAATAACATATAAAATCATTATTACTTTGATGCCTGTAGTATATGGCAGAGATCCTCAACCTCTGTAATTTTGACACAGGAAGGTGGGAGTAAACACAAAACAGCTGCTGCAGGAGGGAAAGCCAACCACAAAGTGTCAGGGAAAGAGGTTATGCATGACTCTAATAGTAAGTCTTTAACATTTCAGGGAGAGGCTTTGTTCAACAGAGTGATTTTTATTTATTTTATCAGTCTTCTACCCTGCCCTCCCCAGCCAAGGCCAGGCTCAGGGCCCTGGCCTAGGGTTGCCAGGTCCCTCTTCGCCACTGGGCGGGTGGTTTTTGGGGCAGAGCCTAAGGAGGGCAGGGTTTGGGGGTGGGACTTCAATGCCATAGAATCCAGTTGCCAAAGTGGCCATTTTTCTCCAGGTGAACTGATCTCTGTCAGCTGGAGATCAGTTGTAATAGCAGGAGATCTCCAGCTAGTACCTGGAGGTTGGCAACCTTACTCTGGCTGCTTTCTAAAAACACTTGGCAAGCACCAGCCAAGGTGATGGTGGGTGCCAGGGTGCCCCCTAGTATAGGGTGCTAAATCTATGGAGTATGTATTGTGCTTCATCTGTTAAAAGTAAGAATTTATACTATCAATATGGGCTTCTGAATTAATGTAAACATTTAGTCGTCTTTTTGCATTCATACCCTTTTGCACAAATTTCTGTGAATGTTGAATTTATATTTATTATTTAAGGAAATTACATGTTTTTGCAATGTTTTGTATGATTGGTAACAATAAGTCAATCCACAGCCACTACCTTTATTACTTCTACCCTTCCAAAAGGGCAGATCTTTTTATTAGTTGTGGGAAAGTGCTCCCCCCCCCCCTTTGCTTATTTGGATGCTTTTAAAAATCTCATGATGTCCTTTTTTGTGCTTTGAAGAAAAACGAAATGACCTTTTCCTAAATTCCTAATGCTGGGAAGTTCTCACCATTTGACTTTTCAGGCTGCAGGAAAAAGTAGGAATGCTTGCTGATCACACAGATGATGCTACTATAATAACCTGATAAACTCAGATATACTAAATTAAGAATAGGGCAACGTATACCATCCTGAGGGCCGCCTTAGAAATAGGTTGCAAGCCTGAGGGCCATAGCTAATGCACACATTTCATTTCAGTGTTATTAATGTAATTTGCATATCATTATCACTGACATGGTGGATGCCATGCTACAGCTGGTAAACACGTTGCCCTTATTCTAGAGGACTATCGTTCTGAAATGGTTACTTTCCAACTTGACAAATTTGAATATTGATATGGGAAATTGTGGTAGTCTCCTGAGAATTTCTGTTCAACCTCTACTGAAATGAATGAAGCTCTCTTTCACTTCTGTAGGGCTTATGTACAGAATGCTTCCTTGTAATTTTACCCTTTGAAATAATGACCCTTAGAAAACATAATGAATCTGGGTGTTTGTTTTTGCTTAAAAAAAAACACGTCTCCTTGTTTCTAAAACTTTAGTATTGTTGCCATTTCATTTTGATTTCTCTTTATATGCCATTAAAGGTTTTTGATTGATTGACTGAAATTGATTTCTCTCCTGAAGCCTGGAATCTGTCACTGAAACAAAGAAAAATCCTAGTATTCTGAAAATCTATCCTACATGTGGTAATTCTGAGTTGGGTTACTGTGGCACTTGTATCTCTGCTTAAAGGTATTCCATTAAACTCTATTACCGGTATATCCTATTTTGAGGCAAGTTTAGGTGATTGACGGAGCCTGCAGTCTGCAGGAGTGTAATATGTAATAACCTTGGGTGTTGTATAACTTATTTATTTTGTATATACAGAGTAGCCATCCTTTATCCAAGTTAAAGTGGCTTTCAGCCACCTTTATGAAATACACGTGCAACTTAAAAATATAATTGCTGCCTTACTTCGCACACATCTGTTAATGAGAAGAAATGTCTGACTGTTCTCCTGGGGATATACAGGTGTGCAAACTGTGTCTGTATGCATGTCCATACATGTGTAAAGATATAGATACAGATGTTCTCAGTTTGCTTCTTCTAGAATAGTTGCCCCCCCCCCAATTCTGTGCAGTTTACTTTTGCTTGTGGTTTGTGCTTTTCTGCACATTAATCTTGCTGATTTAAGCCAGTTTTGAGGCTGTGCAGAAAAGAAAAGCATCCCCCCCCCATTTATGGGAAATTGTGTCTTTATTCTTATTTTTTAGCATGCTAGGAATCCATAGCATAAATATGCTACTTTTGTGGGTGGGACAGATCCATTTTATCCGTCATACTATCCATATCCTTTCATTTCACTTCTTACCTACTTAATCTGCAGTGCCAGAGAAGGTATCTGTGCTGGTGCAGAAAAAGAAGGAATGCACATCTGAGAACTGAATTAAAACATGATGCACAGGTGAAGTCTTTTCTTGTGCATTAAATGTAAGAGTTTTCTCTTCTGTTTAGGGTGGTAAACAATGAAAACTTGGAACTGACTATAGTTGCGTAAAACCTACAACTAAAACAACTGCTTCTTTGCCCCATTTGCAGACTGCAGATGTGGTCAGAGCTACGTCTTCAGATAGGGCACAGACTCCCTCTGTGGCATGTGTAGTGCCTTTAGCCATCTGTGGCTGGTATGCCTACTGCAACCCTTCCTTGAGATGCAGTTTGGCTAGTTATCCATGCTCCGATCACGTCTATATTAGATTATTGCAATGTGGTATATATCAGGCTGCCTCTGTTCAGAAATTTCAGCTTGTGCAGATGGTGGTGGCAAGGTGATTTGCTTGGTATTGGTTAAAGGAAAGTCATCTTGCTAATATCAAAAGCTACAAATTGGTTAACAACGCACTTTTGGGATACAGTTCAAAGTTTCGGGTATTACCTATAAAGCCCTAAATACCTTAGGATAGGGTTCCCCAATATGGTGCCCACCAGTTCTTTCCTTGGCATCTGTCAAGCTTTTCAGTGGGGCCATTTTAAGGCAAAACTTGTTATTGGCTGCCCTCATTCAAATGAAAGGGGTTTCTATGGCTGCGATAACACACAGCTCTTGAGGATCAGAAGGACTAAGGCTTTCCTTAGTGAGTGTGTGGTTCCATTCTTCCTTCAGGCTTTCCTTCTTGTCAGGAGGTGCAAGGAGAGAGGTACTTCATTTGGCCCCACCTCCTGTGCTACCCAATTTGAGGTGGTGCTTGCCACCCCTCTCAAAATTCCAGAGGTGCCCTCAGGCTCAAACGTTTAGAGGAAGAACCACCCACTTCCTGCTTTCCTTAGGGTTGCCAGCTCCGGGTTGGGAAATACCTGGAGATTTGGGGGTGGAGCCTGAAGAAAGTGGGGTTTGGGGAGGGGAGGGACGTCGATGCCATAGAATCCAATTGCCAAAGCGGCCATTTTCTCCAGGTGAATTGATCTCTATCGGCTGGAAATCAGTTGTAATAGCAGGAGATCTCTAGCTATTACCTGGTGGTTGGCAACCCTAGCTTTCCTGCAAGTCTTCTTGTCAGTTAACATCAGCTTCAGACACCCGTTCAGTGTTCAAGCTTCAGAAACTTGTTGAGGCAAGGTGGGTAAGCACCAGAGAAAGGGCCGTAGAGTTTTTGCACCTCAGTTGTGAAATGCCTTCCTCACAGTCAATTGCCTGGCGCCAAGCTTCTAATGCTTTTTGGGCACCAAACAATTGCATTCCAGTTTTCCCAGACTTCTTGCTAAGATTTCTCTCTCTCTAGCCTTTATGTTTTCCAGTCATTTAATGATAGGATGAATGATGTTGCTATCATTTTCAATTGCTGCTATCGTTTAACATTTGCTATTGTTTGAGCTGCTGTTGCTCTAAATTACAAATTCTGAACATTTAAAATAACTTGGTTCTGTGTGGATCTCTGATTTTTATGTTTGGCCTTACTATTGTTCTTAATGATATTTATTATACTTTTAGTTGAATTGTTTCATGATTCATTATTGGTAGCCTCCTGGTAATGATAGCAGAAATGCACGGGATATAAATATCTTAAATATAGTTTTGCAAACAGGGGAACCAGCAATGTGACAGAGCTCCTCTTCCCTAGTAGCACTATCGCACCACTAATCTGTATTTGAGGGAAAAGAAACGAACACCATTTCCCTCCAAGAGATCATGCCAGGGTAGCCTGCCACATTAGACAGCCATGCTAGCATGTGTGTAGGGTTGCCAGCTCTGGATTGAGAAATACCAAAAAATACAGCTCAAGGCTCACAGAATGCTTAACCCACAATGCACGAAATGTTTACTTATGGTGAACTAATAGTGAACACAAAGAACAAACAAACACAGTGCTTTGCAACAATAAGTCTATGAGAACACACACAACTACATGTCAAAGAGAATATATACAAAAACACAACCGTTGACTTCCAGTATTAGAAATGGTGCTCCTGTGGAGCAGTCTGTTAACTATGACAAAGCTTACACGGTCAGGTTGTAATATTGTTCCAAACCGCAAAACGGTAACTTGAACTGAGTAAATGGCGTGACTTTTCAATGGAGCTGTTTCAAACGTGCATCCTCTGCCGCTCGGAGTGTAGCGTGGCAAACGCAATTAGCGTAACTCTGGTCTCTGTTGTAGTGTATCTACTGATCCTTTTGAGGTGTTCTCATTTATATCCCTCTGGCTTTATGTTTAGGGATATTATAACAATAAAGTGGTACGTGTATCCCAGGTATTTAAATCCACGTTTCACCCTGAGGCTTCTTCAGCCTAAAAATACAGCAAATTTATCGTAACAAGTATGTTCACTCACTAAAAATATAAAGCGCAATGCACTTACAAACACAATTGGAGGTTGGCAACCTTACATATGTGATGTCATCCAGATTCCCTCCCAGTTTTCAGAGCTGGATTAGTCACTGTGAGCTTTACCTTCTTTATGGGTTTTTTTTAGAACCTCTTGTAAAAAGTCGTCTCTGTATGTTTCTGAAAATCTGCAGACTTTGTCCTATCAAATTAGACCTCACATATTTCTAGGACACCCTAGCGTCCCAAGATCTCTTCTGCATGGATCATTTGTCTGTGTGGTACTTAGGAATAGGATACGAATTATAAAGATTTTGTGAGAGAAAATAGGATTCCTGAGATGACTTGCAAATCATTACTTCCCACTCTCTCCTAATCCTTAGTTAGCCTCTTTATATCCTTTCTCCAGACACTTGTATATTTGTCTTCCATGGACTAAGCTTTGAAGGAAAGAACTACCTCCCTTCATGCTCGTTAAACTGCGAAATCGTTCCTGAAACCCTTCCTTCTCTCCCTCTTATTGCTAGGCCCCTCCTAAAGTGTTCTCCTAAAATCTTCACCTAAATTCTGCCGATGACATATAAACCAGGGATACTGCGAATGTTGTGGCGAACATGTTCAGTAGCCAGACATATTGTGCTTGGCAGTCATGAACAGGCGAAATCCCCAGGTATTTCGGCTCTCACCGAACAACGTGGAAAGCTGCCGAACGGACTTGCCGAGCCCTCACCTTGCTGGAACCCAGCAAGACGTTTGGAGTGGGCAATCAGAGGTTGCCTCTCAACAGATACCAACTGAGATTCTGCATCTGTTCTTTCCTCCCCCAGCTTCTCCCCTGTATCCTTGCAAGTCTGGGAGGCAGGGGAAAGTTTGGGATACGGAGAACAGAATTCATTCACTCCCTGCCCCAAGCTTCTTGTTGTGTTCCAGAAGGTTGGGGTGGAGACATCAGAAGCGATGGGCTTTCTTCCCTACTGAACTCCCCTGGTTGTGTCAGCTTGGGGAACAGAGAAAAGAAGTGAATTGCTTCTGTTCTCTGCACTGCAAGGTTCTGCCCGGATCCCAGGAACTTGGGGAGGGAAGAGCAGAAGCAGTCAGCAATAAATATGGTTGCCAGCTCCTGGCTGGAAAACACTTGGAGATTTGGGGGCTGGAGTCTGAGGAGGATGGGGTTTGGGGAGGGGAGGGGAGGAACATCAGTGGGGCATACTGCCATAGAGTCCACCATCCTAAGAGGGTATTTTCTCCAGGTGAACGGATCTCCGTCTCCCATAGAACAGTTGTAATTCCAGGAGATCTCCAGCCACCACCTGGAGGTTGGCAACCCTGGCAATAAAATAAGACATAGGGCGAAAATGCATGGTCTCTTTAGCCTCCTTTAATTCCTGTTTCAGCCAGGATTCAGCCGGGATCGAACGCACGTTTGGCGAAACGCATGTGTTCGATCCTGGCTGAATCCTGGCTGAAACAGAATAAAGGAGGCTAAAGCGACCATGCGTTTTCACCCATAGACTCAACTGTTAATTTTATCAGACTTCCCCCCCATTTGTAATATTGTTTTGTAAGTTATTTTATTATTTTCTTTCTAAACTCATTTGTCTGTACTTCAGTTTACCTTGGGCAGATGCTTTTTCTTCTTCTACTGTTTACACAAATGCACACGTGTAAATGTACATAATTCCAGTGTTGATGGTGATGGTAGAGTTTGTATGTATTACTTTTTATGGTGTGTGTCTATACAGATCTGTTCATTGTAGGAGAGACCTTTGCATTGTGCAGATGAAGAAACCTTGTTATAATTGCTTTGTTTAAAATTGGCCAACTTACTCTGATTGCTTCTGGTACTATATCATACTTAGTAGACAACTAAACTGTTACTCTTGAAATATAATAAATACCCACACGTTCCCTTC
This sequence comes from Euleptes europaea, assembly GCF_029931775.1. Lineage (NCBI taxonomy): Eukaryota > Metazoa > Chordata > Lepidosauria > Squamata > Sphaerodactylidae > Euleptes > Euleptes europaea. The sequence continues at coordinate 65,828,754 of NC_079319.1, forward strand.
AACTTCCCTGCTGCCCCCCCAGTTCCTGGCAGAGCCTTGAGTAAAGTAAACCATGTGCTTTTGTACTGTCATATTTGATTTGGACTATATTCTCAGTTATTTGAAGCTAACATGAAATGCAGTGGCTGCATGACCCATTTTAGCAGCCCATTATCATAATTTCACTGTCGTATGGCTACTGAGTTAATGTACTTACAAATGACAGAGAAAGCATGTTACATGACCTTAGGGTTTTCAAAAATTAAATGACGTAGTAGGTCATATTTCAAAGAATGGCTAAATAGAAGATTTTTAAATGTTTGCACCTTAAGTTGTCACAGCTTACCATGGCAGCAGTATTTCTCTTTTGTTAACCAATCGTATGAAAGTGTAAGCCTTTGTCAAAATCTGGATTCTATAATTCACTCAAAAATATTTGGAGGATGGAAGAAAATAGATCCGGGGAAAGCTGAGTTATTTCCCATAGCCTACTACCATAAATTTGCTCATATAGCAGGGGAACGCTGTTCTTTATAAGGTCTCAGGTAGCATTTCTTAAGCAGTGACATTTGTACATTGACTTTGTAGAATATACACATGTAACAGAGAGACTGAGGCACTGTTGTAAGATGATATCTCTTAAGATTCATAGCAGTTCTAAAATAATATTATTAAAAGTTGGTTTTACAGTATTCAGATGATATGTGAGTATTTCTCTTATTTTAAGCAAACGGTATTAGCATTTCACCAGGACATAGAGGCTCCCTGATTTCCCAAATGGAGAGTGCCTAGGTGTTGTTGAAATTAATCATTGTGAGTTACTCATGTTTCTTTTGGTGCCAAAAAATATGGCACTGGGACTAGGCCAGTTTCAGTTCTCCGTCTCTCTTTCTCACACGCACGCACACACACACACACACACACACACACCCCTAATACCTGTGAAAGAACACAGCAAACCAGAAACACACTGTCCGGCCACACTACGTGTTAACTTTTTCCTGATACAATCGTATATCGAAACTAAATGCATTATATTTTATCGTATTATTGCTTAGTAGCCTACGATTGAAATCCACAAAGTACTGACTATATTATTAAAAAGTAATTAACAGCCCATTCCTGAGAATGGGGCTGAAAGTTTTTTGGTGGTGGCATGACCTGGCCGCCGATGTAAATGTGTGTAACCATGCGATTACACGCATTCACACCGGCAGCGTGGCCAGTCCCGGCAGCGGCCGAGCTCCGTGGGACCGCGCCTCCCCCCTCCGCTGGGGCAACCTCTTCGTGGTGCCAGCAATGGCGTGGAGAGGCCACGCCGGCGCAGGGGGGTATTCCAGGGGCGGGCCTGGGGGAGGAGCCACTAGTTAGGCGGCTCCCTATCCCCTTTCGGCCACTTACGCCGGCGCCGGGAATGGCGGTGCTGCACCTGCTTTTTAGCAGGCGCAGCCTCGCTCTTCTCTATGGGGCGAAAGGCCCAGTTAAACAAACAAACAAACAAAAGCTACGAAATGGCTTGTTTTTGTTTAACAGCGTACGAGAATCGGCTTAGGAAGAGGCGCCGCCCAGACACAGGCGAAACTGCCCCCACCGTCAGGGTAAGCGCCTCTTATTCTGTGATAAGAGGCCACTTACACTGGCAGTGAGGTCACTCTGCCTCCAGAGAACATTCGCCCCCCCACCTCAGGAATGCAGTGCAAGTGGACCTGCTTAGGATTGCTCTCTTAGTGTTACTAGGATTCAGAGAAATTCCTAAATATTGGTTGCAAAAATACTGTACATCATAACTGTTCACAGGTACAGTGTAATCTGCTGTATCTCTAAATATGCTGTAGTTGAATATGCCAGAGTAGGTCAGTTGTCAAACAAAGATGGCATTAGTTTTTTTGAAGAAACATAAAAGCAGTTGTAGTATTACATAATTTCTGTTCTGGCCCTCAGAGTTTTTCCACTTTATTTTAAATCCTTGATGTGTTCTTGGTTGAGTTCCCATTATTACCACTAGCAGGTATATTGCTGTAAATATATGATTATAAACACACCCATGTGTGGTTTATAATTTTAACTGTAAATATCCCAAAACAATTTAGATTCTGCTGTAATGGAGCAGTCATGTTTTCATCAATCTTAGTTTATTAAACTGCTTTTTTTTAAAAATAATTTTTTAAAAACCCTTCATATGTTTGATTTAGACTTGATTCTGACTGCATGACGCACTGCAAAAACACACAAACAAACCTTTGTAGGAGCGCTATGCAGTCAAAAGGTTCTACCCTGTGTGCCAGCACATGTGTAGTCCACAGAGGTACCCATGTTAGTCCCTTGAAGCAAAAACAACAAAACCTTCCCCCCAAAACCCACCCAGAGTCTTGTAGCTCTTTAAAGACTAACAGATTTTTTATAGCATAAGATTTCGTGGCCTTTTTATCACGAAATGCACGAAATATCCTCAGTTGACACACACACATACACTGCACACACATATACACAGAGAAACATCGTTGTGAACTGTTGTAGCCAAAAGGTCATGAAACGCAAGAGTGAGCCCAAATGTATAAAACTCAAGAGTTGCTCACTCAGAATAGCAGTCCACGTTCTACTAATACAATGCTGAACTCAACACTGGTAGTGGGAGAGAACCCCAGAGTTCTGATAAAGTCCAAATTTAATAGAATAACATTTGACAGTAAATTCTAGCTCAGCTTAGTGGTGCATTCTAGTATCCATCTGGGTCAAGAGCTGCTGGTACAAGTGCTGCACATGTGTGAGTTGGCATACAAGTGATAAACCTTTCACCGTGATGCCACCCGGATGGAACACGTGGATGAGGGTTTGCAGTGGTGTTACCTGCAATGTCAAGCCTACATTGTCCACAGGAAATCCTGTCTAGCTCCATAAAACGTTAATACAGTTTCCTAAAGCAAGGTATGACATCTACATTTGAAAATCCCCATTCCCTGTTTTCCTTTCTTGCTCCATAACAGTGGCATACAAGCAAATTTTCCCATTTTTTATTTGCCTCCTGATCTTTCCTATACTGACAGGCAAATGTACTAATCAAACTGGAATTACTTGCAAAATATTGGGAATCTCGTAGTGTGGATATGACAAAGGCATCCTTGCCTATCGAGCTATACCCAGATGACAGTATTGTTGCCAGAAGGTCACAGTATCCATGAGTGGGGGTGGTGAATGTTCTCTGTGCTACTGCAATGTCAAAATGTTGATGCTTCCAGTTGGTATGGTTAAAATGGAAGCAGTGTAAAATTTGATTACATTTTCCATCTTTTCCAAGTGTTTTATTTTTTTAAAAAATAAAAGAGATACAAGGAGTTGCAAAAATACATGTTATCCGGGCCTTTAAATTAATCACAGTGGAACAAGTACCAATATTTAGTAGATGAAGTAGTTGTTTCGAGCATGGGTTAGAGTTTACAATTTATTCTATTTGCTTAATGTTTATTTAATCAATGATTCTCCTAACTCCTTTTCCTCAGTCCACCTATTAGGGTGAATAGGGTATAGCAATGTTGCAACCAGTATCTGTTTGAAGAGGGCAGGCTTTCTGATTTAATGTTCACTGTGGTGTTCTGTAGTCTGTCATACGTGGAATACATTATGATGGCAAAAGTGCAAGAATCCATATCGTGAAGTATATTGCGACACATTTTGTAACGTCGCTGCTGCAAGCAGAAGTCCTCGGCATGTGGCTTTTATGAAATCTAAACTCCATAATGTATCAGAATCAGGTCTTAGAGATTAATATAAAGATTTGTGTCATATTCTAAAAATCAGATGGATAGTTCCACATGCCTGATGGACTTCTTGTACTGCAAGATGTCTGGTATAAACATGTTTGATATACACAGGCATTTCAAAAGTAGTTTGTAATGTGATACAGGTGCCTGGTGTACAGAGTGGTGAATCCACTAGGTGCACAAGACCTTGGGTGCACCTTAGCGTTGCCAGCTCCAAGCTGGGAAATACTTGGAGATTTTGGGGGCAGAGCCTGAGGAGGGCGGGGTTTGGGGAAGGAAGGGACTTCAATTCCATAGAGTCCAGTTGTCAAAGCAGCCATTTTCTCCAGGTGAGCTGATCTCTATCGGCTGGAGATCAGTTGTAATAGTGGAAGATCTCCAGCTACTACCTGGAGGTTGGCAACCCTAGTGCACCTACATTATCAATAGTAACTACAAGTAGTATTGATAAACATAGATAGGATAGAACTGGGACCTGGGAGACCCAGGTTCAAAGTCCTTGTCATCCATGATCCTACTAGATGGCTCTGGGTAATTTACTGTGCACCGTGAGAGCTATTCTGAAGTCCTTGGGCAAAGGATGAGATACCAGTGTGAGAAGTGATTAATTGTAGCAGGTAGAAGTGCCTGTGCTGTTAATAACAAATAACAAATTCTGGACACAGTGCTCAGTTAACAGTTTAGGGTCTATCGTCTATGATATATTGGTGAAATTTGGACTAAACAATGGGTAAGGACTGTGGTGTAAGCTAATTTTGTTGTGACATATAACTGTGACTGAAAAATTACATTATTTAAAAAAATGTGAGAATTAGCAAAGCCCAGCGGGTTGGACTGCATGAATGTTTTCTGCTAGTGATAGAGCCCTCTTCTGGTGCATTCTTCTGCTACGGCAAGTAGCCTTCCTCTGGTGGAAGAACTGCATCCTGCCATCAGATGGCTCCTTGCACCAGACGAATACTCTGCTGCTGGCAGAACTGAATTGTAGGCTCCAGCCCCAAATCTGTAATCTGCATACTTATTTGGACAGCTTGCGTTACAAATTTCACCACATTAAAAAAACACACACACACACACACATAAAATTCTATGTCTGTCCAGACATTTTATATTCAAAATTGGTGGCTTTGGGAAATGTGCTGAATGTCACATGTTTGGTGAATACTGGTTTCATAGGTAAGGTATGAATTAAGGAGCAATGAAAAACACGTTTGTGTGTGTGTAATTTTAATGGATGGCAGTGGTCTACACAGCACATAGGAAGTGATGAAATTACTGTTGTTTTTTTAAATTGTCTCTCTAATTTGTATATTTGGCCTCATGCTCACACAGTACATTTTATTTTAATACAAGCAGAACTACTGGTTTCACTTCTGTTGAACCTCTTGTAGTTACCAGTGTCCCCCAATTAAGAAAGTCTGTCGTTGCTTGATAATGATTTTTAAAATACGCAACTCTTAAAAATCCTTGGAATCATATGTTTACGTATTGTTTACAAAAATAGTGGGTATTATAGAGTTCGTTAGCATCATAAGCGATCTTACTTGTCAGTCAGAAGCTAAGGATGCTGGAAGTGAGGGGTTATAGTGATGAATCATAAATCAGTCAAGTTGAAATTACCAGATAATTTGGAAATTTAACAGTGTGCATTTTGCACTTCCATTTGTTTTGATGACTTGCACTTTTACAGCCATCCAGGGTTTTATGGGCAGTTTTTAAGGCATCTATAACCTCCTTCCTCTTCATTTTCCAATGGGGAGATTTCGCAGGGAGGAGAGTTGCAACACGGACGCCTGCAGTAGCTGCTCCAAAAAGATTGCTGTATTTTCATTGACATGCAGTGCATTACCATAATTGGCTTTTCTACATGATAGGAGAGAGGAAATAATAATGTCATTTTATTTACAGCCAGAGTGTCGCTTTATGAGACTTCTCCAAGTTTCTGCCATGCTGTGTAGGTCAAATGACATCTTTTGATCAGCCCTGTCCAAAGATATCAAAGCTGAGTGGCATGTAATGGAGACCTAGTGACAAACCAAATCTAGAAAAGAAATAAGACTGCCAGTTTCCCATTAAACAGCCTGCTAAACAGCACAGCTTCCCTGTGTCGGCTACGAAACTACTCTGACCACCTAAATCAGGAGAATGAAAGGAGGCTGAATTGGACATTAGTACTGCAAATGACTGCAGTGATTGCCACTATTCCCCTCCTTCGCCCCCCCTCCCCAAAAAATCAGCAAGCAAACCATGCGAGTTACAGTTAGACTGGTCTTCTCCCGTTTCATTTATGTTCTGCCACTTGCTGGTTTTCTGATCTGGTTTGTTTAGGTTTGACATCAGCCAAATGGTATAGCAGGATATCTCTGACAGATATTCTTACTGATTTAACAAGTAGCAGGCCTTTGCAAAGATGGCTCTTCTAAAGCAAGATTTCATCTTGGGGGGTGGGGGGAAGCAAGCAAACAAAAACACCCTTTGTTTTATCTCCTCCCCCCTCTTTTTATTGTTGTACTTATATATGTGCTCTACAGTTGTGAATTCTTGCAAAGGTGAGGATGTAGCTTGAATACAAGATTGTATTACCTAAATGGCATGTATATCTCTTTTTTCTTGTCCTTTGCTAGCTTTTAAAACAGGAAATTAAAGCAATGGGTTTCTGTGTCTACAGTTACAGTGGAGATATTAGTATGGCTTTCCTCAGGGAAAAATACTCAGAATTGGCCAAATCTCAAAATCCTTACTCTGTTTTCACTCAGTTCTCAACAGAGTGTGATTCCTTTTAGCTAGTGGGAGTTTGCCAAAGTGAGCACAGTGTTCAAAATGGCCTGTGCCAATATTCCTATCAAACATTCAGAGTCATACTGGAAATTGGAGGGGGGTAATTGATTAACACAGGTTTTGCATTCTTTTAAAAAATTGTATGTTTGGCACTTTGGTGGTATTTCAGTTCTGAGAATGAGTGTGTGTATTCTGAACTAAATTATGATTATTATTTTTTGCTCCTCTTTACTGCCGTTATTGTTAAAAGACATTAATATGTTTAGCTGTCCGGCATGCTAAACAGTCAGTTTTTGCAGAACTGAGCAAACTTGTTAAACAACTGTATAAAAATGTAGAACACATTCCTTTGCAATTTATTTTAGTGACCCTAGAACAGAAGGAAATAGGTAGATAGATTGTCCCCTGAACCATTGTTCTATTGTAAACTACATTGCAAATCTTTTTCATTTGTATACTGCTGTCTCTTTTTCTTAGTCTCAGAGCAAAAGAGATACAATCCCATCCACTTTTATGATTGTTGTGAGTATTTTGTTGTCTTTTTAATCACTGCTGATCTGCAGCAAGACTTTGCGGTGAGATTTAAAACAAAACAAGGCTGGGAAACAGATCCAGTGATCTGACTGCCGGAGGTAAGCAAGTAAAATGTTACGTTGGAAGCCCGCACAGATTAAAAGAGCTGGTCGCCTCAGCAATTTTCTTTTGCTGTAATGGCACCTCGGAAGCTGCTCGTTGGATCCAGAATAACAAAGTCACTGTGGCTGTAGCAGAGGGAACGAGGAAAAGATTTGGCCACAGCAAGATTAGGTGTCTGCACCATTATTACCAGTAGGAGTTTTGCTGTTGACGTCAGTGAGAGGTCTATAGATAATTTTCTGTTATTTTCAGATGTTGAGCATGCATTATAAGGATTTCTGTTGGGATAAATAGGAATATTGCTTGAGAGCATCAAGTTGGAGGCTTAAAAAAAACCCCACTATACCTGTCTAGTCATCTTTTAACCGCTAACCAGCATTAGGTTTTTTATCTAAGCTTTACAAGTCAGACCATTGGTCAATCTACTGCAGTGTTGTCTCGTGTTACTACAAGAGGCTCACCAAGGCCTCAGCCAGAGGTGTCTACTAGCGCTGCTACCTGAGGTGTTTTTTTTTAAATGGGAGATGATGCAAATGGAGCCTGAAATCCTGGCGCCTGGTGATTTCACTTCTCAAGGAGCCACAGGCAACCTGGGCCTAGAGTCTTTGTCATCCTGATCTCTGGCGCTCTCAATAATGCAGCAACCCTTTGCTCAACCAAAGTGTCACCTGTCTAGGTGAGTTGTGCCATCCACTATCTGAAGTGACAACCGCCTTTGAGTACCAGCATGTTAACTGACTTCTCTTTCATCATTCCTGTTAGGGAAATAACATTTTTGACAAGATGCTGGATTTTTATGGCTCCCTCTGCCCCCCTCCTTTTATTTCCTTCACCCATTAACTTAGAGCACCTGATCAAAAAAAATTATTCCCGAAAAAGACGACTTACTTCCAAATTAAATAAGCTCGAGGAGAGATGGAGCACAGAAAGAAAGTGGTGCTGGAAGTTAATGAATCTGGTGGCAGAGAGAACATTATTGATGCTGGATAACATGCTCTAACAGCTTTCTCTCTTATTATTCTCTATGTAAAGAATGTATGGCAGTCAGTTGTGTGGCATGATTCTAACATCTGTCCTACCCTATAATGGTAATTTGTATAAGTAATGGAAACAGGTTAAATACTTCCATTCTAATGTTGCCAGCAGGGATGAAAATGAACATTTCAATAAAATATTCTTGACAAAGTAGGGTGGCGGATGGACTGATTCATCTGCAATCTCTCCTTAGTGATCCTGACTCCAAGGGAAATGTTTGAGTGTATGGTTTATCAGACAGAGGAAGAGCCAGCACATTTCTCCCATTAGAATCTCTCTGAAAATATGCCAATGCGCAAGCTGCTCACATCTCCATTTTATAAGCATTGGCTAATAGCCCTAAAGGATTCAGAGAGTGGAGGGAAAGAGGAAAGGTGAGAAGTATTTTATTTTACTTCAAGGATTTGTCATTTAGCTTCAGTATGCACAAGAACCACTGATGTCATTCTTGCAGAAACTTTAATTAACTTTGGCAGTTGGAAATTCCTGTGTGCTCACACAATGCCTTACAATCTGATTCGTTTTAGCATTCATTGTCAATAGAGTGATCACCTTATTTACTTAATTATCCTTTTTGTAATCGTGTGTTTTTCCTAGCTTGATGTATATTCTGAAAGCACGTGGTTAAACATATCCTAAATCCACCAAATTTATCAGTCCACAGTGTGAACTTGATCCACAGCTACAAAGTACCTGGAATACTTGGATTTAAGCCAGTGTATTAACCTTGAGGTCAATGTAGTTAAAGTGGCTGAAATACTTGTATTTCATAGGACTTTAGATTCTAGGTTTTATATGAATAGGTTTAGTTATTCTACAAATGTTTTTGCGTGTTTGTGTAGAGGGAGAGAGAAACGTTGATATTATAGATACTGATTTTAATTGCTTAATTGGGATTTTTTTGGTCATATCTATACTGCATGTATGCATAGGTTTAGAGAATGAAAAACAGATATAATTATCTCTCTGCATAGGTGGGCATTTCCTACGAGCCAAATATTTTTCATATATTGGACAAGAATGTTTCAGCCTGGCACTTAGTAATTACTGGTTAACAGTTATGAGTATTGGAGATTCTTGTGGTGAAGAGAGTAGTTCTGTAACTGTGGTGCTAAACGAATGTTTACACAATGTGTATTTTTTTGCATAGATGCCATATGAAATTCTGGGCCAGATCCATATTAATGCACCTGGAGCAAACCTCAAGGAATGGGATTTTCCTTCCTTTCTCCTCCCAATGCAGCGTCCCAAAATTCTGCCCTTGGGAGTTATGTGACCCTCACAAATAACAGTGAAGGCAAAAAGAGGGTCTGCAGGGAAAAGGGAGAATGGACAAAAATTGCTCCCCTCCTCTGCCAATAGTAGTGCCATTCTGCTAGCAAAGGCACTGTTATGCCAGTGGAACAGCCCTAGGGTAGCTAGGTCCCTCTTGGCCACCGGCGGGAGTTTTTTTGGGTGGAGCCTGAGAAGGATGGGGTTTGGGGAGGGGAGGGACTTCAATGCCCAAGAGTGCAATTGCCAAAGCGGCCCTTTTCTCCAGGTGAACTGATCTCTATCAGCTGGAGATCAGTTGTACTAGCAGGAGATCTCCAGCTACTACGTTAAAAGCCCTAACCATGGGGCACAGTCTTTGAGAATTTATCCTACACAAAACCTATTGGAAGAAATGAGACATGGCACCTTCATAAGAGTACAGCTGTAGGATGGACCAGGAAAGATATGAAGTGCTTCTGTATCCATTTTACTGTGGCCAATCAGGCTCAGGCCTTTCTGTTGAAAAGGGCCATTATCTGAGCTGCGTGGAAATGCCTGTTTAGAGTTTAGTAGGCTGTCCCAGATGTCAGTCAGAAGTATACTTCTATGCACATGCTTAGTTACAATATTTAAATGTTTAAAGCTTTAACGTTTGTCCTCGACAACTAATAATCTCGCGCCAATTGATGTTTCATAAAATTTAATCTCATTCAGTTGAACAGTAATTAAGACAAGTAGGATAGAATCTGCATTCGGTTGTAATTCATGGTAATTTTTCTGTTGATTTTAGTGATTGGGGATTGAACTCCTGTAAAGTGGCCATTGTTTTCTCATCTTCAAAAAATAATCACGGAAAATATATCTAGTTATCCACATCTACAAAATACATCTAAATTATCAGCAATATAATTTAGGGTAAAAGTAAATATAAATATTTTTAATGAAACATACAAAGAAACAATGTTGGTATGTTTGATATACAAGATAACATATCCCCCACACACACACACACACACAGATACAATGTGTTATCATTATCCCCCTTGCTTCTGACTTTTCAGACAATGGACTATTATTTACAGAGTACACCTTCTCAATGAAGCAAACACAATGTGCTATACTACTAATACATACAATATATTGTGCCTCATGTCCACTTACATTAGAATACACAAATTTTAATGCTGTTCAAAGATGACAGCACATGTATGGGGAAACAGTGGGATCCAGACGGCATATCATATGGGCGCACATTTTTAACAAGACATAATAATAGAAAAAAGGAAAAACACCCTCAGTTTCCAGTTACTTCTTTTTCTATAGCTAGAATCTGCTGGATTCACCTGCAAAATTATAGAGGGAGAGTTTGTTTGTATTATACACTATAGTATAGATTGTTGAAAGCATATTTTTAGCCTTCTTGAAGTCAGGGCTTGGTCTAAATATTTCTCTGTGATTACAAGATGTACATTTAACCCTGCATCACATTTTTATAAAAAGCTATAATGATAGAAAAAGCATAGGCAGAAATGTTTTATTACAAAATTAAATAATTAGTTGACCTCCCTGGTAGGGTTATAAAGTAGTAATTAAATGCAAACCTTCCTTTTATTGATAGAGAGCATTGTTGCAAGCTGAAGCAACTGCAGAATAAAATAGCTTTGAATAAATAGGGTTTTTTTTTTAAAAAAAATATTTTATATATTTCTGTATCTTCTATTCCTGTAAGTTCCCAGTCTTAAAGAAATGCATTAACCTTTTGAAACACTATATGTTACTCTCACTGCAAACATTACTGAAATCCTGAATCCTAATTATTATATTCAAAAATAACAAAAGTGTTTCAGTGAAATGGTTGCTCAGTGCAATTCTGGATTTTAAATCATAAGTAAATTGTGTTTTTAGTTAAATTAGTGGGTCTGTGGAAGTTTGTAAATTAAGTTCTTAGAATTAAAATTTTTAAAATAAGAATTACAGTAGACACAGTATTTTGAATTGCTTTGTTTGTCCATGTACTGCATTCTAATATACTTTCACATTGGAAAAATTGATGCAACCTAATTTTGCCCAGTATTAGTAAGCAATATAACAATTGACTAGTCACTGGGTTTTTTTTCTCTGTCATAAGGAACGATTTATAATAAACCTTTATAGTATTAAAAAAAAACCTGAATAAGATGTATAGAAAGCTTCCTCCCTTACAGACGCACAACAAAGTGAATAAAAAGTGGACTTTCAGCCATGTTTTTGCCTTTGGTGGGGGAACTCCAGATTTTTCATGCAGAAATTTGTTTGTAGCTGCATTGTGTCATACAAGTGGCAGAACAAGGTCTTTTTGCTAAGCAAGACTGCATGACTTGAACTAATTGTAGAGTTTGCAACAGCAAATAACAGTAAACATAAAGATATGTACAGTGGCTTAATTATAAAAAAAGAGGGGATGAAATTTCACAAGCCGCACTGAGATGAAAACAACTTTTGGTGTGCGGCATACATTGATTCCAAGGAAGGATCTAGAACATGTAAATAAAATAATGACCAATAAATCACTGGTGTGGATTCTTGAAGTTTTACTGAAAGTACTTCATAAATTTTGTTAAAAGATCATAAGTTCCTACTTTTGTGTAGCAATTTGTAACATTTAATTTTGGGGGCGGCAATTGAATTCGCAATCAGTTGCTGTAAGTCCTTTTAAGAGTATTGGACTTAATGTTTAGTTTAGTATATTTTTGCAGCATTGATGTTATATATTTTACAGATTCTTAAAAAAAATATAATGAATGTTCTTATACAGCACATTTAATTAGTACTGTGCTAATCCTAGGTAATGCACACATACCCAGATTCAAAACCCCATGTGCAGCTAAATCCACACACAGAACTTTTGTGTGTAAGCAAGTTGTCCAGTAACATGAATGAGACAGGGAAATCTTTGTGAGCAGGGAAATTCTGGGTTGGATTCAAAGTTCTGTTTGTGGAATAGGTCTTTCCACTTCCCTTTTCTTGCTACAGCTCCCTGTGCCTTCCCCCCTCCTTCATCTGCTCCTGAGCATTAGGGGACTCATGGGAAGTGGTAGGATGTGCCATGGGGATCTGTAATAGAAAAGGGGAATTGGTGGAAGCTGACTGGAAGTATTCTTCTGCTCATGAAAGAGAGCGTGTGGCGCCAACCATCTGTGCTTTGCTTCACAGTGTCTGAAGCATTGTAAGCTACAGCCCCAGACTTACCTGCGAATGCATTAGTGGCGATGGAGATTGGAGCAAGCCGAGGATGGCCATCCTGGTGGCTCTGAGCCAGCATCGAGGAAGCTTCAATGGGGCGTCCATCTGGCAGTTGCCATGGAGCCTGTGTGACTCCTTGCAGGTTCAGTTGGATGCTTCTGGCAGTTCAGGTTTCAGCATTTACCTGTTCAGCTACTGGTGCACCAGCATTGATCTCCACACTGGGCTGAGACCGATATACTTAGCGATATTACCTTTCTTGACCCCCCCCCCCATTTTGGTGGTGGTTCTCATTTGGACCTATTCAAGAACAAGTGGGTCCTGTTCTGGTGTGACCACCAGGCAGTGGCCAGATGATTAACCAACAGTTATCACGCTCTGAACAGGTCATGTAGTTGGTACGCAGGTTCATTTTGACCTGCCTTGCATCTAATATCTTAGCCCTATATATTGCAGGCCACAGTAACAACATCACAGATGTCTTGTCTTGGTTTCAGAAGGAGAGGTTCTGGGCACTGACCCCCAACATAAACCTCCACCCAGACCACTTCCCGGAGGAGCTGGGAACACTTGGCAGCGAATGACTTTCCAGGAGTGTTCAAGTCCATCTTCCCCTCCACATGGCAGTCCTACTCCTGTGCCACATCTGCATGCTTAGCCTTTTCAACAGTCAGTGGAGGGGTGGCATCTGGCTAGCTTCTGAGGCATTGGTCCTGTGTTATCTAGCAGCCCTCTGGAAGTAAGGCCTTGTGCCAAGGACTGTGGGCACCCATCTGGCAGCCATCTCTTTTTACAGCAGGGTTTGAAAAGGGTCCTTCCTCTACTGCCAGATGCCCATAAGCCCATCACCATTCATGTTCTCTTGGGACTCCTGTGGCACCTCCCTTTTATTTGCTGGTCTGAGTTTGAAGTTTTCTGTGCAACGTTTACTTTAGTCTGTTCTCAGCATCACGCCTTGATCGCTTTGGGTGAGCCCTTGAACTTCAGGATGTCTCCGTGCAAGCCTCCAAGCTCCTCATCAGGTTGTGAAAGTCCAAGACTAACCAGCAGGGATGGGGTTCCCAGATTCTCCTGTGGGCCACATCAGTGGGCCAAACTTGCACTTTCCGCTGTGCATTGGTCCTCTCTTCTCCCATCTCATGGCAAGTCTTCCCCCTGGGTCCCCCCAATGCCATTGTCCTCCAGCTCAGCAGGAATGATCTCCCAGCTCGAAAAAGGGGTGGTTCTTGCCCCTGGCACAGAGTGGTAAGCTGTAGTACTGCAGTCCAAGCACTGCTCACGACCTGAGTTCGATCCCGACAGAAGTTGGTTTCAGGTAGCCGGCTCAAGGTTTATTCAGCCTTCCATCCTTCCGAGGTTGGTAAAATGAGGACCCAGCTTGCTGGGGGTAAAGGAAAGATGACTGGGGAAGGCATTAGCAAACCACCCCGTAAACAAAGTCTGCCTAGTAATCGTCAGGATGTGATGTCACCCCATGGGTCAGGATTGACCCGGTGCATGCATAGGGGACTTTTACCTTGCCATTTCAATGTAGAGTGGTGCCATATTGCCAGACAGAGTGGATTTGGCCAGGAGGCAGATCAGCAGTGCAGCAGGTCGGCTCATCGAACCAGTGGGCAGTTATCTGATATGGCACCCAGATGTTATTTTCAAACAGGTGGCTCTCTTCAGGGTGGATGGGGTCCACTTCTCAGAATGGGGCATGGGTATTTTGCTTCATGGGGTTAAGGACAGGCTGGTTAGTTGGACACATTTGTAGGAATTTTGGCAGAAACCAGGCAGGTGACCTGCTCTTATGGTGGTTTGGGCATTGGAATGGACCCATTTTTTTTGGGGGGGGGAGGCTGTGCCTGCGTGCCTGGCTCCCCCGTTTTGGGGACTCCCTTTGGGGTTTGTGGGGGGGTGAAGCCATTCAACAGCATGCCCAGTTTGGCGGCTGGCTGCTGGATCTCACCCCCAGGTGGAAATGGAACCCCGCAGTGGCTTGTGCTCATGTGGGATCTTGGGTTTTGCAACTCTGCGGGCTTCTCCCCCAGCAGGCAGGCTGGGAGAATGGGGTATATCAGGCAGCAGGCAGGTTGCCCAGTGCTGGATCTGCCCCCCATGCTGTGCCATCACTGCTTTGGCTGTATTCAGTAAAAGCTGTGGCCTATTTCCCCCCAATCTGATCTATTTCTGATTTGTTCCTTCCTCACCCTAGTTCCATCCCTTGCCCCTGGAACCGCAATCCAGAACTCATACTCTGCTTTGCAGAGACATTAGAACATAAGATATTGTAATACTGTTCCAGGTCTGATGTAAGGAAACGTTCAGTTTCTTGTTCCCGTATTGGCAGCTGACCCTGAATCCTTTGTAACTGCAATATCCAATAGTGCAATGGAATTTGAGGGTTAAGAAAGGGTTTGCATTAGCCTTTAGTACTTCACCTCCTGAGTTCCTGATTATGAGGCAGGCTTGTGCATAGGATTTCTTTTTTATTCCAAGCCAGCAGACTTTGGCTCCATCTTGCACAAAATGCATGGTCGTTACAAGGCAATCTGTAAAAACGACCAAAGGGGATAATATCTGACAGAGTATATGGCAGAATAAAGCCACACTCCCGTGGTCATTTATAGCTGAAATGCTGCTAAAGCTGTGGACCAATTGATTTGTGGATTTAATGTTTGTTTTTCCCCATTTATCCCATTTGGGAAGATGTTTCCCCCCCTGAATTTCTCTTGAATTTTTTGAAAGCAAGATGTTGCCTTTATCTAGTTCCCTCCTGATTCAGTTTCCATTTCCATTAGGGCATCTAACACAGATCTCAACCGAACAAGTGGCTTGATCTCAATTTGGAAGAGTTTCTGGCCAGGGAGGATCTCCAAAGGTATTGTGCAGCATTCCTGCAGCCTAAGCCTGAACAGGACCCTATAACTTTGTACGAAACTTTGATACAAAATCTGAAACCATTATTGGTAGGTGAAATTAGAGCAGGAAGACACTTTATCAGGTCCATTAAGAACAGGTGTCAACCACCCTCCCATAGACAGTTACTAGCCAAGGCAATTTTTCAAGCCTTGCTAATTAGCTCACTAAGTTCAGCTGGATGTAGATGGGTGGGGAGAGTGGGATTGCCAGACCCCCACCAGGGACGGGGATCCCCTGATTTGGGCCCCCTTCCCCCCAGCACCATCCAGCCCAGCGTGGATCTTACTGGGATTAAAATGAGCTCCCAGCCCTGTCAGCACAATGACGCCAGTTCCGGAAGTGACATCATCATGTTGGTGATGTCGAGGGAGACACTGGTATTTGGGCAAAACTCTAGTGAAAGCAGCTTCTGCTATAGAGTTTTTGCCAAAATACCAGAGCATCTACCTCAACGTTGCTGACATAATGGCGTCACTTCTGGTTGCATCAGCGTCGGCCTCCCTCCATTTATGGTAAGTCCCCAACCCCCATCCTCCGCCAGTTGCCAGTGGGGACTTGCCAATCCTAGAGGACACTCGTCTAGAATCTTCATCAGCAACAGCCCACTGGCCAGTTGGAGAGGGTCAGATGGTCTATATCCGGGTTTCTATGAAGTGTTGTCTATGCTGTTAGGCCTGGATCCCTCTCTTTTTACTCAAGTCCATCTCCTCGGTCCTGTATGTGTTACCTGCTTTGCATCATGTTACACCTGAATGGAGGTATGCTACTATAAACTGGACTTACTAAAGCTATGAGAAGTTAACGTCTATGCTGCTAAGATTTGTAAGTGTGTTTAGAGAGCTGTTTTTCTTGTTTTCCGTGCACTTGGAACTGCCACTGGAACTATATTCCTTTTAATTTTTCTTTAATTTCCTTAATTCTATTTTACCTTAAAGGTGTGTTGCTATGAGTTACTGGGCCAAACCCAGGGTAAACTTGTCTGCGTTATCATAGAGACAAGGGGAACGAATCTCTCCGACCAAGGCGGGTCAACCCTGACAAATGTACGCAAATGGAAATTATATTTTGTGCGCAAAAATTCCTTTAAAATAACTGTCCGTGTTTGGTGAACTATAAAATGTTTTCCTTATTGCAAGTTCCTCACATCACATTTTGTTTTCTACGTTGATTTATACACAGCCTCCCATAGTAGCAGAATTAAGGTGATTTTTCAGCTTTTAGAAATCTGATGACTATGTGCAAGAATGATTTTTACTACGGAGTGAAAATGTGTATTTATCACTTAGGTGCATGTAAGCTACTTCTGTGAATTGGGCTCTTGGAATAAATGTATTTTGAGATAGTGGCCATCTGCTCATGAATATCACATTTGTTAGGGTTTTTTTTTTTTAAAAAAAGTAGTTTGATGCCGATAAACACGTAATTTGGTAAGATTACATCGTTTCACCAGGTGGCAACACAATGGGAAACTTTGATGTTTACTGTAAGCCAATAATCAAGCTGGATATGTGTTTGCAT
The DNA here is from genome assembly GCF_029931775.1 of Euleptes europaea. Taxonomy (NCBI): domain Eukaryota; kingdom Metazoa; phylum Chordata; class Lepidosauria; order Squamata; family Sphaerodactylidae; genus Euleptes; species Euleptes europaea. Next base: position 65,845,841 of record NC_079319.1, read on the forward strand.
GCTTTATGCCTGTCACTTTTAAATATTCATCTCTTACTTTATTTTATTTTTAGCTGCCAACTGCTCTTCCAGAATCATTACGTGGTGTCTGCGTCATAGTTTAGTAAGAAACAAAATTCTGTAGACAAATATTAGTTTGAGGAAAAACTCCGCAGGAACCAATAATATTTGGTTTTATTATCTTTAAATTTAATACAAAATATAAAATTCAAGAGGTATTAAATATTTCTAATTAATTCATCGCAGAACACCAACAGCAAAATTCTTTCAATATCATATTTCTAGCCCCCCTCCCCATCTGTGAGAGCCAGTATGGTATAGTAGTTAAGAGTGGTGAACTCTAATCTGGAGAACCGGGTTTGATTCCCCATTCCTCCATGTGAGTGGCAGACACTATCTGGTGAACTGGGTTGATTTCCTCACTCCTCCACATGAAGCCAGCTGGGTGACCTTGGGCTAGTCACAGTTCTCTCTGAACTCTCTCAGCCCCACCTACCTCACAAGGTGTCTGTTGTGGGGAGAGGAAGAGAAGGAGTTTGTAAGCTGGTATGCATCTTCTTAAAAGGTAGAGAAAGTTGGCATATAAAAACCAATTCTTCTTCTTCTCCTTCTCCTCCTCCTCTTCCTCTTCCTCTTCCTCTTCCTCTTTCAGCAACTGAATGCACCAGCATATTGTGTGTGAGGGCAGTACCCAGATCAGTTTGCTGTAGACTACAGGACTTTGTAGAAGTTTTCCAGGTATACTGGCTGGGGTTTATAGTGTTTTCATCAACACCAAGGAGTGAGATGTAGGACTAGGGACCTTAGAATCCTGACTAAACCATGGGCCTCATCCCCAGCATATCCCTGGTCCTGCCAGCTGTGGGCCTTTATGCTGTTGTATGTACACCAGCATGGCTTCAGCAGGGTGCTGTGCCACTGTGTTACACCAGCATTGAATTCAGTTGCCACCCTAAGCATCTTACAGACTCATCTGAGGGCTCTACCTTTAATTTTTCGTTAAGTATGGCATAATGGGATCCATACATGCACTTTTAATGTTGTTAGTATCTGACTACACATTCAGGTGTTTTTGCTTGAATTCATGATGGTAACAGATGGACAAGTCAAAAGAGCTCTCTATTAGTTAATGCTATTGTTACCAACCTCCAGGTGTGGCCTGGAGATCTCGTGGAATTACAACTGATCTCCAGATGACAGAGATCAGTTCCTATGGAGAAAATGGCAGCTTTGGAGGATGGACTCCACTGCGTTAGACCCCACTGAGGTTTCTCCCCAAACCCTGTCCTTTCCCAGCTCCACCCCAAAATCTCCAGGAATTTCCTAGCCTAGAGTTGGCAACCCTAAGTTGCTGTATCTTATGTAAGACTCAGTCTTTCAGTAATGTTTGTCTGGTGACTCATTATTCACACTCTACATTCAAATTCTTGATCAACTTCTTGTTCAGTTGTGTCAATGCCAGTATGGCCCAGTGGAGCACCAACTTTGGACCTGTGACACCTGCATTCATGTTCCTACAATGGGTTTACTTAGTAGCTTTAAAATTTCCTAGCCACAGTTACCTAACAATGAAATGGCATTCATCCCATAAGGTTATTTTGCAGACAACATCAATATTGCATGCAGCCAGTGCAACATAGTAGTTAAAGAGTATCAGACTCAGGTCTGGGAGACTCCAGTTTGAATCCCCACTCCACCATGAATTCTTGTTGGGTGACCTTGGGCCAGTCTCACTCTCTCAGCCTAGCCTACCTCACAGGGTTGTTGTGAGGATAAAATGGAGGCGAATGATGTAAGCCACTTTAGGTTCTCACTAGAAAGAAAGGTAGGGAATAAATGAAGTGAATAAAATAAAATAAAATAATGCTGCTGTATAAATAATATAGGGGCATGTGACATCTAATAATAATAAGCAAATAAGAGCTACAAGATAAACTTGTCCTACCCTACTTCAAATATTATATTTTTTCTCTTTTGATTCTCAGTAGTGTGGTGGCTGGAATGATGGAATTGGGAGATCTAGCTTCAAATCTCCATCCATGTCTAAACCTCATAGGGTAGCCTTGTTTGTTGTGACAATAAAATGAATAACATTTATTTTATTTTTTATTTTGAATATCCATTCAAAAATGTGATGAATGAGTAAATACACTAAAGCTGTAGGGATCCCATTCGTTACTCCAGAACATCACAATTAGTTAAAAATGGGACTATTCCAGAATAAGCGGTCAAAAGTTGTATTTTTAGCTATAAATAGACCAGCTTATTCCATTAGGCCAAACCTGAGTTCTGCTTATATAGGTTCATAGTGAGCTCAAAGATGGGAAGATGTGTTTTTACAATTAAGGTTGCTATTGAACTAGGGATGGTGCTGAAAAGCAAGTGTATGTTCTATAACTTCTTTTCTCTCTTTTGCAGCATATGTTCCTGAGGATGAACTGAAAGCAGCAGAAATAGATGAAGAAAGTGGAGAGGATGACGGGCTACCTCTGGACATCCAGGAAACCGATTATATGTGCAATGAAGAAACAGAGATCAAAGAGGCTCAGAGTTACCAGAACTCCCCAGTCAGCACGGCAACAAACCAGGACGCGGGTTACGGTTCGCCATTTAGTGAAAACAGCGACCAGTTGGCTCATTTCAAAAACACTTCCTCCAAAGAAGAAAGAGAAGATCATCAGTGCTCGGACAATGCTCCCTATCCACAGGACAGCTTGGCACAAATAAAAGCTGTATATGCAAATTTACTGTCGGAGTCTTGCTGGACCAGTTTAGCTTTGGACTTAAAGAAATCAAAGAGCGGTGAAACCAGCCCGAAGGAAAACACCACTAATATCAACTCTAGTATCAACATCCCAAGTACTAGTGCCAGCACTGGTACCAGTACAAGTACCAGTACAAGTATCAGTAGCACTAGTAACAGTAACAGTGGTGGCTCAGGTTATGACTGGCACCAGGCGGCATTGGCCAAAACTTTGCAGCAGACCTCAGCGTACGGACTTCTCCCAGAACCCAGTCTCTTCAGCACAGTACAGCTTTACCGGCAAAACAATAAACTCTATGGTTCTGTGTTTACCGGCGCCAGTAAGTTTCGGTGCAAAGACTGCAGCGCAGCGTATGACACGCTGGTGGAGCTAACGGTACACATGAACGAAACTGGACATTACCGGGATGACAACAGAGATAAAGAATACGAAAAGACCAAGCGGTGGTCAAAGCCTAGAAAGCGATCACTGATGGAAATGGAAGGCAAAGAGGATGCCCAGAAAGTGCTAAAGTGCATGTATTGTGGTCATTCTTTTGAATCTTTGCAAGACTTGAGTGTCCATATGATAAAAACAAAACATTACCAGAAAGTGCCTCTGAAGGAACCAGTACCAGCCATCACCAAACTGGTGCCTTCTACCAAAAAGCGAGCACTTCCGGACTTAGCTTCCCCTTGCTCACCTGAGCCAACAGCGGTCACTTCAGAGGCTACTCTTAGCGATGCAGCAAAGGATCAGAAAACTGCCAATCCCTATGTGACTCCAAACAACCGCTATGGATACCAAAATGGTGCTAGCTATACTTGGCAGTTTGAGGCCCGGAAAGCCCAGATATTGAAATGCATGGAGTGTGGCAGTTCTCACGACACTTTGCAGCAGCTGACTGCTCATATGATGGTCACTGGACATTTTTTGAAAGTAACGAATTCTGCCTCCAAAAAAGGAAAACAGCTAGTGTTGGATCCTGTGGTAGAGGAAAAGATACAATCCATACCTTTGCCCCCCACCACCCACACAAGATTACCGGCTGCAAATGTTAAAAAGCAGCCCGAATCTCCAGCTGGATCTACGAGCTCTGAGGAGAAGAAGGACTTGGAAAAGGAAAAAGTGATCGTTAATGAAACAGACAAGAAAATTAAAGAAGAGAACGAGGACATTACAGAAAAGTTTGAGCCAACAGCTGTATATCAGTACCTCAGAGAGGAGGATCTAGATGAAAGTCCTAAAGGTGGGATAGATATCCTGAAATCCCTGGAAAATACCGTGACGACGGCTATAAGTAAGGCGCAGAATGGAGCTCCTTCTTGGGGAGGCTATCCCAGCATTCATGCAGCTTACCAGCTTCCGGGGACCGTCAAACCCATTCAGCCAGCTGTGCAGAGTGTTCAGATGCAGCCCTCTTACGCCAGCAGCGTAAAATCGTTGTCTTCGGAGCACAGCGCACTGATCCATTCCCCGGGTAACTTAACGCCTCCACCTCACAAAAGCAATGTCTCAGCAATGGAAGAACTAGTGGAGAAGGTCACAGGCAAAATCAATATCAAAAAAGAAGACAAGCCTTCAGAGAAAGAAAAATGTTCCCCAGTTAAGCCATTGTCACCTGCTGCTAAAGAGAACAAAGACTTTCCAAAATCAGAGGAAACCGTCAAGCCGCAGCTGCAGAAAAAGAACCTAGAAGAAGTTCAGAAGGTCAAAAAGGACAGTCCAGCAGATCCTCATACCCTTAATGGCACTGAACCACCTAAAGCAAAAGTCACAAATGGCTGTAATAACTTGGGCATCATCACAGACCATTCACCTGAGCCATCTTTCATTAACCCATTGAGTGCTTTACAATCCATCATGAATACCCACTTAGGCAAGGTTTCCAATCCTGTAAGTCCTTCTCTGGACCCTTTGGCCATGCTGTATAAAATTAGCAACAGTATGTTGGACAAGCCCATTTACCCAACAACTCCGGCCAAGCAAGCCGATGCTATCGATCGGTACTATTACGAGAACAGCGATCAGCCTATTGATTTGACCAAGTCCAAAAACAAACCTCTCGTTTCCAACGTGACTGACTCTGTCTCATCTCCTCTAAGGGAGAGTGCCCTAATGGATATTTCTGACATGGTAAAGAACCTCACAGGGCGCTTGACTCCCAAGTCTTCAACACCGTCTTCTGTGTCAGAAAAATCTGACGCGGATGGAAGCAGCTTTGAAGAGGCTCTGGATGAACTGTCGCCAGTACATAAGAGGAAAGGTAGGCAGTCCAATTGGAACCCTCAGCACCTTCTGATCCTTCAAGCCCAGTTTGCTTCTAGCTTGAGGGAGACTCCTGAAGGCAAATATATTATGTCGGACCTTGGCCCACAGGAGCGGGTGCATATCTCTAAGTTTACTGGTCTTTCCATGACCACAATTAGTCACTGGCTGGCCAATGTGAAGTATCAGTTAAGAAGGACAGGTGGAACTAAGTTTTTAAAGAATTTGGACACGGGGCATCCTGTTTTCTTTTGCAATGATTGTGCCTCACAATTCAGGACTGCTTCGACATATATAAGTCACTTGGAGACACATTTAGGGTTCAGCTTGAAGGACCTGTCCAAATTGCCACTAAATCAGATCCAAGAGCAGCAGAATGTTTCAAAAGTCCTTGCGAATAAAACTCTAGGTGTGCTCGGAATCACTGAGGAGGACTCAGGCTCCACGTTCCAGTGTAAGCTCTGCAACCGAACTTTTGCAAGCAAGCATGCAGTAAAACTGCACCTTAGTAAAACACACGGCAAGTCCCCCGAGGACCATCTGATCTATGTAACTGAGTTAGAAAAACATTAGCGTCCAGGTAAGCAGCCAAGTATGCAAGTGACCACAGGAACATTGCACTAAACTTCTTCATAGTACTGCACTAGGCCTGACCTGAGCCTCTGAAATCAGTCTTACTTTTGTTGCTGAACTGCCTATCTGGACCTTGGTTTTTCTTACATACATTTTGTAGTTATATTTATAAGCTCTTTGTCTGATCTGTGCATGTTTTTTTAAAAAATCTCTCTTTCTTTTTTTCTTTTTCTGTGAGTCAAAGTCTGACCTTTATTTTCAACATCTGTCCTTGATGTTAAGCTATCTTTTGTAGAGTACAGCGGGAGACACTATTGAGAGACGTTAATTTAATGGTAAAGAAAGACACAAAGAACAATAATAAAAAGACATCCTAAAATTACAAAGTTGCCATGACAATAAAGGTCACAGAACCCCGTAGTGTCGTTTTTTTTAACCCTCTGAGGACCGTATTAGCATTTCTGTGCCTTTCCCAATATATTGTTTTGTTTTGCTTTTTAAAGTTGTTTCATCCTAATCAAACTATGTCACAAAACAAATTTAATTTTATGTGTAAAAAAAAAGCGCTTTTAGAAAACCAAACTGCAGGTTCAATTTGTGAAGAATAGATGCATGCAGTTTTTTGAAGATGGTGAAAAGCTATCTAGTGCTCAAGGGGTTATGAAACCACAACCATATTTAAAGAAAAAAATTAAAAATAAACAAACCAAGTTGCCACTATGCCCAAACCCTCTGGATGCTGAATATTGTCACGTGGTTGGCAAAAAAAAAAGTATGCAAGCTATTAAAAAATGTAAAAATGCTCTTTCTTTTTTTTCCTGTAAAATACTGCGGTTTATAGTTATTTACAAATGTAAGCTTTGGTACAAGCTGAACTTTCTATGGTGTGCTGCATTGGTACATGAAAACAAAACAACAAATGGGGCAAGTGTTGGATTCAATTCCTTGTAAATTGCCGGCATCATCTTAGAAAAAAAAGTATATGTTACATATCGTACCATTTTAAACTGTTCACTTCCTTTGTACCTTCTGGCTGTATGCTTTCTCTTTTAACTTTTTATATTGTCATTTTATATTCAAGTTCTGTGTATATAATGTAAAACCACACTTTTTTGAATAAAATTTAGTTCCTTGCAGCTTGAGTTAAATAGAGAAATTTTACTGGCACCTGCATCTTCCCAGATGCATGTACTCAAAGGAACTATCTGACAAAATAAATAAATAAAAATAAAGCAAGCAATGCACTATGAATTATACATTTTGATGTTTTATCATTAATATTGTACAGTACTTTTTTTTTGGTTTACACAATTAAATCCACTGTTTTCTCAAGTGTAAAATAAACCCACATGCAGTTCTTGATTTATGTATATTGTGATGTCGTCGTTATTTTGCCTTTGAGGTCTTCATTTCAGCGGCGAGAGAGGTTTCAGCTGGAAGTACGCTTGGAGTCGTTTGTGCATTTCAACATGGTCCGGTCTATTCTCTAAGTCCTAATGATGTCTCAGAGTGTTATTGCCGCGGTTTATAGATGCTGATGAATTCAAAATCATGTGGCTTTGCCAGCTAGGAATGAACGTTCTATTTGTCTCTGAAATGTGCAAAGCCGCCTTTTCTTTTATGCAGCCTCTCCTACTATGTATCAATTAGAAGCAGGTATTCACCTGTCCGTTGACATTCGTGGAAGACTGCCAATTGCCTCATCGTATGCCTATGTCTGTTTAGTGGCTAAAAAAAATCGTCGTCTGTCTCCTCATAGAAGGTAGGGAAAATATGCAGGGTGTGTGATTCACATTTTGTACGCTTCCACCCCCTCTCTAGGAAGCTAGTCTGCAGGTTTAAATATTCAGCCTCAGCTTGCTACTGAGTATACAGGATAATGACAAGGACCTTGGCATGCTGAGGCCTTGTGCTACGTCCTAGAATGGCCCATTTCACATCTAGCTGCTAACTACCTGATTTAGAGAGATATTTACAGTCAGGAACGCTTCTTCCAGCATCCTGCAACAGTGGGAATGATCATATACATAGTAGTCTCTGCAACACGAAATGTTAAGATGTTCCACAGTTAAACACATCTTTTTCTCACAACTTATTGTTTATGTCCCTATTCACATAAAATGTCCCATATGTAGACAGGAGACAGATAATTAGGGTTGCCAGGTCCCTCTTTACTACTAGCAGGAGGTTTTTGGGACGGAGCCTGAGGAAGGCGGGGTTTGGGGAGGGGAGGGACTTCCACGTCATAGAGTCCAATTGCCAAAGCAGCCATTTTCTCCAGGTGAACTGATCTCTATCGGCTGGAGATCAGTTGTAATAGCGGGAGATCTCCAGCTAGTACCCGGAGGTTGGCAACCCGACTGATAATGCAGAAGCACTCCATCTTTTGGAAATCTTAATGTGAGGAAGGACCCTTGAACGTCCAGTTCTTTCCTCAATCCTTCCACTAGTTCAGTAAGCAAGCCTGGTTCAGAGTTGGTTCTCCTGTACAAAGTTATCTACACTCTTTCCAGCATTAATAAGTGGAGTTGCACAAGAGAGAAGTAAGGCCGCATGTGGGAATGAGGTACAGGGTGGTTGAATTGATTGTACTACTTAAGACAGCAGGTGGGGTGTGTGATTTGTTTTTAATGTTCCCTTGTATAGCTGCTTTGGTGGCCCTTGTCATGGCAGAAAGGCAAGATATAGATTTTGTAAATTAAATAAATAGAAATAGAAATAAAGAAAGAAATAGAAACACAGTTAAGTTCAGCAATGTTTAAGTAAATATAATAACTACAATGTTCATGTAAACTGATAACCTGAAGTAAGCACAAAATGTATGAATGGAAATGTTTGTATATGTTTGTTTGTTATCTTTGCTTTTGAAAATGTTAATAAAATACCTTAAAAAAAGAAGAAAAGAAATAGAAGATGCCCCGCAAGAAGAAAACTAATATAGCAGGAAGCAGGCTGAGGTAGAAACCTTTCCCTGATGTGCTAGTTTTTTAAATATATATATATATATATGTATGTATGTATGTATATAAAATTTGCATGGAGTTTGGTTTCTATAGCAATATTTTTTTAAATGACATGGTCCAGCCATAGTGCAGTTCATTTATTGCCCTTATGATTATGCCGCCTTATTCTGCTGCTTGTGTAGACCGGGCCCTTCTTCCCAAGCCATATACCCTCTTGTTGGCTGGGGTGACCCAGCCAAACATAGTGCAGTTTTTATGTAGCAAAAGTAAAAGTCACATTCCACCCATTGCTGTTCTCCTCCTGATAGTTGAAATTCTGTTCCGGATCATCATCAGACTTTATTATCGGTTGCCAGCTCTGGGTTGCGAAATACTTGGAGATTTTTGGGGTGGAGCCTGAAAAGGGCAGGGTTTGGGGAGGGGAAGGACTTCAATGCCATAGAGTCCAATTGCCAAAGTGGCCATTTTCTCCAGGGGAACTGATCTCTATTGGCTAGAGATCAGTTGTAACAGCAGGAGATCTCCAGCTTGTACCTAGAGGTTGGCAAACCTATCTTTGAGTATACTTACTATACTAGAATTGGCTGTCTGCATTTGCTTTCAGGAACTGAATCCTGACACAAATGTAAGATATTGCATATGGATCCAGCAACAATTATCTATGGATAAATAATTGTGAACTCTAGGGCTGCTTCTTTTGCATTTCCCCTTTCAGGTTTTGAAAATGCATGTAGGGAAGTATTCAGAAAACCACAGACTAATGTCTATTGATTACACATCGATCTGTTTAAAAATGTGTCCCCTCGCCTCTTCCATAAGTTCAGAGCACCCTGCACTTTTGAACTTGGATGAATTGTTGCGCCATTAAACTGAGAATGCACTGTTGAATTGTAATGGTGTCTACGTTTTGCAAAGCTCTCATGTCTTACTTTTCTAGCATTACAGATGGGGTTGCCAGCTCTGGGTTGGGAAATACTGGGAGATTTTTGGGGCAGAGCCTGAGGAGGGCGGGGTTTGGGGAGGGACTTCAATGCCATAGAGTCCAGTTGTCAAAGCAGCCATTTCCTCTGGGTGAACCAATTTCTATCAGTTGGAGATCAGTTGTAATAGCAGGAGATCTCCAGCTACTACCTGGAGGTTGGCAACCCTAATTGCAGACCTGTATCACTTTCCCCCCCTTCTGACTGCATCACTACATGAGTTTTAAAAAGGTAGTTAGATGGGTGAAAGTGGCTTTTACAGGCAGAAAGTGATGAAATTAAATTAATCTGCAGTTAGCAAATCATAATCCTAGTTGACACAAACCATAGATAAGGTGGTAGACTGGTTCCATTACAGACAGAAGGTGGAAGATTGCATAGATGAACTCGTCCCCATGGAAAGCTTCATTATGGAGACAGAACTAGTACATCAGAAGGAAGGCTGAAGATCTCCCAGACATCTCATGTTCTATGCACAAGGATTTTGTTTTTTTATATGAAGCAGAATTCCAGCTTGTGATTGCGCATCTACAGTTTGAAATGTTATCATTCAGGTTTATCACTGTACCTGCTGTTTATGTGAACTAGGTCAAACTGACTGCCAATACGGAGTAAATAAATAGATTCAGGGAAGTTAGATAAATGTATGTAGTAGGGAAGACTCTTGGGATTTAGAAAGGCTTTTATAGCGAACAAGCCCTCAGAAGCTGTGGTCCTTTTATTTCTTTTCTTACAGCTGTAATGACCCTCTGAGGTTTTGACATTAGTTCTGACTTGGAATACAAGAAGGCAGAGCTGTACCTTTTCAATATTGCATTGGGAAGTAAAGCTGAGTGCTATCACATCAGGTGTTTCCCTTAATCTTTATTTCTGTTCTGTTCAATGCAGATGTCACTTAGAATGTAAAGGGAGCTGTCAGAGCTTTCGGTGCGCTGAGTGCTGTGACAATTAACACACAGGAAAGCAAGGCATCCGCTATCCATTACATATTTTGGGAGGAAGGGTATTCAGCAGGAGTGACTTGGAAAAGTTACTTTCCAGGAACTGCAAGGAAGACTTGGAGGGAGAGATGGATAGATGGATGGATGCAGTCACTTTTTTTAAAAAATGGATCTGCTGGCTTGCTTTTTATTTATAAATGAATGGATCAGTTAGTAAATGGAGCTTCCTGTTACTGTAAATCAGGAATGGTGTTATTTGGGGGCTATTTTAATGAACACAAAAGTTTTGAACAAAAGATCAGCTTCTTTATCAGCATGTATGTGCACTGAAGTTAACGTAATTTCTGAAACACTGATGATATGAGCAAATATATTAATAGGGGTTATTAATAATGGCAAAAGGTTTCTTTGTTTGGAAAACTCTCTTCCCAGAATCCATCCCTGAGCACAGATTGTTCAGTATATCACTGGTGTGGTGTAGTAGTTAAAAGCAGTGGTTTGGAGCAGTGGACTCATTTGGAGAACCGGGTTTGATTCCCCAATCCTCCACATGAGCAGCAGAGGCTAATCTGGTGAACTGCTTTTGTTTCCCCACTCCTGCACACCAAGTCAGCTGGGTGACCCTGGACAAGTTACAGCTAGAGCTCTCTGAGCCCCACCTACCTCACAGAGTGTCTGTTGTGGGGAGGGGAAGGGAAGGTGATTGTAAGCCAGTTTGAGTCTCCCTTAAAAGGTAAAGAAAGTCGGCATATAAAAAGCAACTCCTCTTCTTCTTCAAACACTGTTATATCAAGGACACTTTGGGGTTTAAGATCCACTGCCACAATCAGCCTCCTTTAGAACAGCATCATTATGGAGCTTGTCCAGAGTAAATGTGCTATGGATTACAAGATATATTTTAATCTGATCATGTAATGTCAAAATTGTACACATTAGTTGCTGAATACTTTCACCTCTTCCTTGTCTTCATGATCCCTAAATTATTTGTTTTATTTTAAAAGACAGTTGCGTTTTGAAAGTACCTCTTTTCAAATTCCTTTTTAATTTTTTTTAAAAATACAGATATAATTTAGAGTTTTATTTATAAAGCAGCATTCTTCTGTTTCCTCTACTGAAGTTACAGTAGCTAAATCCTGGTTGCTTGAATCTGCAAAGTATTTTGGCTAGAGGATGCCACAGGCATCTGATGACTTTCCCTTTATTTTTCTTCAGTAGCTGATACCTGTGTTCTTTAGGGGGTTCAGCATTTAGGGTTTTATTTCAGTTCAATTACTGGATTTTTTTTTTAACACCCATGGGATGAAGATGAAGAAAGAAAACTTAAAGAGTTATATTTAAAAACAACAACTGTGCAACTGCCATAGGCTTGAATTGTTCTACTTCAATAAACTTTGAAAGTTTTGTTTACCGCAGGCTTGCAAGCATATGATTACAGAATATTTAGTTGTGGGCGAAGAGGCTGCATGGGAGACATAACAGCTCCGAAATAGGCTCTAATCTAATGCAAATCCTAGGAAAGCTCTCTTGCAAAAGCTACAATATTCTTGTATTCTTTAGACTAGGTGACCCTGCCACCTTCAAGGTACTTAAACAGCTTTACTAATTCTGATGACTTTTGTAAGCTGCTCATTTTCTTTTTGTAACAAGGAAGGCCATTACTTCATCCCTTTGTTGGAACAAATTCTTAAATTAAACCAGGGAGGAACTGCTACATTATGAAGCGTAGAAATGGCAAGGTATGTTAGGTGCAAATTCTCCATAGGTTGTTTTTGTTTCATCTTACTTAACAGCGCCATGCAGAGTGAAAAGGGTTTACAAAGACTCTTCCATATTAATGTATCAACAACTTAATTTGTGGTTCCTACAAGGGAACCCCTGACTTGGAAAACCCAGGTAGCCTAATCTTGTCTGATCTCAGAAGCTAAGCAGGGTTGGCCGTGGTTAGTATTTTGGAAGGGAGATCATAAGGAATACAGGTTGAGTATCCTTTATCTGGACTGCTTAGGACCAGAAGTGGTCCATATTTCAGATCTTTCCGTATATTGGAATATTTTGAAATGGTTTCATATACATAATGAGATATCTTGGGGATGGGACCCAAGTTCATTTAAGTTTTATATACACTTTATACACATAGCCTGAATGTAATTTTGAACAATATTTTTTTAAATAATTTTGTGTACATTGAACCATCAGAAAGCAAAGGTGTAACTATCTCACAAGAATACCTGGGTGAACTGTTAAGCAAGAGCAACAACAAATGAACAATGGCAGGCTTTCAGTCTCCACCTACGATGTAGGTGAGAGGAAACACTGAAAGCAGGCAACACGGATCTGCCTGCATGCCTGCTCGAAGAGTCCAGTTTTCAGATCAGTCCAGATATGGGATGTCCAGATCAGGGATACTCTATCTGTACCAGGATTGTGACGCAGCAGCAGCAATGGCAAACCACCTCTGAATGCCTTGAAAACCCCACAGGGTCGCTGTGACTTGATGGCAATAAATAAATAAATAAAGCCCAAGGAAATGTGTTTTTTTTGTTTTTGTTTTTGTTTTGCACATTTGCCTCTAAAATATGTATGGATGTTTGCTTTTGCTTCAGAAAAGGTCTTAAGGAAGGAAGGTATTCTTATTAGCAGTAGCTTCTCTGAGAAAGTGACCTGCATGACCTTTCCGAGCCACTCATGGAAAAAAAAGGAAACTGTAAGTGCCTCAAGGCCTGTGTACATATTGTAAGTATCTCTCTTTATTTTGTTAAAGCACTCTGCATCCATTGTCTCTCTCTTCTTTTGTCTACAATGCATCGTTCAGTGTTTACACTGGTTACATTTTCCCAGCCAACAATTTGGATAAGCACAATCTTGGTTTTCTTCTTTTGTGTGAGTCAGATTGATTATGTAGTTCTTTAGACATTGTTTAAGGACACTGTGTATTAGAAGTATACACATGTACCTTTCAAGGGGTTCAGTTCTAATAAAATTGTAGTTGGATTTATATTTGAATGTTTTCATTAAGTTGTCCTTTTAAAAAAGATTATCTCTCTGATCCATTCTGGCTCGTACAAATATAATCCTGGGTCCTGGTTAACAATGGCTTGTAAATGAGGAAACCCCCTCCTGAATCTGTGCTTTGGCCCCATCTTCACACTGATTTCTCCCCTCTCCTCCCTTTCAGGCATTAGTCATGGTTTTGACTTACATATGCACGGATATACCAGGGATTGAAACCAAACAATGGTTTTAGTTGCATGTAGATAGTAAAAGAGAAGACAAGAGTCACTAGAAAAGACACTCATGCTAGGAAAAGTTGAAGGCAGCAGGAAAAGAGGAAGACCTAACAAGAGATGGATTGACTCTATAAAGGAAGCTACAGCCCTCAATTTGCAAGACCTGAGCAAGGTTGTTAAGGATAGGATGTTTTGGAGGACATTGATTCATAGGGTCGCCATGAGTCGGAAACGACTTGATGGCACTTTACACACAGAGATAGTAAAATACATCAGGGAGAAAACCCTCCATCACTACATAAAATTCTCATGGACTGCTGAAATAGTCAACAGGGTTGTTGAGGGGATAAAATAGTGGCGAGGAGAATGATGTAAGCTGCTTTAGTTCCCCATTGGAGAGACAGGTAGTAAATAAAGTAAAATTATTTACAAAAATATAAATGAAGTAAATAAATAGACTAGCATCAGCTAGAAATACATGGCCAAATGCAAACACAGTACTAATTCTGAGACTCCGCTTGAAAAGTTTGGAGTTGCAGTAAGCTACAATATGGATAACACATGATTGAAGGATTCTAGGTTAAGCAAGAAATAACCAACTGAGATAAATATTGCAGCAGGACAGGGCTGCATTTGAACCAGTACGTTGGCTTCAAGTTGGGTTGCCAGCCTCCAGAGACCAGTTCCCCTGGAGAAAATGGCCACTTTGGCAGTTGGACTCTTGGGCATTGAAGTCCCTCCCCTCCAAACCCTGCCGTCCTCAGGCTCAACCCCCCAAAACTCCAGGTATTTCCTAACCAGGAGCTGGCAACCCTATCTTCAAGCCTATTTCTAATGCTAAGCTATATATCTGGAGAACCAGCTAGCTATAAAGATGGCTGTCCATTCCATGGAACTGCCCCAGACCCAGGAATCTAGTGTTTGAACTGAGCTCCCCATATAGCTTTTTTCATTTCAGTTTAAGGTACTGAACTGCCTTTATATCCTTCAGTTAAAGGAATCAGGAGCTCCATGTGTGGATGAAGTCAATGTGTATGTAATGATCTATGTATGGATCAGAGCAAGTCTCAGGGAGCCCATGTAAATCGCATCTTCCCTAACATATTCAGATACACTTACTGAATCGAGATTGTACATGGATTTATTACAATGATACTGCCCTAAATATTTTTCACACAGGACAGATGCTAACGACATGTGTAATCTGCAATTAATGAACTAATCAATTAGTCACAGATTAATTAGTAACTCTTTAATCAATTAAGCTTTGTATCATTATTTATTTCCTCAGTTTCTGCTGTAGGCCACAGCGAAGAGTTCAAATTTATTTATTTATTAAAACATTTATACTCCACCTTTCCTCACGGTTCCAAGTGGTTTAAGAGATTTTGTATCAGCAGCATTTTGGTCCTAAGGTTTGCCTGCAATCACCAACAGAACGGGAACTGTCTTGGTCACCCTAACTAAATACTTCTAGAAGGGCAGCCCAATCCTGAAGGGGGGGGGCAGATCTGCAGAGACTGGGAGTGGTGCAGCGGCACCACCTCCTCAGATGCTTCCTGGCTGCTGCATAGGTAAGAAAAGTTTAGAAAATAGAAAGGGGAGGAATTCCCCTATTGCTTCCAACAAGGTTGCGCCAAGGGGGTGTTCCTGGGGTGAAAGGGGTGAGCTCCCCCAGGAACATCCCGGGAGTGCTCTCCCACGCTGGCGTGGGCTTCCCCAGAACCAGCATGGCTGCACTGGCACCAGGGGCTGGTGGTGCCTGAACGCCAGCGTGTTTGCCCCCACGCCAGCATAGGTGCCTCCTTATTCCATGATAAGGTGGCACCTACGCTGTTGCGGCGTCATGCCGGCTCCTAAGGAATGGGTTCATAGTCAGCATGAGTATGATTCTTTTCAATCCCATTCATCTCTTCATTGGGCTTCGAAGTGTGTAAATCTCTTTTGGAATGCACTATAACCCTACTGAGATAGGATTGCGCTTGTGCTCAGAGGTGGCATTCAGTTGTTCTCTATGGGATGCAATGTCCCTTAAGGATCGGGTACGCAGCTTGGACTTGCTGCTGGATCCATATAATCTACTCCTAATTGTCCCAATGACACCCATGATGATCGTATGTGCCTTTCATTACTTTCCTTTGGTGCACCTACTCCCTTCTTGGAAGGGCAGATCTGCCACCAATCATCTACTCTTTCGTAAATGCCAGATTAGGCCACTGCCATTCATTTTATGTGGAGTAAGCGAGTAGACAGGTCACCACCACCTTCATCAACCTGCTCAAGCTTTGAAATCAATGAAAAGGCCCTTCCTGTGGGAGCCGACTTTATCTGAATTGAGATTACCCGAGACCCATGGGCTATTACCTGAGACCCACTCAGAATTCCTTCCCCAGAAAGTGATATTGATACTATTCTTTGCAAGCCTGCAGTTTCAGAAGGCTTTTGAGCTAAACCGAGCAATGAAATGACATCTGCTGTTTTCTGTCAGCTTGACTGTTTTATATGTTGAGTTTTATAGTTTGGTTGATTGGTTAATTTATTTAGATAACTTATATAGTGCTTTTCCAGAATCCTGGTTAAGGTTGCTCACAAAGTAAAAAATTCAATAAAATAATAAAACAAAGACCTTAAATTACATATTAATTTTTTTTGGAGGGGATACCCAAACTTTTAATTTAAGTTTCCATTTTGCTGCTGTTTAATTTATATTTGATACTTATTAATTTGATTATTTGATTATTTTTTGCTGTTTTGTTACCCATATCTACTTTTGATAGAAAGATGGAGTAAAATAAGACAGCAAATGGAGATCAGTATAAACAGTATGTGCACGTGTATATGTTTGTGTGTGATGTAATTTTCCCCCTTTCTCAGTTATTTCACATTAGTCACATAAGCTTCACAGCTAAGTAAAGTAGATGCTTACAGTTTTCACTTTCTAAAAAGGCATCAGTATTGAATACACAAATGTGTCATTTTTTTTTATTTTACTTGTATAACCTCTGCGTTTCCTGAAATTTGCTTTTCAGAGATGCCTGGACTATCGAGGACGATTGGAACTTTTGCACTTCCCAAAAAGAACACACTTCTATAGAGAGGTTACTGTCCTTTTCAACTTCACACAAATAGGTTGAGCCTTCTGTCTTTCTCCACAATTTCTCCACAATTTTCACAATTTATTTCCGAAGGCGTCCAGTGATATTCAACCCCAAAGAGAGTTGGTCGTGACATTGGAATTGGAAGGCGATGGCCCTTTGGGCTTCCAGTGTAAAAATGGCTTGAGCAGACGTACACAACTTGCCCACATTTTGTGCTGTCATGCCTTTTCTCTGATTGCTCTGTTCAATGAAACATGAACATTTTCCTTTAAGCCCAGGTTAGTTTGTCACTGTGAGGTTCCAATGTATAACATCTTATTTGTTGTCATGGAAGCACAGTTACAAGCTCAGTGTCACACAAAAAGCCATCCTCCAACAAAACAATGAGAATTGGCAGACCTACTCAGCAAATCACCATCATGCTCTAGATTTTGGGAGAGAGGGGAAAACACAAGCCTTTTGAAAAAGAGCAAGGTTTTAAAATGTCATGTTTTTTTTTTTCATGTTAACCATAGCCGTTGCCATTTTACACAATGTAGTTTTATTATTCAGTATTATCTCTCATTGCAGAAAATCTTACTAATATCTGACAAATGATACAACGGAGTATACAATTGTGGGCTCAAGATGCTGATGCATCATGGGAAATTCTTCTTGCCTTAACTATGGTGCACCTCCAGAAGGCACGATGAGATGAAATATAGGCCCTATTCAGATTACCGTTCTAAACCGGATATCATCCGTTGTTGGCCTGTTTTTGGAATAAAACGATACTAAGATGGGTGTTCATACAGCTCATTTCAATCCATCCATGAGCCATCTTTAAAGCGCTGTAGCCAGTTGAAACAGTGCCGTGATTGTTTCCCCACCTTTTTTGTGAAAAGAATGGAAAAGAACGCACCTGCAATAAAGGGGGGGAAACAATCGCGGTCCTTCCTGAAGCGCTCCAGGCGGT
The DNA here is from genome assembly GCF_029931775.1 of Euleptes europaea. Taxonomy (NCBI): domain Eukaryota; kingdom Metazoa; phylum Chordata; class Lepidosauria; order Squamata; family Sphaerodactylidae; genus Euleptes; species Euleptes europaea. Next base: position 65,863,590 of record NC_079319.1, read on the forward strand.
TCAGACAGCACACCGGAGCGATTCAGAGGCGCAAGGAAGAACGGATAACGGTTGAAAGCAGTTTTCATAATAACCAGCTCAGTCTCGCTTTGCAAATGGGACACAAGCAGCTTTGTCTGAACAGGTAAAAAAAAATCCATTAGCAGCCGGGAGCCAAAGCAGTTGTGTCTGAACTGACACAAATAATCCATTAGCAACCTGCTGCTCAAACGGATTATAAAGGCAGTTTGAATAGGCCCAAAGTAAGGATTCAATGAGTGAAGTAAAGCAACAATTCTCAAACTTTTTTTGCATCGAGGAGCACACATTTAAATTATTATTTCATTTGGCTAAATTAACAAAGGGTGTGCTTTAAAATAAATTTTAATTATCTATCAGAATTGTATTCTGCTTTTCAGAGAATGGCCTGTGAAATAAACCATAAATATTTTCAGTATTGATGAACTTGAAAACTGTGCTAGGCAAGAGTCTGTGAGAAATGTTCAGACGTCTTTTAGCAACTGCCTATCTCTCTCTCTTTTTTTTATAATACATTTTTTATTTTTTTTCTAAACTATTAAAAACATATTTCAACAATACAAATAAACAGTAGCAGAATAGATAAAAAACATTTGCCAAGATTGTTACATTCAAACATAAATTGACTTCCCCTACACCCTCCTCTATCTCAAAATATATTTGTATCATCTTTTGCATAAAACTTCTAATCCTAATATTTATTTCCATTATTTATCTATCCCTTACTGTAACAAAAAAGAAAACAGAAACAAGAAAACAAGAAAGAAGGGTTTGAAATTAATTGTATCTTATAATATAATAAAATAAAAAAGAATATAATAATGAAAGGAATAGTAAAACAAAGTAACATTAATTACTTCCATTAAGAAATTTAATTCATTTTGAATTCTCCCATCCTCCCTAACACCAATTCAATAAAATATTACTAGTAAATTTATTATCAAATACAATCCATATCCATAAGGCCTGTCCTTTTAACCAATTCCATTTGTTAATCTTCACCACATAAGACACTAAAGTCAGTTAAGCTAGTTCCTTCATCCGAGTTTTCCAACGTCTCCTTCTTTTCATCATTGTCATTAAACACCGAAGATGGTCCTTAAGGGTTGTTAGCAAGCTCTCTTCCAAAAGTGAGAAGTCTTCCAGATGTGTCTTAGTTGCTGTGTTTTCCGCATCCAGTTCTAAGAGGAAGATCCCAACAGGTCTCCTGTCCAAGTAGGAATTGAACCATCCGTCAAGCAAATTGAAGAGATCAGTTACATTCAGCTCCATTGGTATCAACAACGAAGCTATTGGAGTTTGGTCTATTGTGTATTCTTTCTCTTGTTCCTCAGCTAGAGAGCTCTCTAGTATTGCAATATTTGGGAATACATCTTCAGAATCTTTTATGACTTCATTCCTGTTTTGAGTTGCTGGCAGGGTGGAGATATCAAATTTAGTCATCATCTGGTCCAGCAGTGCTGACATCTGCCTTTGTTGATTTAACAGGTGTTCATAGAACCTTGCAGTTGTCTCATTTTGTAGATTGAACATATCCTGAATTAACTTTTCCATGGCAGTTTCTTAAGAATGCCCTTCAGCAGCGATTTTGGCAGGTCCATGATCAAAGATTTTAATGAGTGTGGGTAGATTAATAAGCTTTGTTAAACATAGTCATTAAGAATTTCCCCCCAAAGAGTCTAATTTAAAGTAGAAATTGAAGTTTGGAAATTTTCTGAAGAAACCAACAAGTTTTTTGCAGACGCTCTAGACCGGCAGTAGACAGGAAGTAGGAAGTTGACAGGAAACAGTTTAGCCACGGACTTTCCGATGTCCCCTGTTTTGTAGTTTTTCAAAGAGACGCCTTTAGATGATGCACCGAGGGGACGTCTTTCAGTCCTGCACTCTTCTTTCACTTCCCATCTCCCCACAATCGGCAAGCATGCTTCTGCAAGTCACGGCAATTCCTAGATGTCTTCCGGTTCTTGAAAACGAAACTTAAGGACGTTGATAAAGAGCCTTCCCCAGCCGGAAAAAGGTAACGTAGCCAAGAGAGGGGAGGGTTTTAATTCTTCTTTCCCCTCAAACGTCACAGAAGCTGATTGGTTCCTTTCACATCAATCAGGAAGTTCGATTGTTTTGTCTACCCAGAGATCAATTTGATAAGGTCCTTGCCACTTTATCTGATGATTTATCTTAACAAAAAAGGCTTTATACGATGGAGGGGAGACATGCAGAGTTCTCAGTAGTTGCTTTCAGCCTGGTTATTTTTCTATACCCAGTAAGATCAAAAGAATTCTTGTACTCACTTAGACTTCGGAGAGTGAGGTATTTTTCCTTTAAATGTTTCTTAAGATGGTTATAGGTGATGGAGGTCCAAGCCGGTAGCCAAGAAAACTCCCAAGGCGATGTATTCTCCCCTCAAAAATGCCGAGCAGGACAACATCCACACCTCCGGGGGACTTAAAAAAGCTCCCTCGGAGAGTGTGGGAGTCACACTGCTATCTTCTGGCTGCAGCAATTCCTGCATCCCAGCCCACTAATTAGGACCGGGTTGGTGTGCTATTTGCACTCCAATTTAAAGTGAATCTTGGATTCTCCTGGGAACTCTCCCTGGAGACTGTTGCCGGGACAAACGCAGTCACCGGAAGTCCAGCAACTGCCTATATCTCTTTAGGGAGACCCTGAGCTTAGGACAACTCATGGAATTTTGGAAAGAATAATAGGGAATGTCCTGAAATTTTGTACTTTTTTTCTGATATAGGCATATTGTTACAATGCTCCAACAATACATTGATATTTTAGTACCTTCTTTTCCTAAAAGGAGGGGTGCTATGATGTCACCAATGATGCCACCAGCACCCTCCCTTGAAAATCCTCAGTACTGAAGGCATGTGTGGAAGAAAATAAGCCAATTCCACAACTGTAGAAAGCACAGGGAGGCCAGACATGTGGAACAGCCATGCCCAAACTGATTCCAATCAGTTTGTGGATCTACTCCCAAGAAAGTCAGAATAAGCTGAGCGTGTGGGAAAGCCTCTAGTTGCGGCCACTGACAGTAGCTGCAACCAATCAGAAAGTAGTCATTTCTCACATATGCCAACGGGGTCTTTCCCCACTGAGTTTTCTTGGAAGGCAAGAAAATCCATAGCTAATACTAAAAAAATTCAAAACCCATAGCTAATACTAAAAATCCATAGCTAATACTAAAAATATTTATTATTGCAGTACTTTTGGTTTCTGTTTGGGAAATTTTGGGGCTTGCAACTAAAAACTATCTCTTCCCTGTGTGTGGAGAAGCTGTAACATTTTTTGGAAACAGGGCACTTTTCATGTGCCCAGAGAAGATGCTGTTTTGTCACATTTGTGCTGGTCTTTGACCATAAAATAAGATATTATTATTCCGTCACATTATATTTGATCCCCACCACCACGGAATCCCTTAGTTTGTGAACTCATGTGGACTAGAGCTGAGCTGAGCTAACATTTCCTCTTGAAAACTCTGCTAAACTTTATTCTGACGGGGAAGGAAGGAATGCTTAATGGTCCGACAATAAATTTTGAGGCTCACTCTGTTCTAATGCTTAATGTTCTAAAGAAGAGTCAGTGCTGATATTTGCTCAGCCATGCTGAAAGTTTACTATCCAGCTTTGGTTTAACAGTGTTACCACATTAAATGGTTTCATGGCATAGGTTCACAGCAGCCAAACTCTTAACATTTGGCTTCCTGTACCATTAACAGTTGAGCAGAAGAACAGATTTCAACAGGTGCATCTACTTTTTTTTCTTATACACAATTATTAAAGATACAGAAACCCCACTGTTAAATGTTTTGCCATTATCGGCCTCCAGTCATATTTGAAATATTGAAGGATGGTTAGGGTTGCCAGGTCCATCCTGGCAACCAGCAGGAGCTCCGTGGGGATGGGGGTGGCAATTAGCATCCCCTGTGCGATTACATCACTTCCGTGGTTATGCGGAAATGCCAGATTGCGCCGGGGACACTCTAGGGAGAATGCTAGAGCATTCCCGGTGCAATTGGGTGCTTCCACATAGCTGTGGAAGTGATGTGATCATGCCAGGGACGCTCATTGTTGCTCCCCGCCCACTGGGCCTGTTTCTGCCCGCCAACCAGTTGAGGGTCAACCAGGTAGTTGGCAACCCTAATGATGGCTCATAATATATGATCCTAGCCACTGCAGTTATTCAGTTGCATATGTTTTGTTTATTCATTTAATGTAATTGGAAGAACGTCACATGGGAGGCAAAGGGATGGTGCTGAGGCAGTCCCATGTGGCTCCTCCCCTTATCAGGACTACATCAAGGCCACTTGTTACTCACATTCCTCATATGGTGACTTCATGGTAGCATGACTCCTTCTCCAGAAAGAAGTTTCATGCCAAAGAAAATTACCACATGAGGTGCTTAATTAATTTCATTCACAAGTCAAGTCACAGTCAAGGCCATGTAACAGGCCTAGCAAACTACCCGATTCTGCCTTCAAGGTGTAGTCTTGCTTCATGTCACTGTAAGTAATCGGGTCACATACTGTAAAACAGATAATTGTGAGGGAGGTTGGGGGTGGGCTGTGAAGTCTGGTTCCCATATAGGGGTGCCAGCTTCCAGGTGGGCGCTGGAGATCTCCAGCTATTACAACTGATCTCCAGGCAACAGAGATCAGTTCCCCTGGAGAAAATGGCTGCTTTGGCAATTGGACTCTATGGCATAGAAGTCCCTCCCCTCCCCAAACCCCACCCTCCTCAGGCTCCACCCCCAAAATCTCCAGGTATTTCCCAACCAGGAGCTGGCAACCCTATTCCCACAGCATGCTCCACTAATATTGTGTCTAGTAGAAGTAGCATGCTAGGAAAAGTTGAGAGCAGCAGGAAAAGAGGAAGACCCAACAAGAGATGGATTGACTCAATAAAGGAAGCCACAGCCTTCAATTTGCAAGATCTGAGCAAGGCTGTCAAAGACCAGACATTTTGGAGGACTTTCATTCATAGGGTCGCCATGAGTCGGAAGTGACTTGACGGCACTTAACACACAACACACAGAAGTGGCATGTGGAATGCGCTCAAGATGGCCGGGGCAGGGCTGCCATTTCTGGAATTCACATGCTGCCAAATAGGCAAAAACCTTTATCATCAAGCTTTCCTGTTATCTACAGGCTTCCCAAGAGGATGAGCTGCACTTCTTATGCAATGGGGTGAGATTCACAGGGACACAGAGTGGACACGCAGCTACTATCCAGGTCCTAGACGACAGCCTGATTCTCGGACGATGCAGCTACGTTCAGGCTTTACCGTAATAGCAACATCCTCAGGAGGATGAGAGGCCGGCAGAAGCAGTCCCTTTCAGGGGTTAAAGATCCTTAAGCTTTCAAGTGAATATATAAAAGAAAAAAAATTTCTTTCTGAAATAATTTATGGAAATGCCGTGCTCTCTTTGAAGGTTCCATGTCACCGCATAGCGCTGCGCAATGTTCTCTTTCTTCACCTGTCAGGCGAGGACCACCTCGAAGAGTCTCACTACTGATTACTAGTTAATTGTCATTAATAAGTGACAACTGACATTATGGGGGCTTAATGCAGAGAGAACAGAAAAGAGCCACAGATATTCTAATGAGCTGACTCCTACGTGCCCTCTATTGTTGTCGAAAATGAGGAGCTGTCGTCATTGTTCAAGAGATGGGCTTCAATTGCTCTGGGGGAAAAAAAACCCTTTTAATTTCTTTATGCATAGATAATACCTGATGCGTGTTCTGTCTCTTTCTCTCGCTCTCTCTTTTTGTCTCTTATATACACACTGACACACACGCACACACTGAGTTTTACACAAATGCACACAAATATCCTTTACTAGACCTGTTTCGAGGAATTCAGTGGTAATAACTTCTCAGTGATGATATGAATGAGGTACAAGGCAAGGACATTGTTCTGAAAAAACGAACCCCAAAGAAAACCTCCGTGCCTGTGTGGACGGACAGAAAGGTTGAATAAAGAGAATGCTGAACTTCGAGCAGAGGGGCCCACCCTTTTTGAGCCAGTCGGCACCTGTGGTGGGTAAGGCCACAAATGCGCAGCCACAAGATGGCTGCCGCAGTTCCCCTTCAGTCGCATAGTGAAGAGCTTTGTGCTGTGGTGGCAACGGCTGCCAAAGCAATGTTTTAAAAAAAATCTGCACAGCCAATCACATCTCCAATGACTAATCAAAAGCCTTGCTGGGCAACAGCTCTACAAACCACCTAAAAACACTTGGCGTGCGCCAGGAAAGGTATCAGTGGACATCATGGCACCCACGGGCACCACACTGAGGAACCCTGACTTAGAGCATCAATGTTTTAAATTCATAAGCAGCAAGGGCCTAAGGAGAAAAATGACTAGAGTATGAACAAATTCGATCCTGAAAGGGGGGGCGAATGGCCTAAGGGGCCAGCGTGACCGCTGCGCTGGCATTAGTGCCGCTTGCGCCAGCTAAATGGGCACTAATGCCAGCGCAGGACCACTTACGCCAGTGCTGGGGAGCCGCACAGCAGTGTTTCTCTGGCGCAAGGGCTCATGCCAGCGCCAAATGGGGTGTTCCTGGGGAAAGGGCTGACTTTAATCAGCTCACTAAGCCCTTATGCCCTGGGAATGTCCCCTTTTGCCAGTGCGAACTTACGCCGGCAAAAATGGTGGCACAACCCCATGAAACTGCATAGAGCAGTTTCACAGGGTTTGAGGGAAATTTCAATTTTGGCTTGCTGCCCTGGGACAGCAAGCCACTCAGGAGATAGTGTGGCTGTGCCGTTCCTGGGCCCACCCCAACTACCCTGCCCTTAGGATTGTGGTGTAAGACTGTGGTTTGGGATGGAAAGGTGATGCAGGAAAGGGTGTACTAGACAAGTTGTGCATTTGTCACACACAAAGTATAACTTTCAAATCTTCTCAAAACCACGGTGTCTGGTGCTGCCTGAAGCCATTCTCTGATCTTCATATATCACCATACATTTTATTTAAATAATATGAAGAGTCCATTTGTTAAGGTTTCTGCACACATACTACAATTTTAAGTAGAGTTACACCTTTCCAAATCCACTGAAGTTAATGGACATAGAAAGGAGTAACAATGCTTCGGATTGCTCCAAAAGTTAGACTACCATGCAGTTTATAGACAGCAAATAAATGATTTCTAATTCTTCAGCCAGTGACAGCACTTAACACGCATACAATTCTGCTGTCTGGAGGGAGTCTGCAAGGACTAGGGTTGCCAGCTCCCTCTTTGCCACCAGCGGGAGGTTTTTGGGGTGGAGAGACTGAGGAGACTGGGGCTTGGGGAGGGAAGGGACTTCAAAGCCACAGCTTTCTAGACCAATATTGATAGTCTGGGTCCAGGATGACTGGCGATCTTTGCCAGGAGAAGAGGTCATCTTGGCAGCTTTTAATACCTTCACCCATAGTATCCTTCTGGAGTGGCTGGCTGGATTGGAAGTCTGCAGTGTTGTTTCAGGGATTGCGGTCTTACCTAATTAGGGATGCTGGGGTCTGCTTCCTGGACCCATGGTGTTTATGCTGGGGGTGGGGTGGGGCTTCAACTTTATATTTTACTGCCTCACATCACATCTAGAAGCCACCCATGAGGTCAGCCTCACACTGCATCCTCTGCTCCCCTGCCAAAGATCCAGACTGATCAATCAAGAAGAAGAAGAAGTTGGTTTTTATATGCCGACTTTCTCTACCTTTTACGGAGAATCAAACCAGCTTACAATCTCCTTCCCTTCCTCTCCCCACGACAGACACCCTGTGAGGTAGGTGGGACTGAGAGTGTGTGGAGAGAACTGTGACTAGCCCAAGGTCACCCAGCGGGCTTCATGTGTAGGAGCGGGGTAACCAACCCGGTTCATCAGGTTAGAGCCCACCACTCTTAACCACTATAACCTTTTGCCTAGCCATCTATGCTGAAAGTCTAATCTGGCAGCTAGCAACTGACCTCTGAGTGAAGGTGGTTATGATGATTCCTTGGTTCACTGATCCATTTGTATCTTTGGGGCTTCGATTTGTGGAATTGTTTCTGGCTCTCTTCATAAGTGCTTGGGCAAATGTTTAGACATAGATCCAAATGGGAATGAAGACCCAAACTAGCTCCAATGCAACTCAAGGCGGAGCTGTAACATCCTCTTTTCTGGCATCTCTCTAACTGTGTTGCTGCCCACACACAACAATGCTCCTTGTTTTGAAATCAGTGGTGGTCCCTCTACTTTAAGAGCTATTTGGTGGTTTGGAATGCAGTTCCAGCCAACATCTTGGCACAGTGCATTTAAAAATAAAGCTGGCCCCTTTCCATTAGAAAGTGCTATGAAACTTAGGCAGGAGGCCTGTTACACTGTCACTGAGGGAAGTTAAAAAAAAAAAGTTCCCATAAAAGTAGTCCAAGTCATGAATCACTTCATAAATTCAGAACAGAGTACTTCCCATTATGAGAGATTATTTTCTTACCACAGAGAAACAAAAGCTGTCCATATACAGTATACGTTCATCCTAGCAAGTAGCCAAGAGCTGAACAGCCTGCTCCTTGCAGGAACCTACCCCTGTTAGAAGAAGAAGAGTTGGTTTTTATACCCTGAATTTCTCTGCCTTTAAAGAATCTCAAACTGGCTCACAATTGTCTTCCTTTCCCCTTCCCACAACAGACACCTTGTGAGGTAGGTGGGGCTGAGAGAGTTTGGAGAGCTGTGACTAGCCTAAGGTCACCCAGCAGATTTCATGTGTAGGAGTGGGGAAACAAACCCGGTTCTCCAGATTAGAGTCCACCGCTCTTAACCACTACACCTTGCTGACTCAAATGAAAGTCAAGGGTCTGTTCACAATTCAAGAACAACTTCTGTAGTGCTAATAGCTGGTATATCTAATTATCAAATGAGACCACGACGTGCCTATTAAAGGTAATATTGTCGTCACTTCATTTAAGTGGTGCTTGCTACTTTGAGTCACTATCTACCCTCCATTTTTACTGGGACAATGATAACATGAGTCTAATGGTGTCTTTCTCAACAACGTGGTGGGTTCCTATGTCAAGGTGAATATCAGGTTATAGTACAAAGAGCTCTCTTGTATTTCCCCACAAAAGGGGCTACTAAGCACACTCTTTTAACACAATGGCATAATAGCAATAGCGATGTGTCTCAGGTGTACCCAGGTTATAATTTCCTACAGACAGCGAGGAATACAACTCTGATGAAAGATGTACCTATGGTCCTGTACAAAGTAGCGTGTACCAGGCAAATGTACCAGGTTTATGCTGCATGCAAATTCCTCAGAAACAGTTTACCACCAAATACAAACTCCATTGGTTTGCACCGACAATTTAGTGGGCATTTTGGTCATCTTGGAACATTGGCTACAATCAAAGGACTGTATAACTAATTGTATGCCGAATTATTGGGTTTTTTCTAAGAAGCCCTCCACATCCCCACCCAGCATAGCCAGCAATTTTTGTAACTAAGGAGAATTTACACAGAGTTTATGATGTGTTGGACTGGGGGAGGGCGAACACCCCTGTTTCAATAAATTTACATCCTGCTGGGTAATGAAAATCCACACATAACCTAAATTATCAGGATTGTTACTATGAGTAACATAAAATGTATATAAATGTGGAACAGTAGCTGCCACGTTGCAGTGGTAGTGTGTAACTTTTCACTGGTGACCCATATTGCAGTCACTGGTACAGCTATTTCTTTGTGGGGCAGGGACACCCTAAAGTACCCCAAGAACTTCCCTCCTCCGTATGAAGCGCCACATCCACCACAGTTGAGACAAGAAACTTAGGTGGAAGCAGCAACTGTGAATATCCATTAATCAGAAATCTTGTATGCACTAGGAACACAACACTGTTCCACTGGCTGGGTGCCATCCTGTAACGAAAACGACCTATGCATGTAACTGATTTTGGTGGGATTGTAAACTTGCTCAATTATCTCTGGATTGCACTCACTTTTTGTCTACGCAGATTTATGATAGCAAAGGAGGGAGGAATTTGTATGGTGAGCCCCCCCCCCCACATACACACACTGCCTTTTTATTGCTGCATTGGGAAGGGAAGGAGAAGAACTGGTTGACAGATATTAAGCTTTTTACAACAAAGGGCATATTTTTAGTACACTGCACTAAATGAGTAGTAGACACACAACTACCATTAACTGTACTGCGAGTGAATGTGTGGTCTCTCATTCACTGCACTAGAAATTTACCCCTAAGGGTTCACATAAATTTGAGCTGTTGACCATGTGAAATGTTCTTTTATGGGCAATAAGGACACTGAGAGGCAGAAACATGTTTTCTGAAGCTATGGCCACATAACCGATATTTGTCTGCGTAATTCTTCAATTTTTCTAGCCATAACTCTTCGTTTTTTTCTACCCAGATTCCACATAGGTTGTACACATTACTTATATAGAGTGCAAAAATAGCTGAGGGAAAAAATGACTTTAACAACTGTATATTTTGTTATCAAATTAGGCCCTGAACTATAATTTGCCATCTCTGTTTTGATGAGAAGACCTTTCCAATGTTATCAGACTAATATATTGTAGTAAATTCTGTATATTCACTTGAGTAATGGATTCTTTCTATAAAAAAGCAACTAACTTTAGCATCTGTGTCTGTGGGAGAAACCACATCTGTTTTCTCGAAGAAACAAAGAACATATTGCCCGTTTTATATTATTTGCTTTTGAATCTTACCTTATATTTAATTATGTAAATAGAGGGGGATTCTGTGGTGGTACACATCTTTTGGAAAATTTTATTTCTATTCTATACCTACGAGCCTCAAACCTGAACATATTAGCAACTGACAATAATACAGTTTGCTTTCCCCTTAGCATTACATAAGGTACTTCGCAAATAATTCCTATGCATAGGGAGGCTTACATAGTGGACAATTTAAGTCCAACTACCAAAATGAAGAGTTGTGAAGTAAACATGATTTTTACAATAGTAAATCACCTTAGTTTCTGGATGCTTTCCCCCCTTATTTGGCATCATTTGGAACCTTGCTACATATATAAATTCTCAAATGATTTCTTAGTAATCCTTACCAATACACAAGGGGAAATTGTTTGTACTCAAAACAAATGTTCTTATTCAGATTTTGTACTGATATGTTTGCAACCCAGAATCAGGCAGGTTTAACTGTTTACCCCAGAGAATGGGTAATCTCCGTTTCATATCCATAAATCTTGCTAAGCATGGGAATAAATGATGGAAATTATACTTACATATCCAATCATACAAACAGTATGTGGGGCTGTTGCTTTTATTTGTGTTTCAAATTGCATTCCTCTGTTTCTGCCCGTACCCTGACTTGGATGGCCTAGGCTAGCCTGATCTCACCAGATTTTGGAAGCTAAGCAGAGTTGGCTCTGGTGTCAGCATGGTGTAGTGGTTAAGAGCAGTGGACTCTAAACTGGAGAACCGGGTTTGATTCCCCACCCCTCCACATGAGTGGCAGACTCTAATCTGGTGAACTGGTTTGGTTTCCCCACTCCTACACATGAAGCCTGCTGGATGTCCTTGGGGTAGTCACAGTTCTCTTCGAACTCTCTCAGCCTCACCTACCTCACAAGCTGTCTGCTGTGGGGAGAGGAAGGGAAGGAGACTGTAAGCCGGTTTGATTATCCTTAAAAATGTAGAGAAAATCAGGATATAAAAACCAACTCTTCTTCTTCATAGCACTTGGATGGGAGACCACCAAGGAAGTCCAGGGTCATGACATGCAGCCAGCCAATGGCAAACCACCTCTGAATGTCTCTTGCCTTGAAAACCTTAAGGGGTCACTGCAACTTGATGGCACTTTCTACCACCACCATTTCTGACCCTCCCTCTGGTTCTTCTGTATGGGGAGTGACTCTTCTTATATAAAGGGAATGGGCCTGTGTACCAGGAGTCCATGTGAAAAGCAGAGAATGCTTTGCTTAAAAATGAAAGGTGACTTTGGCCTGTGTTAGTAACATTCTAGAGTAATTCTAGATATTTAAAAAGTAAATGCAACACATGCTTTTAAAAAGCACTCTTTTTTTGCAATTTCGTCTTCAATATACCCCAAATTAGTCTTGCTGAGAATCATTGCCTGTCCCACCTGCCAGTACTGAAATCTAAAACAGGGCTTCAGTTTTTATAATGGAAAACACCATTTTATTGGATGGATGGCACACTCCTGACATGCATTGCTTGTATTTGATCAGTGCAAAAGTCCAAGGGTTGAATCTATGCTAAATTCTCTGCTCATGGAAGGCATGGGGTTATTCCCACTAATCCCCCCTTCCTGCTACAGACCCCCACTTTACCTTTCATGATATTTCTGAAGGTCTCCTGTACACCAGGAGCAGCATTTCCAGGAGAACAGTGGGCTGCATTATGTGGGGGGAGATGGCAGAAATGTTCCGTCTCACTGAGAGAAGTGCCTTGCATTAGAGGAAAATTTAGTGTGGTTCCAAACTCATATTTCCTTTTGCCCTGTCCTGGAAGATGTTTCCAGCAGAAGATATGACCCTTATCATATTGCATATCTGAAAACTAGTGGTAGGTAGAATTAAAACTTTAAAAGTCTGTACTGTTGAGCAGGCCCTGACCTGGATGGCCCAGGCTAGCCTGATCTTGTCAGATCTCAGAAGCTAAGCAGGGTCAGCCCTGGTGAGTATTTGGATGGGAGACCACCAAGGAATACCAGGGTTGCTGTGCAGAGGAAGGCACTGGCAAACTACCTCTGTTAGTCTCTTGCCATGAAAACACGAAAAGGGGTCTCCATAAGTTGGCTGTGACTTGAAGGCACTTTACACACACACACACACACAGTTGAGCAGACTTTTGCAGTGGTCATACCTGGGATTAGGGATGCCAACCTCCAGGTACTAGCTGGGGATCTCCTGCTATTACAACTGATCTCCAGCTGATAGACATCAGTTCACCTGGAGAAAATGGCCGCTTTGAAAATTGGACTCTATGGCATTGAAGTCCCTTCCCTCCCCAAGCCCCGCCCTCTTCAGGCTCTGCCCCCAAACCTCCTGCCAGTGGCAAAGTGGAACCTGGCAACCTTATCTGGGATTGTAACCCATTTGTCTGTCATATGTACTTCAACTAGGGTTGTGAAATCAGGCTTGGAAAATTCCTGGAGATCTGGGGGCAGTGCCTGGGAATGGGTGAAATTTTGGGAGGTAGGGGAACTCAGTGGGGATGTGATACCATAGAGTCTACCCTCTGAAGCATTTCCTCTAGAGGACCTACTCTCTACAGTCTAGAGATGAACACATGAACACATGAAGCTGCCTTACTGAGTCAGACCCTTGGTCCATCAAAGTCAGTACTATCTACTCTGACCGGCAGCTGCTCTCCAGGGTCTCAGGCAGAGGTCTTTCACATCACCTACTTGCCTGGTTCCTTTAACTGGACATGCCAGGGATTGAACCTGGGACCTTCTGCATGCAAAGCAGAGGCTCTACCACTGAGCCACAGCCCCTCCCAGATGCACAACCTCAGAAATACCATTACCAATGTGGTGCACCCACAAGTGGCTCATTTGTTTTAGACCGTGGTTTCTGAGGACCAGCAAGAAGAAACTACCCACTACCATAACAAAAACTGAATACATACTAAACTAATTTCTTCACATAATGCATAGTGGAACTACCTGCTCCAGCATGTGGTGATGGCTCCCAACTTGAAAAGCTTTAAGAGGGAAGTGGACATGTTCATGGACTAGAGGGCTATCCATGGCTACTAGTCAAAATGGATACTAGTCATGATGCATACCTATTCTCTACAGTATCAAAGGCGCATGCCTATTATATTAGGTGCTGTGGAACACAGGCAGGATGGTGCTGCTGCAGTTGTCTTGTTTGGAGGCTTCCTAGAGGCACCTAGTTGGCCACTGTGTGAACAGACTGCTGGACTCGATGAGCCTTGGTCTGATCCAGCATGGCTTTTATTATGTTCTTATGCAAATCCAAGCCCAAACTGAAGCAAGCTGGTTTGGATTACAGTTCAAGAAACTCCCATGTTAAAATAAATGATGTACTTCCTGGCTCAAGCATTACATTCTAATGCAGAAGAGAATACTTAAAAGTTAAGGTTTGAGAGGACTGCCTCTAAAAACTCTTGTAAGAAAGATTTTTCTTTCTGGCACATTTTAGAAGGTGTCAATACAAACTCTTGACAGCTAAATTTTAAAATGACTAAACTAGATTCTCTAGAACACTTCCTTGTTGAAATTGTTAGGCAAACTTGTAAGTGCTTTCAGGATCATAGCATTTAGCACCTGCACATATGCTGCAATTTCCATGCATACACCACATAAATAAAAAAGGAAGTGTTAGCAATCTGTTTAGAAAATGCCATCACTTCAGCTGCAAAGGAGCTGTTACAATCTTGATGTCATTTTATACAGTCAGTTGTAAGTTAAAAGACAAAAAGAGGTGTTTAAGGTGCAATATTAAAACAGGATGTGCGAGTGTGACTTGAAAGGAAGAGGAGAGAAATGAAATTCATGATAAATGGGACAATCAGCATTGCTAGAAGAGTCACCAACTGTGAGAGTCAATATCAGGGGTCAAAAAAAGAAGAAGGAAAGATTTGGAAGAGAGAATCAAAAGGTCGGTAAGGAGAATGGAAGATGGGCATGACTGGTAGCTTTGGATCACATGCCTTTTGTTTACAGTGTACATGTTTATTTCAGGCAGCTGAAACATAGAACAAAATCCAGGAACCATTTCTTCAGAGATGGCAAAGGTAAGGCTCCTTTCATCAGCAGTCCTACGCACACTTGCTAGGGTTGCCGGCTCCAGGTTGGGAAATACCTGGAGATTTTGGGGGCGCCGCCTGAGAAGGGCGGGGTTTGGGGAGGGGAGGGACTTCAATGCCATCAAGTCCAATTGCCAAAGCAGCCATTTTCTCCAGGTGAACTGCTCTCTATCGGCTGGAGATCAGTTGTAATAGCAGGAGATCTCCAGCTAGTAGGTGCAAAAAAAGGGGGGCGTTGCTGAGCCAAAACGGCTTAGGAGGCCGACTAATGTCGGCCCCGCCCCCCAGCCGGTGCTGGAACTCCCCGGGTACATCGGAGGCCGGTGGGAGGCTACGGTGGCGTCCGGGCCAAGTGCTTCTGCGGCGGCAGCCAGGAACCAGCGTCTCGGCCTGCCAGCCGGCGCTGGACCCACTTACTGCAGCGTGCGCCATCTGGGTGCCGGCGTTGTGGCCCCTGAGCCGGCGGAGGCCTTTGTCGGCCTGCTGAGGGCTTGGGGTGCGCCCACCGGCGCACCTCAGGAACGGGCTGTAAGTCTGTACCGCTTCTTATACTGAACACAGAAAGTTTCTACCAGTGGATGACTATAACAAGAATGTACTGTATTAATTTATGTCTAGTTACTTTAAAATGAAGGAGATGACCGCTGTATATCTAAACTTTATGGATAACTAAAATCTATGGAATCTATGCTCGTAGGGGTGACTTAGGTGTGGTTACTTTGTACAGTTACTTGGGAATGCATCCCATTGATCTTAGTAGGGTTTGCTTACTTCTAAGCATACCTAGGATTGGGTATTAAAGTTGTGCAGATATTCCCTGTTTCTTGGTTGAGAAAGCATGTTGAAGGCCTACATTGCCATCCTAAGTAGAGTTACTCCTTTCTATGTCTATTGACGTCAATGGGATTAGAAGGGTATAACTCTGCTTAAGATGCCATCGTTAATGGGTTTGTGGGTAGATCAGATTTCACAGAGTTTGAAAAAGACTGGATGAAAGTGTTTCAAATCTGTGTTCTTACTCTTAATGGGGTTGTGGTTTGCTCTCTTTCACATCTGGAAATTATCTCTTTCAAGCAAGATGAGTGTTATTATATGTCTCAGGGTGAGATCACCTGCATGCTCATCGCTCAGTGGCTGCAACAATAAGTATGAAATTGCATGGGCGAGATGACCATCACAGATTATTATATATCACGTACAGGACTTTCATATAAAGTTACGTCACCTCAAATACAATACTTGGAAGCAGCTCATACCGCTCTCTGCAAGTTACTGAGTGATATATCTGAAATGGCCCATTACACTGGGGTGCTGGAGTACAGTATAAAACCTACAAAAATGGAATCCGAGAGGCTAGAGCTAAGGTTTTGCCATATCATGGAAGATATAATTAAGCAGATCCTATTGGCTTGCTTGTGTTTAACCTAGGTAACCTTTCTCTCCTAAGGAACAGAACAATTCCCCCAGAACTTCTAAAATTACCTAATTCTTACCAGCCCCTTTGCAGCACTGTGCTGTGTGGATGTTGGGGTCTGAGCTGCTGAGAAGATCCTTAGATGGAACCACGAGCGGTCTAGATTATACCTTCAAGAATATCCCTGCAAGTCCTTCATTCCAACTTTGTCACATAGAGGCTTCTCCCATCTGCTCACGGTAGTAGGTGTCCAAGTGCAGCTGACAGAGTCAGCATGCAGCCCCACTTGTGTTTGCCCAACAATTCAAGCTCCTTAGAACATAAGAACGTAAGAAAAGCCATGCTGGGTCAGACCAAGGTCCATCAGGTCCAGGAGTCTGTTCACACAGTGGCCAATCAGGTGCCTCTAAGAAGCCCACAAACAAGATGACTGCAGCAGCATCCTGCCTGTTGGGAGAACCTTATCGTGAGAGAACCTTATTGTGCTATGTTCTTTTGCAGTTGTGCATTATTTTTTTTACTTCATTGATACCTTTCTCCCCAATGGGGACCCCAAGTGGCTTACAACGTTCTCCGCTTCTCCATTGTTACCTCACAACAATCCTGTGAGGGAGGTTAGGCTGAGACTGTGTGCCTGGCCCAAGGTCACCCAGCAAACCTCCATAGCAAAGTGGGGAACTAAACTCAGGTCTCGCAGATCCAAGTCCAACACTCGAATCACTGCACCATGCTGGCTCTCAAAAAGTAACTGTGCAATGTTAAGCAAGGTTACACGTTTCTAAGACCATTCACTTCAATGGCTTTGGAAAGGTGTAATTCTGTTTAGAACTGCATTGTAGCTCTACAGCACTTACTAAAGGGAAATTAATTTCCCACTGATTATGGTTTTCCTGTCTGGGAGAACTGAAGAGCACATTACCAGAAAAGCCTTTCTGTTTCTAAGATCTGGGAAGAAGCTGCATGCACATAGTGTTTGCTCAAATATACTCAAACTCTTCAATTTTTTTTTGAAGTGGTATATTTATTTAATCAGAATGTAAACAGCCATGTTCTGTTCTTTTAAATGCCCCATGCCAAAAGAGGAACGATACAAAAAGGCCAAGCAAATCTATTCAAAGGGGCTGAAAATTTGTAAGGAGGAATAATGACATCCAGACTTTTTTCTACCCTTGAGGACAACTGCACTTGAGACACCAGGGGAAAAAGAAAGAGAGAGAAAGCTGTTCTCCCTCTCTCATAATACTAGAATGTGGGATCATCTGCTGTAGCTGGAGGGTGAGAGATTCAAATCAGATAAAAGGAAGTATTTCTTCACACAACACATAGTTAAATGGTGGAACTCCCTGCCCCAGGATGTGGTGATGGCTGCCAACTTGGAAGGCTTTAAGAGGGGAATGGACATATTCATGGAGGAAAGGGGTATTCATGGCTATTAGTTAAAATGGATACTAGTCATGCTGCATACCTATTCTCTCTAGTATCAGAGGAGTATGCCTATTATATTAGGTACTGGAACACAGGCAGGATGGTGCTGCTGCACTCGTCTTGTTTGTGGCTTCCTAGAGGCACCTGGTTGGCCACTGTGTGAACAGACTGCTGGACTTGATGGGCCTTGGTCTGATCCAGTAGGGCCTTTCTTATGTTCTTATGTATTTGTTCTCTTGCAGTAGCACTGAAAGGCACTAGCAATGCTCTCTGGACATTTTTTTAAAAAAGCGATTTCCTAATTTTTTACTTTTGCTTTTGTTGAAGGCAGAAAAATCACAACGCTGTCCACCGAATTACAGAGAAACAAAGATTGTGTTTGCCTAACAAACTTTGTACTGAAACGGCATTGTTATCCCTGCACACACTAATAATTAGAGATATCTTCAGATATTCAAATGCAGCCTTAAGAAGGATCGTCTCTCTCTCTTTCCCTCTCTCTCTCTCTCTTTTTGTGGTGTTTTCAGATAGTCACAGAGAACATTCTAGTGTTGTTGATATGTCTCTTGTCTCTTTCCCCCCATGATATTAGCAGTCAATTTCTGCAGAACCGCAATGTCTTTTAATTGTCTTACCCACTGATTAATCCTTGGTGTGCACTTATAACACAGAGATATCTTGTGACACAATGCATAGTGCAATCGCTGCAGGTGGCCTGAGGTTGTATTAAATGTAACTCTTATTAGCACTTGGTATTCTTTTATTAACACATTACAAGCTGGGTCCTGATCCATTTGAAGCAAATGCGAGAATCCCCATTGAGTTTGCTCAGGTTGGATATTTTTTTTTTAAATACAGCATATTAATGAAGCCACTCGTGAGCTGAAAACAATGCTGTCTACATCTAGTTCTAACCTTTCATATTTTGTATCCATCCTCTGATGATTCTTAAGGGTATAACATCCTTAATATGGTGTAATCCCCATAACAAAGATGCAGCCGTAATCACTAACTTTCCCTGATTCCCTAGCGAGGCACCGTAGGCAGTACACTCCTCAAAATGACACTAGCAGCAGTTTTCCCCTTCCTCCTTCCCCCTACTTTTAAAAGATTTAGCTTGTGACTACTGATTTAATGCTTTCTATTGCAAACTTGAAAAAAAATTATGCTCATAGCAATTCAAGTACAAAACAAATGGGTTTTGACTTCTGTGTGACTCTAAAGCTCATTCAGAAGTCATCATATCATGGATTGGCAATCATGAATGCTCTTTAGTAAGGTTGCCATCTCCAGGTTGGGAAATACCTGGAGATTTTGGGGGTGGAGCCTGAGGAGGGTGGGGTTTGGAGAGGGGAGGGACTTCAATGCCCTAGAGTCCAATTGCCAAACCGGCCATTTTCTCCAGGGGAACTAATCTCTGTTGCTTGGAGGTTAGTTGTAATAGAGGGAGATCTCCAGCCGCCACCTGGAGGTTGGCAACCCTATTCCTCAGACTTCCGCAGTCTTTCCCCTTTGTTCCTCCATGCCCCCAGGCTCCTGGTCCCCTTCACCTTTCAGTTCCCAAGTAGCAATAACAGTTTACCATTAGAACTGAGCCAATAGGAGAGGCTGTGGCTCAGTAGTAGAGCATCTGCTTGGCAGGCAGAAGGTCCCAGATTCAATCCCTGTCATCTCCAGTTAAAGGGACCAGGCAAGCAGGTGATGTAAAAGACCTCTACCTGAGACCCTGGAGAGCCGCAGCCGGTCTGACTTTGATGGACCAAGGGTCTGGTTCAGTATAAGGCAGCTTCATGTGCTCAATATCAGCATTACAGTAGTTCCACAAACAAACTATAGAATGAAAGTGGGATCTGATCCTTCCTTCAGTCTCTACTGTGCGAATCAATTAGTTAGCAAGAACTAGGGTTATTCTGGTCCAGATATCAGGGTAAACTGTAGTTAGTGCTAAGCAGGAAACGGGAAATTTACGCCAGCAAAGGGCGGTGGAAAGGGCTGCCAAGTTGCAGCGACTCCATAGGGTTCTCAAGGCTAGAGACGTTCAGAAGCTGCAAGGAAGGTCTGTTAAATAAACGAGAACCTGTTGGGCTTGGAACAATGCCCCAGTAGGAGGAAAGGACTCTGCCTCCTCTCCCTCCTCTCCTCAAAATGGCAACCGGGGGGGGGGGGAATAATTATTTTCTTGTTTTTGCTGCTCCATGTAAACAGAACACTCCAACTGGAGAAGCAAAAGCAGGGAAATAACTCCCCCTGAAGTGCTGTTTTGGCACGGGGAAATGGCTGGTGGGGGGGGGGGCAAGGCAGAAGCGCTTCTTCCCTTCACAGCTAATGGTTTATGGAAGCCATTGCAAAGATCCAGTGTAAGGTATTTGAGCTGATGTAAATAGCTACAGCTGTTTCAAGTCAAGAGTAAAAAGGATATGGCACTTAGCAAACTACTGTAGAGTTCTGATGGCAGATTAATTTTTAAGCCAAATCATTTCTGAAAGGAGCCCCTTATAATGTGCGCTTGCTCACAATCCAGAAATCATACTTTCCTATCTACATGTCATGAATCCGTAAACACACACACACACACACACACACACACACAACACACACACACACTTATGGGAGGTTTTGTCTGGGATTTTTTGCTCACTAGATGCTCATTTTCCCCATCTGAATTCTTAAAACTCAGCATGGGGTTTTGAGTTTTGAGAATTCAGATGGGGGTTTTGAGTTTTGAGAATTCAGATGGGGGAAATGTGCATCTAGAGAGTGGCAAATCCAAGGCAAAACCTCCCGTGCATAAATGGCCACACTCTTCATTCCTCAACGGACTATATTTTCAGAACATCTCAATTCTAGGAACCATGGTCACCGCTAAGTAGCTGAATAGGGATAAAGTAGAGACAACTTCCAGCAAAAACCGATAGGGATTCTTAAAACTATTCTTCACATTGGGCCAGCTTGAAGTTTTTTGGTGCCCACGGCAACTCACTTGCCCCTCCTTGCTTCAGGAAGCTTCCCCCACCAGACCTCCCTCTTCTCCAGATGGTGGTAGTGACACCTAGGGCTACTGGGAGTTGCATAGGAGAAGGCAGGCTGTGGGGCCTCCCTCAGGTCTGCAAAGGAAAAATAACCTTGGAAAGGGCCAAGCTTTCCTCCTCAGGCTGCGCTTTCCTCCTTTCAGGCTGTGCCTCCTCAAAAGAGGGAAGGAGGTAGGGTTGCCAGCTGTGGGTGGGGAAATACCTGGAAATTTTGGGGTTGGAGCCTGGGGAGGGCAGAATTTGGGGAAGGGAGGGACTTCAATGGGGGATAATACTATAAAGTCCAACTTCCAAAGCAGCCGTTTTCTCCAGGTGAACTGATCTCTGTTGCCTGGGGATCGGTTGCAAAAGTGAGAGATCTCCAGTCACCACCTGGAGGTTGGCGAGCCATCCTGCTAGCTGTGGCAGGGCTTGGCTGGGTGTGGTCCCACCTTTCCGAACAAGGGATGGAAGATGGCTCAGCCATCCTGCCCACCTACCAAGCCAGCCTGCCCACACAACTTGGCTGCACTCCAGATTTCAGAGATAATTTCTGCTGGAGCAAATAAGAGCTTGGATGGGGGACTCCATGGCATCACACCCCTTTTGATCTCCTTCCCTTCCCAGGTCACCACCTCCGAATTCCAGGAATTTCCCAAGCCAGAGTTGAGAGAGAGAGAGAGAGAGAGAGAGAGAGCTCAGTGCATCTTAAATAAATTATGTTGATTTTACCCTTTGACCATTTTGCTTTACCATTTGACCTTGGGAACATGAGCTTTGCCCCTTGACCCCACTGCTTCTACCCTTGGGTGGGACTAATCTTATTCCAGATTTGTGCCTTTCGGGTTCGGCTATTCGCCTTTGCTCAGATGCCCGGCTCTGTGCTTTCTCCCATTTTTCTATCTTTTGACTGGTTTTGTTAGGGCCCCATAGTTGGGGCCCTTTTGAGGTCAGAGTCATGTAATCGGAGCCAACTTGGTGTGACCAACCATCACCTTTCAGTGTATTTTAAAATGGGGGTATTTAATATTTATTGGTACAGTCAATCCGACCAGTAAAAACTTTACAACAATAAACCTCTCATGAACAATATAAAAAAGCGTTTAAAAAAAATTAGACATGTTTATATAAATTTTAAGAACACTTTACATAAAAGTGGATGGAGTAGAAAAAAGTGCAATAAGTACCAATAACATCATTCTAGCAGAAGTCTACGAAGCTTCATAGAGACAGCACAAAATTTGGCAACCTGAGTTGTAACCCGAGGGTTCTCGCTGCTTAACAATTTCACGATCCTGTCTGCTGAGTCCCGGCCTGGGAATCTTACCAACAATGGAGAACACCTTTCAGTGGGTTAATCAGGATCAAGCATAGGGGTTATTTAAAAGACGGGGCTCACCCAGTTCTGTCCGGGGGGGATATATCCTCCAACTAAAAAGAACCGGCTTCGACAGCTGCTCACACCACCAGGCTTCCAAAGGAGACTTCCTTACCCACGCAGATGAGCAGTCTCCTTCAGAACAGCCCTCGTGGTCAAGACTTCAGCTGGCTCTGATATCACACACCCCCTGAAAACCTGCTCTCAAACTGAAGGTCACCCTGAGTAAAGGCTTCGTTTCTCCACATTGTGACTATCCCTTGAAATCAGATTTTTAATGACCATAATAAAGGACTGTTCACAGGATGTCATTTGCCACCAAAAGAATTTTTTTTCCGTGCCTTATTTTTCTTGCATTTAAGCCTTTCCCCTCAACTTGGAAGCTAATTTGAATGGGCATCATCTATGCACCCCAGATACAAAGGGAGCCCCAGACTTTGAGGCGACAGCTTGCCAATCGGCTCTTTCCACCAGTCCTCGGCAACACTGAACTTCTGAACCTGAAAACTGATGGACAGCTTGGCCTGCAAATACCTGGAGGATAGGGGTGACCCCTTTGCTGGCCCATAAAATTGGACCCCCTACACAAAGATCACCAAACTTCAGGGACCATCTAAGGAGAGTCCCTTGCAGTCAGGCTGCAAATTTGGTGACTCTACCTTCAAAAATGCCCCCACAGGAGCTTTGAAAAAATCTCCTTAGACTATAATGGACCTGAATTTTTTCAGTAAACTCAGAAATAAGCCGAATACCCATATTTACCAGTATGGGTATTTGGCTTATTCGGGGTTTACTGAAAACAATTGGGCCCAATAAACCCAAACCCAATATTTACCGATATATTTTTTTTTTGCACGACCCTAGTTTGTTGACTAAAATGGGGAAAATCTTCTGAACTAAAAGCAGCCTAGCTCTGCCTTGTTTACTCAGGATGGGATTGTGTTATTGTTACTGTGGTAGAAGTCAGAAATTTAACATAATTTATAGAACTGGGCCATATAGGTAAGGGCATTTAGAACTCAATCCCTTCTCCGGTGGTTACAGAAGTTGTATGATATATTTCAGTCTTACCCTGACACTCCCTGCTAATAAGCCATGCTCCCACTTACCTGTAAAGTCTGTGAATTCTCAGTGGAATGAATTGAGTGTAATTTTGTCTGGGACCTTCTTGTGAAAGAATTGTGTCGACTTGAAAGCCATTTCCCATTTAACCATGATTTCACTGTGTGTATGCTTGTGTACATGCACGCTCTGTTCCGACATACACTGCTCCTATCCAACTAAATTTTCCATTACAACTTGAATTTAAATATTCTAATAAATTTGTTTTAGAAATTCTTACAGCTCCCTCGTGCCATTTGTAGGGAAACACTCTGATGCGTATGCGTGCGTGTGTTTTTCCTGGGAGATGGAGATTTCTTTGTGCTTGGGGTGACTGATTGAATTTTACCTGAGCTAAATTATATTTGCACATTCTAGTAATTGCAAAGGGCCACACAGAGGAAACAAAGCATTGGCTGCCGTTGTACAGGGATTTCCCCAATGTATAATTTCAAATTGATATGAAAAAAGCCTTGCTATGCATTAATAATAGCAGAAAATGTAACTCGCTTGGCCACAAAACAAGCTATAGACCTCAGGTGGATAACATTTATTGTTAGTATAGCTTTTTCTATTGCCTACCTTCTGAAATGCAAAATAAAAGATTTATATTGACCAGATCTCCTTACTTGTATAAGACATATCTACATTATACACCCTATACCTACATTTTTAGTAGTAGCTTTGCTGTCATAATTGAATAGATTTTTTTGTGTGTGATCCCTTTAGGCTGGCCAACTTCCAGGTGGGCCCTGGAGATCTCATGGAATTCTAACTGATCTGCATACAGAGATCAGTTACCCTGGAGAAAATAGCTTCTTTGGAGGGTAGACTGTATGACATTATACCCCACTGAAGACCCTCCTGAAACTCTGCCCTCCTCAAGATCCCCCCCCCCCAATATCTACGAAGTCCCCAAAGCAGAGTTGGCAACCTTAGATTATTTTGTGTACACTTTGAATGTTGGGATGTTCAGCAAATTTAATTCTTCTAATCTTAAGTCTGAAACCTTGCCTCTAATGATTACTGAATAAATTGTTTAAAACCTATTGGTTTGTCATAGAACCTAGATTTTGGTTTCATACTAGGACACAGAAAGTGCTGAGGATTTTAATTATCACTAGAGATGTGAAAGTTTTGGCTATTTTGAAGATACAAGATTTTTTTTAAAAAACCCCCCCCCCCCACAATTTTTAGGAAAAATTGAAATATGTGCAATATTTATTTTCCTGTCAAACCCAAACTTTTTAAAAACTGATTTAGCAAAATAAAATGCATAGCTTCTATGCATTTTATAGTTAGCATTTAAATTATGCTTGGCATATTTAAAGATTTGAAAGTATAAATGTCTTCATTTTCTATAAGGAAAACTGCAAGTGTATCCAATATTTGAGAAATAGTTGCAAACTGCAGTACCCTATTTTCACCATCTGAAAGGGAGGAAAAAATAAAAGTTGAAGTCAGAAAAATTGTGTAGTAAACAAAAGAAAATATTTCATTTGGGCAGAAACTCTCTCATACTCTCACCATAGATCACAACAGGTAGCCTTGTTAGTCTGTCTGTAGCAGCAGAAAAGAGCAAGAGTCCAGTAGCACCTTAAAGACTAACAAAATTTATTGCAGGGTATGAGCTTTTGTCAGTCACAGCTCACTTCCTCAGATATAGCTAGAATATAAGTCATCTATCCTTAAGTAAACAGTGACTTCAGATACCTAATGCTGTCACCGTAGGAAGGACTTCCACCATATTTTGATTTTAAGCCAAACTTTGTAACAATGAAAACACTGAACTCTTTAATAGTGTATTATCATGAAACACCCAACAGCATATTAGTTATTGCCCAAATCATTATATTTAAACAAAATATTGTTGAAAATACTGTATATATCTATAGTAATCATGTGTGTGCAAAATGCCATCAAGTTGCAGTCAACTTATGTCAACCCAGTGGGGTTTTCCAGGTAGGGTTGCCAACCTCCAGGTACTAGCTGGAGATCTCCCTCTATTACAACTGATCTCCAGCCAATAGAGATCAGTTCCTGTGGAGAAAATGGCTGCTTTAGCAATTGGACTCCATGGCATTGAAGTTCCTCCCCTCCCCAAAACCCGCCCTCCTCAGGCTCCTCCCACCGGTGGCGAAGAGGGACCTGGCAACCCTATACTAGCTGGAGATCTTCTGCTGTTACAACTGATCTCCAGTTGATAGAGATCAGTTCCCCTGGAGAAAAGGGCCGCTTTGGCAATTAGACTCTATGGCATTGAAGTCCCTCCCCTTCCCAAACCCCGCTTTTCTCAGGTTCTGCCTCAAAAATCTTCCCAAGTCTCTAGTACCCTCCCTTGCAGGTATGCCTTTCCTCTTATATCTCCACCAAGGAAAAAGCTAGAGACTTACTTTAAAAAAAAAACGAAAGCTGGTAATTCAGAGAACCTGCTTAAACTAGCATTACAACACTACAGCGTTATATTGATATTTTAGAGCCATTTAAAAAAATTGAAATCACTGACAGGGGGTGGCAGTGGTTTAACGATGAAGACCGCCCAAACACTGAAAAGTGGGTTGGAGGTGGGTGGGAGTGGGTGGGACAAAGAAAACCAATAGAAATATTATACACTAGGAAAAAGCCAAATTGAAATTGGCTTCCAAAAAAAGATCAGGGTAAAAATGACCTGAACAGAGCTGGAAAAAAATGGGGGAGGGGGAACAAAAAAAACAAAAACAGAAGTGAAAAGCAAAGCCACAAAAATGTGTGCAGAAATCAGGGGATAAACTGAAGCTGTATGGCTGGAACTAATGAAAAACCCCGTGCAGAAATGCCCTGGGAAACCCAGGTTGGAATCCACATTCTGCCATGGAAGCTTGCTGGGTGATCTTGGGCCAGTCACATATTCTCAGCCTACCCTAACTCACAGGGTTGTTGTGAGGATAAAATGGAGGAGAGGAGAGAGATGTAAACCACTTTGGGTCCCCATTGGGAGGAAGGACAGGATATAAATAAACCAACAAACCAACCAACCAATAAATAATTGAGCTGAGTGGCTTCTCTGGTCTTATTCTTATAAAAGTGATTTTAGACCTGTTTTCTTAACATTTCTTCCAATTTCAGCCTCAAGTGGTGTTGATAAACCTCCTGTTTTTTCATTACTGCTCTTTGAGGTAAGTAGGAGAATGTTTTTAATGTCTCTTCAATCAAACAGGAACTGTAGCCTACACAGAGGCATGTGATGATTCTGTGTCCAAACTTGCATATTGTGTTGGTCCAAAGGAAGATGGTGGTGGTGCGGGGGAGATACAGAGTATGTGTTTGAGAAAGAATTAGCTGTGAGGGAATCTCAATATGACACCCTTCCACATTGCATTATTTGCCTTGATATGTTTGTGATGCTATGTCACTGTGTGTTGACATTTGCTCATAATTATACGGTGTATGGCACAAGCATCAACTATGTGATGTCTCCATGTCACACTACAGAAGGATTTCGTGACTTTGAAATTCCCATCAGAGACCTGAAAGTCGGCTTCACAGAAGTCAAAATATGACAAAACTGAAGTGAACCAAGATTTAACTCAGTTCTTCAAAGTTGTGTGCCACTTTTTGGCTGGGGCTTTTCTTTCTCTGATTCCTCTGTTGTTGTTGTGTGTTTTTGTTGGGTTTGCAATCATAATTGGATATAAATAGCTTTCAAAGGGAGGCGAAACAGGCCTACTAGTTTCTGGTAGCTGTTTTGCTAAATTTCCCTGGGCAAATATTTTGTCCCCTCAACTGCAGGCAAATACAAATAAAACCATTTTTTTAATGAATGATTGCAAATGGAGGCCCACGCCGATGTCTGCCCCTTACAAGTGTCATTCAGGTGCAAGCTCAGTTATCACTCTATTCTTGTTTCTGCACATGTAAATGCATTATTCACTGTAGACAGACCTTGTTCATTCTTTCTCTACAGTTCCCATGGTGGCTCTTGGCAGCTCCAGAACCAAAAGCTATCCTCCATAGCAAGGATAAGGTCTGGGGACCTTATTAGGGGCTTTAAGTTCTCTTTATGGCCTGTGGCGCGCCTTCCATATTCCATAAGAACTGGTGAACTACCTTAGTTCTTAGTGGGACAAAGGAGATGTTTTTTCAGGACTGCTATTATATGCTTTAACATGAACTGTTCACCAATTCTGTGTACACATACAGTTCACATGTCAAGGAGAGGGGAGAGACTGGAATTTATGATTTGCCCTCATTTGTAGCTGAAAAAAGGTTAGTGGCAGCCTTTTGTCAGTAGAACAGGTGATGTGGATGCCAGCATTAATGTTGTTTTGGCATGTGGAAGGGTTTGGGGGAGTAAGCCGTGACATGTGAGCAGGGGTCTTAGTTGGTGGTGAATAGAGATGCAAAATTTCTGGAAATTTTGATGCTACACTGAAAAAAGCATTTTCAGGAAAATTGTTGTATATGTGACAATTTCTTATCAAGCCTAGACTAATTTTACTGTGTTCATGGCATAAACTGCGTGGTATATATCTCAGCATATCATATCATACTATTTGGCATATATGTGGAATTTAAAAATACAATGCCTTCATTTTCTACCAGCAAAACTGTTAATATGCCCATTTCTGAAAAGCGAGACAGTGGCAAACTCCCATTCCTTCAGCTACCTTAGTGCAAATACCTTTTTACCATCTGGATGGCCCCTTCAGCAAAAAAGCAAAGGCTTTTCTTATATACGTTGTTAAACAGGAGAGATGCCGTGCAGTCAATGAGACAGAGGCCTTTTATGTAGGGACAGTTCCCCGCGGTCTCCCCTGCCGACTGCTTTGGGGATTCCTTTTGATTATGCATGCCTTTTCCGCCTGTCAGAGGTTGCCTCGCTCTCCCCGCGTGTTTTACCCGTGTTTTCCACTTGCTGTTTTAGCCAAAATCTGGAAAATGCAGGCAAAACACACAGAGAGAGCGAGGTGACCTCCGACAGATGGAAAAGGCATGCATAATCAAAAGAAAGCCTTGAAGCGGTCAGCGGGGATGACCGTGGGGAAATGTCCCTGCATAAAAGGCCAGAGACACAGGGCGAAAACGCATGGTTGCTTTAGCCTCCTTTATTCCCTTTTTCAGCCAGGATTGAGCAAGGATCGAACGCACGTTCGGGGAAAACACATGTGTTTGATCCTGGCTGAATGACTTTTCATTGTTTTCATTCATGACCATGAGTTTTCGCCCTGTTTCTTGTGTGTTCCATTCCTCTCCTTCCCTATGATAGAAATATTACTTCGTATGTAGAGTGGAGGCTGAAGCTTCCACACAATGGGAAAAATAATGGAGAGGGGAACACAAACAGAGGGGGGAAAGGACAGGTAGGAGATCCTTGACCAGGCCCGTGAACGCACTAGCCACTTACCTCGCAAGTTACAGGCGTCCAAAACGTCTTTAAATTCCTGTTTCCACCGCGCCTCCTTTCTCCGCTGCATTTGATAATCCCCAGACCGGCACGCTCCCACGCATGCCCAGTCGGCGCTCCAAGCAAGGTCGGCGATTGGTCAGCGTTACTAAGGGAAGCAGGGGGAGTGCGGGGATTGGCTGGCAGCAGGAAGTGGATTTAATACTCATTGCAAGTTCCCACTTTAAGGCTTCGGAGGTGGAAGACGTTTTATTTTTTTAATTCGACGAATAAGCTGATGCGCTTAACGCTGAGGAATCCTTCGGGTGAGATGAAGTGGGAACATGCAAGGAAAGCCCGCAGAAATCGGAGCTGCAAATGGTAAGTGCGGACATGGCCCAGGTCAGGCTATTTGTGTGGTATGACAGATCCTGACTAAGGCTCTGAGATCTCTCTTCATCTAAAAGCAGCCAGGGAGCAACTGTTTCTTCAACTGTTCATGTGTAAAACAGAAGGAGGGTGGTTTCAGTGTTTTAGCTATAAAAGTGGAGCTGACAATGCTCTAGACCTTAGACAGTCTATAATGGAGTAGAAATGAAGAAGAATACAAGACATCCAAGGGCCAGACTTGTATTCCCCAAGCCTTTTCGCCTTTCTTTTTAATGTTAAGTTTGCATATGAATTTCCACTAATTGTTCCATTTTTTCTAACAAAGTTCCTCAGGCTCATTCTCCTCTCTGATCTGCTTTACCATGATGTCACAGGGCTAGCCCCAAGAGTTAGCTCACAACGATGATAGCAGTACATACTACTTCTGATGCAGATGTGTGTTCCTGATGAAATCTCCTTTGGTTTCAGGATCTCGGTAGTATTTGCCTTAGGCCTTGCCCTTGATTCAGTTGTCTCTGAGGGTGCCATTTCTGCATGAGGTACGGTTTGGGTCTTTGATCCTCACATATAATAATTCCTTGCCTTGGGCTGATCACTTGAATCGATCCCTCTGGAGCCTCTGTCCATAATTTTCTCTCACTGTTTAAGCCTCATGCCACTGAAGATTGGTTCTAAGGCTAAAGTATTTTAGAATTAGGGTGACCTTAATCTAAAACAGGCAGGCTTCCTGCCTTTTTAGGCACTCTCAGGCATAACAAACTTAAGCAATTTTATCCCATGAGAATGGCACTGTTGTTGAGGGAGTGTGTCCTACTTCTATCTCAAGGTTTTTAAAGAAGCAAGAGCCCTATCTCTTTCAGAATCTGGTCAGTCTAGTTACACACCAAATGCTCAGACAAGGCATTTTAAAAGTTTTTTTTAAACTGCCATAGGTAGGGTTGCCAATAGGGCTGTTGATTCGGTTCGGCCCGAACTGAAAATCAGCCGAATTTCCCTTGATTCGGTGTTTTTTAGTTTGGGACGAACCGAACTCAAAAATGGTGGGCAACCCGGAGAGCCGAATTCAGCGAGTTCGGGAGTGCACGAATAAATCCGGCAAATTCGGCCGTCAGTAAGCAGCATAACAGTCAGTAAGCAGCATTCTCCTCCCCCGGCCAATCGGTGGCCAAGCTGGATCTTCTTCTAGCCAATCAGTCAGGATTGAGTACTGGAGGAATCAGCTGATGTGCGGCCCGGCCGGGGAGAGAGAGAGAGAGGGAAATCCTTGTGTGTGTGTGTGGGGGGGGTGCTTGTGCACATTCGCTCCTTTCCGTGGCTGTAGGGGGCGCATTTTTTGGGGTACAGACCCCAAACTTTCAGGGGATATTCAGACAAGCCTTCTTAAGAGACCACCCAAGTTTTGTAAACATTGGGTCAGGGGGTCCCGAGATATGGGCTCCCCCCTTTTTCTTTCCATGGCTGCAGGGGGCGCATTTTTGGGTGTGCCGACCCCAAACGTTCAGCAGAGCATCAGACAAGGCTTCTTAAGAGACCCCCCAAGTTTTGTAAACATTGGGTCAGGGGGTCCCGAGATATGGGCTCCACCCCTTTTTCCTCTCCCCCCTTTTCCATTTCCGTGGCTGCAGGGGGTGCTTTTTTGGGATGCAGCCCCCAAACTTTTATCATAGCTTCAGACAATCCTTCTTAAGAGACCACCCAAGTTTTGTAAAGATGGGTTCAGTGGGGGCAGAAATATCGGCTCCCCCCTTTTCTCTTTCCGTGGCTGCAAGGGGCGCATTTTTGGATGTGCCGACCCCAAACGTTCAGTGGAGCTTCAGACAAGGCTTCTTAAGAGACCACCCAAGTTTTGTAAACATTGGGTCAGGGGCCCTCGAGATATGGGCTTTCCCCTTTTCCCTTTTGGGATGAATGGATCACCCTCGAGAGATGCATACATATGGATCTCATATTGGATACAAATGGAATCATATTGGATTACCCAGCCTCCCAGCCCCTCCTGATGGAACAGAAGACAGCCACAGTAAGACCCCTTTGGGGGCTTTAATCTGTAATTTTTCTTTTCTGTGTGTGTGTGGGGGGGGGAAAGCAGAGTCTCTGTGTGTGTGGGGAGGGAGCAGTTTCTGTGGATGGGGGGGAAGCCAAAGGGGGCTTTTGCCGGTTCTGCCTGGGGTGTGTGTTCCTCCTCCAGTCTCTCTCTCCCTGGTCTGAGGGGGGGCTTCATTTTTATGTCTTCAGGTTTTCCCTCATTCATAAGATCAGTTAGGTTATTTTGATGCTTGCACAAAACTGGTTTTCAAATGGTGACTTAAAGAATGCATCTTCCTGGTCCCAAGTCCAATGCAAAAGGAGAAATTCCACCCCCTCCTGCTCATTATGCATAGCTAGCTGCCTCTGTCCCTTTCCATGGTTTGCAAACTCCCAGGTGTCAGGTGTTGCTTTGCACTGTTGCAAAGGTGTTGCATTGCGTGCTTGTGTTGCTTTGCAGTTGTATTGTTTTGCAAAATTCTTCACATCTGCCCCGCCCTTTGCATGTTTGCAAAGGTGTTGCTTTTCAGTTGTGTTGCTTTGCAAAGTTCTTAGCAGCTGCCCCGCCCTTGCTCTCATCAGCTGTTTGTCGGGGCTGGGAGCTTTGTGCATGGGCGGCAAGCTCTGCTGAGAGATGCACATTAAGGGTGGGGGGGACCCCTTTCGGTGCCCATATCTCAGCCCCCCCTGACCCAATCTTTACAAAACTTGGGGGGTCTGGCAAGAAGGGTCCTTTGAAACTCCTCTGAAAGTTTGGGACCTCTACCCCCAAAAATGCCCCCCCAGAGCCGCAGAAAGGCGCGGTTGTGTTTTTAATGGCTTTATTCGGCCGAATTTTTTCCCCGAACTTTGAATTCCCGCCGAATTACACAGACCCGAAGTGGGGGAGTTCGGACTTCGGCATATGCCGAATCTAAACGGGCCGAATTCAGCCGAATCCGAACTATACCGATTTTTTTTTAATTCAACAGCCCTAGTTGCCAACCTCTAGGTACTAGCTGGAGATCGTCTGCTATTACAACTGCACTTTATCAAAGTAAGGTGGTTCCCCAACTTTTGTATGGTGTAGAGGTTTGGGGTTGGAAGGTTAGTCTCTCCCGTTGGAAGCCATTTGGGGGATCACTGCATCAGGGTTATGTAAATACAAGAGGGAACCCTCAAAGACTTGTAGGAGACATCTCGTTTCCCCCCCACACTATTTTCTCTTTCCCTTTTATGAAAGTCCCCATAGCCTCTCCCCTTTTCCTGCTTCCTTCTCTCCTTTCCTCCCAACAGCCAACCTACATTTATCTGCCCCTCTGTCTTCAGCTTTCTCTCCTCCCCCACCCCCAGCAGTAGCCTCTACCTAGAAAAGCTGTGGTCTAGTTATGTGGTGCTGGCCACTGGGCCAGGCCCACATGCATGGCAGGAAAGCCTGAAGGACTTATGAAGGGAATACCTCACTTTCCCCTGTATCCCCATCCCAACACTACTTATTCTTTTTCTCCTTCTGGCAACCCCCATATCCCCTCCCCTTTCTCTGCCTCATTTGCTCCTTCTCAGCCACTCATCAACCTACCTTTTATCTCCTTCCCATCTTCAGCTATATTTATTATTTATTTACTTCATTAATACCTGACCTTACTCCACAATGGGGACCAAAGCAGCTTTTATTCTTCTTCTCTCCTCCTTTTTATCCTCACAACTACTCCATGTAGTATTTTCGGCTGAAAGTGTATGGCTCACCTAAAATCACCCAGTAAGCTTCCACAGGAAGATGGGGATTTAAACCTTGGCCTTCCAGACCCTGCTCTGAAGCTCAAACTGCTACACTGGCTTTCATAGGGTTGCTGCTAGGCCGTGGGTTGCCAACCTCCAGGTGAGACCTGTGATCTCCTAGAATTATAAATTGATCTCCAGGCAATTATGAAAGTAAGAAGCGGAACAGAACAGTACACAGATCACAAAGTACTAAGGTAGAATGGTTAAGCTCTCTGTTGATACATCAGATCCCCATTTTTCTGCCCAGAGAGCACATAATTTTTCTTTATCTCTTCCATTCATAAGTCTGTATTGTTTATTAATATAGTGTAGAATCAAATAAATGAAATTCCACATGGGCTTTCCTAGAGTTTTATATGCGCTAATGTTTACAAAAATCGCTATAGTCTGTAATGAGGAAAAATATACTTCAGTAGATGTCAAATACATTATTTATTCTTAAAAAGGGTAATATTTTGGCATAGGAGAGGAAAGAGCTATCAGTGACAAGTTCTCTGTTAAATTTCCAGCGATTATCGTATCACAAGTCAGACAGCTGGGTGAAGTGTTTCTTGTATAAAAATGAGACTGATGGTCAATTGGTTGTTATTACCAAACCTTTACTGTCCATCTTTCTAGCAGAGTATTAAAAAGTGGAGAAAAAGAAAGCTGCTTTCTTGCAACTGCAGACTGAACTATTATGAAGGAGACAAGGATTTCTGGCCAGTGAAAATTCTAGAATATTTATTTATATACTATTTATTTAGGGAGTTTATGTCCCAGCTTTCTGCCCTCACAAGGGCCACCAAGGTGGCTAACAAATTAAAAAATGCACAATAACATTACATTCTAAAAGCATTTGAAGCCTCCCCCCCCAAAAAAACACACATCATTAAAACAATTAAAAATAGAGCTAAAATATGTACAAATGACAATTAAATAGGGTTGCCAGGACCCTCTTCACAAATGACAGGAGGTTTTTGAGGCAGAGCTTGAGGAGGACAGGGTTTGGGGAGGGAAGGGACTTCAATGCCATAGAGTCCAATTGCCAAAGTGGCCATTTTCTCCAGGTGAACTGATCTCTATTGGTGAGAGATCAGTTGTACCAGCAGGAGATCTCAAGCTAGTACCTGGAGGTTGGCAACCCTACAATTAAAACATTGGTCAGGAGGGAGGGATCACTGAGGAAAAGCCAAACAAAACATAAAAAGTCTTCAGCTGCTGGTGGAAGAAAGCAACAGAAGGGAACAGGTGAGTCTTCCAGGAGAGGGCGTTCCAGAGTTTTGGTGCTGTGACTGAGAAGGGCCTGTCCCGGGAGGGGCTCCTGCCCCCCCCATCTCCCGAGCCTGTTCCCCGCCCTCTCACTCACTGGCAGCCCAGTATGCATATGACCTATAGTCTTTTGTGAATCTCACAGCTGGCTTTGTGTTGATTGAGTCTCGTATACTGCAAGTACAGCCTATCTCGCAGTTGTCACATGATAAAAGATTTCTTATGTGAAACAGCGCTCATTCAGCTTTGATTTAGACTGGCTCAGGCCAAATTCCTAGGGGAAATCAGTAAAGCAAAAGATCTGGCTTTGCTTTGTACTATTACCAGTTTGTGCAGTCTTAATGCAGGTATCAATATAGAAAATACTCTTGAAGAACTTTTACCTAAAAGAACGTTTTGAGAGTATTTGGCTAAAAAACACACAAAACGGGTCAGGGGTGAGTATGGCTCCTATGTAAAGTGATGCCCCAAACCTTACAGTAGTTGTTTTTCTCAGAAAAAAAATAATTCTCACATGTTGATTCAATGTTATGAATTTAATGAAGGGCAGAAAACTGACTGCCTTCAAATCTTGTAGTTCAGGGGTGTCAAACATAAGGCCGGCAGGCTGGCTCCGTCCCCTTGAGAGCTCTTATTCGGCCCGTGAGGCAGCCCAGGCAGCCACCCCCTCACTCTCAGTCTGGGCTGGCGAGGCATGGCCTGGCCTGACCAAGTGACATTTATGTCATATCCAGTCCTCATAAAAATTGAGTTCAACACCCCTGTTGTAGTTGATAAAAATTAATTTCA
The DNA here is from genome assembly GCF_029931775.1 of Euleptes europaea. Taxonomy (NCBI): domain Eukaryota; kingdom Metazoa; phylum Chordata; class Lepidosauria; order Squamata; family Sphaerodactylidae; genus Euleptes; species Euleptes europaea. The sequence goes on from NC_079319.1 coordinate 65,898,267, forward strand.
TTCACCTTAGTTTCAAATTGCAGTCCTGAGACCTTTTAGGATTCACACCCCTTTTGAAATAATCTAACCTAACATTCCTTCTCACATACCTAAGAATACAAGTCATTCATTCATTCATTCATTCACTTCATTTTTGTCTACCTTTCTTGTTGAGAAGACAGTTTACAGAATTATGTAACAAATGCAATAAAGGCCACTAGAATGCATCCAGTCAACAATGCAATAGGACGGGGAGGATGAAATAGAAAATTGCCTGATTTTTTTTTTACAGACAACCCCCCTCCGTTTTACTACATTCCTGTTCCCTTATAAAAATGACATCCTGAGTAGTTCTGATTTACATATTCTGCAAAATGACAAGTATGGGCATCTTCCTGACTTCATCAGGTGTCCATTCCACTAGGTGGGAGCCACAACAGAGGGTGCCTGGATATGAGCAACTGTTGTTCTTATCGCTTTGCAGGGAAGCAACTTGAGAGGGCTTTCCTCAGATGAATGAATCTTCTCTGCAGAGCATATTGAGAGAGCCACTCTTGCTGATGTCTGTGTCCTAGGTATAGGGTTGCCAAGTCCCTCTTTGCCACCGGTGGGAGGTGTTTGGGGCAGAGCCTGAGGAGGGCGGATTTGGGGAGAGACTTCAATGCCATAGAGTCCAATTGCCAAAGCAGCCATTTTCTCCAGGTGAACTGATGTCTATTGGCTGGAGATCAGTTGTAATAGCAGGAGATCTCCAGCTTGTACCTGGAGGTAGATGGAGATCTCCTGCTATTACAACTGATATCCAGGCGACAGAGATCAATTCCCTTGGAGAAAATGGCTGCTTTGGCAATTGGACTATATGGCATTGAAGTCCTCCCCTCTCCAAACCCCGCCCTCCTCAGGCTCCACCCCCAAAATCTCCACATATTTCCCAACCCGGACCTGGCAACCCTAGTCCTAGGCCATGAAGGGCTTTGTAAACTATAACCAGTACCTTGAATTGTACCCAAAAAGTAATCAGTACCCAATGGAGTGACTGCAGAATAGGTGAAATGTATGTACCCCACCTAGCTCCTGATAGTGAACAAGCTGAGGCTTTCTGTACCAGCAGGAGTTTCTGAGCTATTTTTGTAGACAGGCTAGGGTTGCCAGGTCTCTCTTCGCCGCCGGTGGGAGGTTTTTGGGGTGGAGTCTAAGGAGGGTGGGGTTTGGGGAGGGGAGGGACTTCAATGCCATAGAGTCCAATTGCCAAAGCAGCCATTTTCTCCTGGTGAACTGATCTCTATCGGCTGGAGATCAGTTGTAATAGCAGGAACTCTCTAGCTAGTACCTGGTGCTTTAGTATAGTATAAGCTAAAGAAATGATACGTATGCTGAATAACAATTGTTAATGGTATTGGCAGCACCAGCTCAACAATTATAACAATAGAAGAACTCCAACGGTCCCCACACTGGGACTATGTCCCCACACTGGAACTATAATATAAAGTATGTACCTCTATGAAAATCATAAGCTGTGCAAAGAGAAATTTAATAAACTCAACTCAAAATCAATCAATCATAATAAATCAATCGTAGGTACCAGCCCTCAGAGAGATAGAGCCTTATGGTCAGTTGGTCATCGGTATGTATGGAACATTATTATGGGATTGATTGATATGATGTTGTTTAGTTCCAGATATTTGGTGCATATTTATTTTCTAGAGGTCTTTGGACCCGTTAGAGTGAATCAACTGAAGAAGCATCTATTTGCGAAACGTACACAAATCCGGAGGTGGCGTTTTGATTAAAAGGAAATTTACCTATGAATGAACTACATTTTCAAATGGAATGAATTGAACTGGATTATTGAAATTTGGACTTTGAACCTTGAACCTTAGACTATCATTTGGACTTTGGACTTGGACTGTGCAATCAGTTTGGATATTTAGGTTTGGAATTGTACCTTGGTGAAGTAACCAATTTGTGTTATATTGGAATTGTTGAGTTGATTTTATTAAATTTCTCTTTGCACAGCTTATGATTTTCATAGAGGTACATGCTTTACATTATAGTTCCAGTGTGGGTGTGAGAGATCCCCTCTCTCTGAGTTTACTTCTCCAAATCAAATGTTCAGACGTTGATAAAGAAACAAAGGATTTATTGAAGACATCAGGAGATGAGACAGGCACAGGTAGAAAGTTGCAAGTGAGGGGCTATTCAGGTTTACAGAATATATTGACTCCAGAGCACTGGGGCACTGGGGTTCACACTTATTGTTATGGGAAGTTACAAGCTTGGCATAATACAAAACATCAGACGAGTCCCAGGAAGTCTGGTGAAGCTAGCACACTTCCAAGGCCGCATCGGCCTGAGGGAGTACTGACAGGAAGAACAGCGGGGGGGGAAGATACTAGGGGCAATCAGGCCTGGCGCCTGAGACCAGAAGGTGTGAACTGCTTTTACGAGTTCACTGATAACAAAGCAGGTGATGGGAAGCAGAGACACATAGACAGAGACCCTCACATTCTGCCCCCCTTAAGGCCCCCCTCCAGGGTCCTCGAGAGGGCGAGGCTTATCGGGATAAGCGAGGTGGAATTCTCGGATCAAGCGAGGGGCCGCCATGTGGGGTGCGGCCACCCACTCGTCGTGAGCGGACCCAAGGTTTTTCCAACGAACAAAGTAAAACAGTTTCCCTTTCTTCCATTTGGAATCTAAAACCTTGGATATTTCCAAATGGGTATCCCCCCCTACCACGGTAGGAATCTCGTGTGCGGGAGGGGGGTGGAACTGGGGAGCTGGCACATAAGGTTTGAGGAGGCTTATATGAAAGACTGGATGGACCCCCTTGAGGGTCTTGGGGAGTTCCAGTTCCACGGTAACCTCGTTGATTACTCTGATAATGGGGAAAGGTCCCACATAACGGTCGCTCAATTTTTTGCTGGGACGCAGAGAGCGGAGGTTTTTAGTGGACAGATAGACTTGCTCTCCCACCTTAAGTTCCCATCCCGGAGACCGGTGTTTGTCTGCCTGATCCTTGTACTTGCTTTTTGCCCTCTCAAGATTCTTGAGCAGCCATGGCCAGGTAGATTTGACTACCTGAATCCATTCCTGAAGATCAGGGGTGGACTGGAGGTCCAGCGTGACGGGAGCGGAACCGAAAGGACCGAATTCCGTCCCGTAAATTACTTGGAAGGGACTAAAGCCGGTAGAGGAATGAGGCGCATTGTTGTACGCATATTCGGCAAATGGCAGCAGGTCGACCCAGTCGTCCTGGTGGAAATTTACATAGCAACGCAAATAACATTCTACCACCGCGTTTACACGTTCAGTTTGACCATCCGTCTGGGGGTGATAGGCGGAAGAAAGGCCCTGTTCCTCCACCCCCATTAGCTTTAGGAAGGCTCGCCAAAATTTGGCAACAAATTGGACCCCCCGGTCGGAGAGGACCTTCCTCGGGATCGAGTGTAGCCTGAGGACGTGTGTGACGAACAGTTTAGCCAAGCCCTGGGCTGTAGGAAGACCTGCACATGGAACGAAATGGACCTGTTTGGAAAAGAGGTCCGTGATTACCCAGAGAACCGTCTTTCCCCGACTTGGAGGTAGGTCGGTGATAAAATCCATGGCGATGACTTCCCAGGGACGGGAGGGGTTCTCAAGCGGTTTGAGAAGCCCTGGGGGTTTTCCCATCCGTCTTTTAGCTGTGGCGCAAGTGGGGCAGCTGCGCACATACAGCTCTACATCGGACCTCATACCGGGCCACCAAAACTGCCTCCGTACCAGGTGAAGAGTTTTTATGAAACCAAAATGACCCGCCAACCTGGCACCATGTACAAGCCCCAATACCTCTTTACGAAGGGAGGATGGGACATATAGTTTTCCCCCTTGCACCCACCAGGTGTTGGTTCGTTCCAAGCCCGTGGGGAGGAGATGGTGCTCCTCCTCCTGTAAGGAGGCGTCCCGGAGCCGCTGCTGAAAGGCTTCCGGGATACCTTTGAGCGTAGGGGGGGTGTCAGGTTGTTGGGCTTGGGACCGGGTAGTAACAGCTAGGCTAGGAACCTCCCCTCGCTGCTCGGGAGTGAACAGGGAGTCGACTGGGCGATCGAAATCGTTGCGATACTGGGGAAGTCGTGACAAAGCGTCGGCTAGGGCATTCTCTTTGCCAGGGACATGTTTGAGGGTGAACCGGAATTTTGCGAAGAATTGGGCCCACCGAATTTGTTTGGCGTTGAGCTTTCTAGCTCCCTTGAGAGCCTCGAGATTCTTGTGATCGGTACACACTTCAAACGGCAGTTCGGCACCTTCTAAAAAGTGCCTCCATATGGTGAGGGCATGTTTGACCGCCGCCGCCTCCTTCTCCCAAATAGCCCAGTTGATTTCGGACTGGGAAAACTTCTTGGAGAAGTAGGCGCATGGTCTCAACCGCCCTCCTTCATCCCTCTGCAATAGGGCCCCGCCCATGGCCACATCCGAGGCATCCACCTGCACCACAAAAGGCTTGGTGCAATCCGGGTGAGCCAAAACGGGTTCGGATGAAAAAAGCAGCTTTAAACGTTCAAAAGCTTGCTGGCACTGGGGGGACCATTGCAAACGGGCTGAGGGAAGCGCGGCGCTAGCCCCCTTGTCCTTGGTACGCAACAGGGCAGTGAGGGGGAGCGCAACTTGGGCAAAGTTGGGAATGAAGTTGCGGTAAAAGTTAGCGAATCCCAAAAACTGCTGAAGCTGGCGGCGGGTAGTGGGGGGTTCCCATTCCCGCACCGCCTGGACCTTTGCGGGGTCCATTTCTAACCCTTGGTGGGAAATCACGTACCCAAGAAATGTAATGGAAGGTTGGTGGAACTCACATTTGGACACCTTAGCATATAGTTTGTGCTCCCGCAGCCGCTGGAGCACTTCTCGCACTAGGCGCACATGTTCTTCCATGGTTTCAGAGTAAATAAGGATGTCATCGAGAAATACCACCACCCCCCGAAACAGCAAATCATGCAAAACCTCATTAATTAATTGCATAAACACACTGGGAGCCCCCGAAAGTCCGAAAGGCATGACTAGGTATTCAAACATTCCAAAACAGCTGGAAAAGGCTGTTTTGGGTTCGTCTCCTTCTTTAATGCGAATGCGGTGGTATGCTTCCACTAAGTCCAGTTTGGTGAAGATTCGGCCCTCCTTTAATTGTGCTAGAAGGTCGGGAATAAGAGGGAGAGGGTAAGCGTTAGACTGGGTGACGGCGTTTAGCCTACGAAAGTCAATGCACAGTCTTAAATCTCCCGTCTTTTTCTTCACAAAGAAGGCTGGGGCCGAATAAGGAGCCTTGGAAGGACGTATAAAACCCCTCGCCAAGTTGGCATCCAGATAATCTCGTAACACCGCCTTTTCACTAGGGCTCATGGGGTAGACCTTCCCTTTAGACAGTTTGCCTTCCCCCACAATTTCGATGGCGCAGTCCGTCTCTCTGTGGGGGGGTAGTTCGTCACATTCCCTAACATCAAAAACGTCCGCAAACTGCGAGTATTCAGTGGGCAGTTGAGGAGGAACGGTGGCTGGGGGGGGGGACCCTACCACAGCGGCGGCCGGAGACCGGACAACCCGTTCCTTGTCATGTAATCTACAGGGGTTTTCGGGAAACGAGAGCACCCGTTCAACCCAGTCGATGGACGGGTTGTGTCCCCGTAGCCAGTTCATCCCTAACACCACCGGGGTTACTATAGGGGCGATGGTAAAATACAAGCGTTCCCAATGTTCCCCCACGGACATAATCACGGCTGCAGTTCTGTGGGTCACCGGGCCCCGTTTAAAATCACTCCCGTCCATTTGGGAAAAGCGGAGGGGCCCCGGAAGCCGCTTGCGCCGGACTCCCAGTTTCTTGGCAGTGTCCTCACTAATCATGGTGCGGGCACACCCCGAGTCAACCAAAGCGGGGAATTCTAAACTGGGACCCCCTTTTGGTAGGGAAAGGTGAACACGCACATATACATTGTCCTCTTGGGCGCTTACCATCGGTGGAGCTCCTTGCACAACAACAGGGGCGGTCTGCTGCGGAGCCCCCTCTACAGCAGACCGACGGCGTTTTTTGCCGGCTGTTCCCACTCCTCCTCCTCGCTGGAAGAGGGGGAAGGTGTGGTGGCGGTCGGGGACCCGTCCGAATCGAAAGTAGTACTTGTAATCCGGGACCCCGTTGGGCCAGTAGAAGTGGAGACCCCGTCCTGGGGGCGCGCATGGAGTGCGGAGGGTGCGCCGGAACGTCGGCCCGGTGGTCCGCTCCTGCGGCGGGGCTGGTCCTCGGCAGCCGCTTTCTGTGGTTCAGTCGGGGCTTGGCGTGGGGGGTTGGGACGGCCCGAACGAGAGGGGCATTGCGACGCAAAGTGTCCCTTACCTCCGCAGGTCAGGCAGACACCGGTCTCAAAACGCTTGCGGCGTTCAGCGGCCGAGGGACCCCCGCTGCCCCCCAGTCGGAAGTCTCGGCCCCGGTCGCTCCGGGGTCTCGGGTCTCGTCCAATGCGTTGTTTGGACAAGGTCAAAAGTTGTTTGCGATTCTCGATGTCGGCAGCGTGGCGAACCCAACCTTCCACATCCGGGGGGTTCCCTTGCATAAAGGCCCAATGTTGGAGGTCCGGGTTGAGGCCCTCCCTGAAACACTGTACCAAAGTGGCCTCACTCCAGTCCAGGATTCGGCTGGCCAGTGACTGGAACTCACTTGCATACTGCGCCACCGACTTGGTCCCTTGGCGCAGTTGCATCAGGGAGGCTTTAGCCCGCTCTCCCAGAGTCGGGTCCTCAAAGCGGTTTCGGAGTGCTACCATAAACTCGTCCAGGGTTCGCAGCACCAGCGAGCGGAGTTCATACTGCAACACCATCCAGGCGGCCGCCTCCCCTTGCAGTAAGGAAGCCACGTACTGCACCCGGGATTCCTCGGAAGTGAAGGTTCGGCCTTGTTCTCGCATAAAAATGTCCACTTGGACCATGAAAAAGGTCAACTGGTCACCTGAACCGTCATACGTGACTTTCAGGTCCTGACGGGACGGGAGGCTAGGAGGCGCGGGAGGGGCTGCCGGTGCTCCGTCCGGGAGATTGCCGGCGGGCGGTTGCACTTTCAGCGCGTCCATGGCCGCTGCCATCTCACCCATCACACGCTGCATGGTCTCCATCTGCTCCTGCATAGCTTGGCGATCCTCCTGCCACTGCTTGCGTTCTTCTTCCATCAGGGCCTCCTTGCGTGCCGGGTCCCCTTCGAGTCCCGTGCTGGGGAAGGCCAACCGGCGATCCTTCGCCGCGGTTCGGGAGAGAGACCAACCCTTGGGGGAGTCCAGCCAATTGTTAAAAAGTCCTCGGGGACGTCCGTCCCGGCCTTGGTCGGGGATGGGATCCCTAGGCTTCTTTGGCTTGGCACCCTCCTCCTTTGGGTCCGGTTTCTCCGGCACCACCGGTTCAGTCGGTGCGTCAGGGGTAGTAGGGGTGTTTTCCTCGTCGCCTTGCATTCTGTCCCAAAAGGTACAGCAGCAGTCCGAGAGGCAACGACTTGCAACTTAATGTGAGAGATCCCCTCTCTCTGAGTTTACTTCTCCAAATCAAATGTTCAGACGTTGATAAAGAAACAAAGGATTTATTGAAGACATCAGGAGATGAGACAGGCACAGGTAGAAAGTTGCAAGTGAGGGGCTATTCAGGTTTACAGAATATATTGACTCCAGAGCACTGGGGCACTGGGGTTCACACTTATTGTTATGGGAAGTTACAAGCTTGGCATAATACAAAACATCAGACGAGTCCCAGGAAGTCTGGTGAAGCTATCACACTTCCAAGGCCGCATCGGCCTGAGGGAGTACTGACAGGAAGAACAGCGGGGGGGGGGGAAGATACTAGGGGCAATCAGGCCTGGCGCCTGAGACCAGAAGGTGTGAACTGCTTTTACGAGTTCACTGATAACAAAGCAGGTGATGGGAAGCAGAGACACATAGACAGAGACCCTCACAGTGGGGACATAGTCCCAGTGTGGGGACAGTTGGAGTTCTTTTATTGTTATAATTGTTGAGCTGGTGCTGCCAATACCATTAGTACCAGGTGCTTGGCAACCCTAGGATAGGCCCATGTAGATTATGTTTCAGTAGTGTAGCCTGAGGTTTTTGGTGGACTGGATTCATGTGACAAGATCAGCTGGGTGAATTTAGGAAGCCATCTTCCACACCATGTGAAGATGGAAGAAAGCGTTTTTTCGCTGTTTTAATGCCTGATCTGTTGAAGCAAAACCATTGCTCTTTCTTCCAAGAAGAATTTCTAGGCTTCTGACCCCTCCCTCCACCTACTGTGAATGTTTGCTGCTGGATTAAAATAAATGAGATGGCTTTGGGCTAGGCAGTATGTCTTTATTTGTAGATTTAAATGTTTTTAGGATGTGGGCCTTTAAGCTAATGTATGTTGTCAAACCAGCTTTCATCTTAATACTGCCTCATTTTTGACTCTGCCACATTTTTCCTCTGTCTAAATATGAAATTTCCTGGTCTATGTGAATCTTTATCCTTTTCCACATGATTTCTGCTGCCATAACCCCAACTTTTTCTAGTGACAGTGACATTTTGCTGCCATGTTTCTGTTCGTTCTTCCTTCATATTGACTCCTTGTGGACCCTGATCGGTAGGAAAAGAGGCATTAAAAATGTTTTAAAATAAATAAATATCCCAGTGTCTGGGGGAAGAGGTAAAATCTGCCTCTCTGTTACCAATGGGAAAAAATATAAGAGAGGTTATAATTACATATGGGTTGAGAGTAGGGTTGCCAGTTCCAGGATGGGAAATACCTGGACATTTTGGAGGTGGAACCTGGAGGAAGGGAGGGACTTCAAGGGGATTCAATTAGGGTTGCCAGCCTCCAGGTAGTGGCTGGAGATCTCCTGCTATTACAACTGATCTCCAGGCGACAGAGATCAGTTCCCCTGGAGAAAATGGCTGCTGTGGCATAGAAGTCCCTCCCCATTCCAAATCCCACCCTCCTCAGGCTCCACCCCCAAAATCTCCAGGTATTTCCCAACGTGGAATTGGCAACCCTAGGTTTAATGCCATAGACTACACCTTTCAAAGTGGCCATTTTCTCCAGGTGAACGAATCTCTGTCACCTGGAGACCAGTAGTAATCCCAGGAGATCTCCAGCACCTACCTGGAGGATGGCAACCCCATCTGAGAGGTAGAGTAGATGTCAGTAGAGGATCAGTAAAAATCCTGTGTGTACATTTTTGAGCATTGATTTTGTATATTCTCCAAGTCTTTCTGCTGTACCTCCTCGTATTCTTTGGTATCCTATTTTACGGCGACTTCCATTTCTTCTTCTATACTCATTTGTCTTCCTTCTCTCTTATTCTATCTGGAAGTTTGTAGCAGTGCCCTTGTTACTTTTTCTTTTCTTTTGGGGTCATAGTCTCCATGGAAGTAGGGATGTATGAGTAGGTTGTAGGGATGTATGAGTAGCTTTGTTGTAATGTGATCGTTTCGTTTTACAAGAACCAAACCATAATAATAATATAAAAGAATGTGCATGCAGGTTCTATTGAATTAAACAGGACTTGCTTCCTAGCAAGCGAACACTGGATTGCATCCTCAGGCTACCTCGTGAACACGTGATACATGATTTTGCAGAAATGGATGGGGCTGAGTAAGCTGCTGCACTTTGTCATCACTGCTGAAATATCCCCAAACTGTCCTAATGAAAATATTTCCACCACTTCCGTCTAGCTTGTCACTGTTACCTCTTTAATTGTGGTTGACTTTAAGTTCTTTGTGGGAAAAGCCTTCCCTCTATCAGGCCTTTAAATTACCAATTGACTGATGGTGTAATGCTCTAAATCTGGAATGCTGTTTGCTCATCAAATGGCTTCATAATTAGCAGCAGTCCATGAGGTATCAAGGCAGGAGAAGATGAGATCAAGTTTCATCTTTATTCTGCAGCCAATGTCATCTTTCTCGCTAATGAAAGGGTTTCCCACGGACTGGTGTATCTCAGGTTGGCAGCTATGTTACAATGCTTTTGGAGGTTCAGTCCCACTGCAATCTACATTATGCCTTGTGTTTGATCATATTACTCGTGGCTAGTTATTAAGCATGTTTTCAGTAGTTTCACACAAAGCGATTTAACTGTTGCAGCTTTGCCTAGTAATTTTGGCCATTGCTAAGAGTATGCATATGTTTGTGGTACATGAGTCAGTATGCTAACTTTAGCAGCTTCAAATGCTGTAGATTTGGGGCTTTCTTGTCTTAAGTTTTTTTTAGGAACTAATGTTTCTTTTTTTACTTAAGAGTATTGTTACCCAAAGATTAAACAGCAGGGTTGTCGAGAAGAAGATATCTTGAGATAAATGACATGATTTACTGGTCAAAAGATTTGCAAATAAAATAAAGACGGAAATGAACGCCCCCATGAGAAATACTCTATAGTTAATTCAAGTGCTCCCGATAGGAATTTTTCAAGTCATACCTTTTCCCTCTCCAGCAATAACCCGATTGTTATGACTACTTCTCCATAGTGGGAACCAGCGGATAGTACAGTGTGAGTAACAAGATAACAGTATTGGAGGACTGGATCAGCTGCCAATGTGTTGTAGCATACATATTTATAGTCTAACAGGTCTTGGAGCCAATATATGCATAAGGGACTGATAAGAAAAAAATGGATTTATGATGATCTCAAAAACATGGTCTCCAAAGATATATTCGGTAGCTGTGAGACCTACCGTTTAGGCTCTATTAATTTTACAGTGCTGTCTGGAGTTATCCATCTGTTTAAAGGTTAACTGTCTTCACACTTACGAAATGGGTATTTCTGTTTTGGTTCCTGCTTTATTCCTGCCAAAGATTCATAAAATATATATCACATTTGTCTATACATAAAGGTCTATCAATCATTTCAATCAGGCAATAGCTATATTACTCAAACTTTTCATTTCTACCGCTTTTATTTTATTTTCAGTTGTATATTCAAAAGGGATTTGATTTGCAAGTCAATGTGCAAGGCTGGTGCTGTTCAGTTTTCAATGACAGCCCCGAATTCCGTGCTCCGCAAGGACATTTTGCATGTCAGCGTATGTATCCAGTGTTGCTTGGATCTCTTCATCTTCCTATGTGTACACGAGTAGTGCAATCCTATACTGAATTAGTCTACTCTAGAGCCAATGAAACCAGTGCCTTTGGAGTAGCTCTGCATAGGATTGTACTATATGCCATCTACCCACCTGGAGGGACAAGTGCTCTGCATTCATCCCTTTGCTTTTGCTGAGCTGCCTTCTCCATTGAAGTGAATGGTCAACCCTTGCTGCCAGCAGGTATCAGTATACACAATGAATGAATATAAGAAATTGTGGGATTAGGTGTTAACTAATGGACTACTACAAATAAGACAGTTGCGAAATGGACATATGATGCCATTTCACATACGTACAACAGTACAGCTGCTCATTCTTTGAAATGGAGTGCCTGGTTCTCTGAATATGCCCCACTTGTAAGTCCAAAGGTTTTCCTAAGTGGATAACAATAATAACTTAAAATAATTGTACCTCAAGTCCATACAATTAATCCATGATTAATAGTGTGTCATGTGTCATCAACTATGACACAGTGCGCAGCATCAGCATGTATACCAAGACATACAAGGTATCTCCCAGGCTGAATTAGTTCTTTAAATCAGTGGGAAGGATTTCAGTGTTTGTTTGTTTGCTTATCTAAACAAGCACACCAGCTTTTTACTATTCCGAAGTTCTTTTGTGTACTGTAATTAAGATTCGGAAGTAGATCTTGGTTTGAGTAAATTTATAAAATGTATCATGCCTGGCTAAGAAATGATCATTAACATCATGTAATAATATTGTATGTTCCCCCCACCCCCCGTTCAAGTTCACTTGAATTTGCTGTTAGAGTCGTCTATTGGACAGACAGAAAGCTACATATTAGAGTGTAGAAATGACTTTGGTTAGGAACAAGTTCGAAGGGATGGGGATATTGGGCGTTTGCTGAGGTCAGAAGACCGTCACAAGGGCTCTGTAAGCTTGACAGCCAGTTACAGAGTTATCACAATGGATGTGCCAGTTATATAGAGAGCATGATTATACTATGGTTATTTAATCCTAATATTTAATCCTAAATAGCAGAGTGGACTAATTTTCTGCCCATTACTTCAGTCGAGTATTTCCTTCTCTGCTTATTTAATAATTCTTGGTGCTGGAAGTCAATGTGCAAACTCCTTCAGTTCTAGCTTTTGAGTTTCTCAAACTTTCCATCCTTTGTGAACCTAGTTGTGACTTTCCCTCAAACTGGAGGCCTCAGACAGGAATGCCCTTTTGATTAATCTTTTACTTTCTAGGTGTGGAATGGACCTAGTGTAGAAGATAATGGTCTAGATCTCAAGAACTGTGAACAGCAGAATAATATCTTTGTCCAAGAGCCCATGCAATGGACAAGTTCTACAGCAGTTCGTCTGTTACCCAAATCAGTCCCCAGATCAGGCCTGTGATGTATGGGGCACCCTGTACGTGGGGAGCTAAAACATAGTTCCCATGTCAAAATGGGAAATGTTCTCCCTCTGGTTTCTGGTTGCTGTGCTTTCATATGTCCATGTTAATTGATTCATGTTGTTAATTATACTTAGTGATTACTAGAACAGGACAGCATAGGTAGATTTCCTTAAATGTGATTTGATAGTGATTTTTTCCTCTAATGGTCTTTTCTTTTCTTTTTTCTTTTTTTAAAAAATATTTTATTTATTTCAAAAAGGGGATACAGAAGGGAAAAAAGGAAGGAAGGAATAGGGGACCGTCTACGGATAAAATACATATGTAAAAAATAGTAAGAGCGTTTCAGCATAGATAAGAATTGCATCATAATTACCACATCTATTTCTCTAGTTATCCTGTTCTAGTAGAAAATATTTGCTTTGCTATAACCAATGATTATACCTTTATTTTTATTCTACTAAAAAGTAGCTTCACTATACTTCAGCCAATATCTATACCATTTTGTAGAGTTTCAGCTAGTGGTTTCTATATATCTATAAAACAAACTCCATTTTTCGCTAAAGTGTTCAAGAGTTTCCTCGTCAGTTATGCCCACCACCACCTGGCACTTGGCAACCCTACTCACAAAAGTCACTGGAACATGCGTACTAACAAAAAATCCATGGGGATCATGTTTAGGATTTTAAGTAGGTTGAATAATTCACAAGAGTAACAATGCTAATACCTGTCCCATTTAATTGAATCCAGAGGACAGTCTCTATGTCTACAAAAGGGAAGGAAACCCAGAAATTAGTATTAGTGAAAAATGACTCATGCAGTTCAGAATTTCTGGGGCAGCACTGTTATGCACACTTATTGGCAATTGGACTCTATGGCATTGAAGTCCCTTCCCTCAAACCCTCCCCTCCTCAGGCTCTGCCCCAAAAACTTCCTGCCGGTGGCGAAGAGGGTCCTGGCAACCCTAACTTATAATGATATGTTACATTGGTGATCTGTGATGGAACACATCTGACGTGTGTTTTGACTCTAAAAAGCACCCGGGAGAGGTGAGGTTGGATCAATGCTGTTTAACTCTGAATCATGTGCATTCTCCCAATGGCTGCTTTTAGGGTTGAAAAATGTGTCGGGAGATCCAGCTGCAAATCTCCAACATGTGGTTTGACCAGTGCTGGAAAGGCAGAGAGATGGAGCCAGGTTTGGCACTTTGTAATGCCTGTGTTATAATGTTAATTTCGAGTCAATATAACACAGTGGGAGGTTGATAGTTCAAAGCAGCAGTTTATTGAGCTCAATATACATACCGGATAAAACTGCCCTAATGCGCAGGACAGTCTTCATACAGAACAAAGGATTGCTACCCCAGTTATAACTTCTGGTTGGGGATGTTCCAATTACGTCGACTTACTAAACATTGGTTGTCTGCCTTTCTTTAATTAACATAGTATATAGAGATTGGTAGAAGCTGTCTCTAAGCAAGCACTTGGTCTTGTGATTCACATTCCTAACAGTGAAGGTAAGACACTGTTTTTCTCTACAGGGGAAAGCCTGTACCAGGCAATGTGTTCTGCTGGCCTCTTATAGTTATGGATGCCAACGTTCCCAAAGTTTCCATGTGTGGGTAGAATATATCTGCCTGATGCTATGCTCTATTCTTGAGCATAGCACCTCATGAACCTATGAATGTTTATACATATGAAAGAATATATGTTTTCCTATAAATGAAGTTTATAGGCACTTCAACTTCAGGATCAACTACTCAAACTGTTGAGCAGTTTGGTTCCAGTCTGCCTTTAGCTTTTCCTACGCATCCCTCCCCTTTAAACACCTTTATCCCCTGCTCAGGGATTCCTCCACAATTTTCACCTACTAAGCCTGTGGTCTGCCCTGACAGGATGCTTTTTGTGTGAGGTGTTTTGGTTTGGTCAAAGGGGCACCAGACTAATCGGCAGGTAACAAACGGACCTGCATTTCTGAAACAATATGGAGCCAGCTGGTTAACTTTGTTAGCAGTAGTGCCCACTTGAGCAACAGGAGTTGGTCCCTTATCAAAATGCTTCTTAAAATGACTGCCTGCTCCTTTCCTGCCTTGACGAATGATTATTTTCAGCCTGATCCAGGATTAGCAGGCCCTATGACTTGCTGGGTATGTTTTCTATTAAGTACCAGGTGGTGAAATAAAAAGAGACAAGTGCATAGAGACTTTTTGTTGCTGTGATTAATTTTCACATTCCTACAGCTCCTGGCATGGGCTGGATCCTCACGTGGACAGTTCTAATCTAAACAGTCAATCACTTACAGCCCTGGCTGTGACATACATACTTTTACCTCAGTGACTATTCTTAATTCAGTAAAAATGCATTACCACTTGTGCAATTTCTGTTAGTTAATGTGGATATCTATTTTAATTAATTGTGAGCCATTCCCCCCCCCACACAATTTTTTTTAAAAAACCATGGACATTTCACAAAATTGATAATGGAGGGGCAAACAAAACATATGTGAGCATGAGGGACGGGCTGTCTTCCTTGGTAGTTTACTAGAACATAATATTGGGGAAGTCCAAACCCTCCAGGACTTTAAAGAAAAGCATTTAATTGGAATACTTAGCAATCACAAAAGCTACAGCAGAGGTTAAATTGTTTTGAGCAAGAGAAATTAATACATTAAAGGTTACATTTCCCACTGTGAGGCTGCAGAGCTAGGCTCTTATGGTGTGTCAGAATTACATAAGGCAGAAGAAATGGCTCTGAAATGATTGTGGAATCATTAACAAAAGCCAAGGCAGAGTAAGACATTTCCCAGCAGGAGGGTGTGAAGAAGAATAAAGACATGGAGAGAGCTCATTAAGAATGAATTGCAGACCATAAACATTTGAAACCACTAAGTGTGGAGTTCTATCTGTTATCTAATGACTCAGAAATTATAAAACTAGCGATGACTTTCAGAAAAAGGAGTTGACTTTGCAGGAGGCTGTTTGCCATTATGGAAAAAAAAGGTATTTTACCCCTACTTTGAGGGAGGGTGCGAGGGTGGGAGTCCTTCATCTTTGTAAATCTGACCAATTTAAGCACCCTTACTCATTTCCCTGAGAATTTCACTTCTGCATAATCACGCATTGTCTCAGGTTTTAGTAAAAAAAAAGATGTTGAGACGGAATAATTGTCTGAGGCGGAGGCTGAAGGAAAAGACAACGGCCATAAGCTTTATGCCTGACTGAAAACGATTTGCATCTTTGCCTTTGAAGAACACTAGAAGTTCTGAGCGCTCCCTCCCTCCCTCCCTCTCTTTCTTTCTCTCCCACCCCCAAACTCTGATATTGATATTTGCGTCATTTGGATTAAGAATTAGTCCCTTTGAATAATTAAACAGGGTGTCTAGCATTGTACAAAACACAAGAGAATACATGCTGTTTATTGGAAGGCTACATTCAAAAATAGACCATATAAGTGGTGCACATTATCTTTGCATAAATTTCCCTGCTACTTCTGAGGTTAATACAATATGGAACAGATTAACAGATAAGAATGTTTGTGTGCGAGAAATGGTATGTTTGCTGCCTTGTAAACTGAGAACAGTAACTTTCAATATAACAATCATTTTTTTGCAACAGTAGACGTGTAAGTGAAAGTCAAACTTGTGGCAGAGCCTTGAGAATTAGGGATGTACATTGTCAGGAGCCGATGCCCGGCCCTCATTGACCGCCAGGCCAAGGTCGGCCAGGGGCATGTCTCACCCATGCAAGCAGGGCTGGGATAGGGAGGCGGCTGGGATAGGGTTAGGGTTGCCAGGTCCCTCTTCTCAACCAGCAGGATATTTTGTGGGCGGAGCCTGAAGAGGGCGGGGTTTGGGGAGGGGAGGGACTTCAGTCCCATAGAGTTCAATTGCCAAAGCGGCCATTTTTCTCCAGGTGATCTGATCTCTATCGGCTGGAGATCAGTTGAATTAGCAGATCTCCTGCTACTACCTGGCAGTTGCAACAACAAGTTACAAATAGTGCTGTAAAATAACAAGTTCAAACAAGAAGAACAGCACAAGCTCCAATTTCAAAATACAAAATATATATTCACAACCAATGTTCAATAGTCAAAGGACTTGCACATCATATACACAAAATATGTTTCCACTTACCTTTTGGTTTTGAACTCTTTATACATCCATGGTACAGTTGTATTTTGTGTATATGATGGTCAAGTCCTTTGACTATTGAACATTGGTTGTGAATATATATTTTGTATTTTGAAATTGGAGCTTGTGCCAATTTCAAGATAGGGTTGCCAGTAGAGTTGCCAGGTCCCTCTTTGCCATCAGCGGGAGGTTTTTGGGGCGGAGCCTGAGGAGGGCGGGGTTTGGGGAGGGACTTCAATGTCATAGAATCCAATTGCCAAAGCGGCCATTTTCTCCAGGTGAACTGATCTCTGTCGGCTGGAGATCACTCGTAATAGCAGGAGATCTCCAGCTAGTACCTGAAGGTTGGCAACCCTATCTCACCCCCACCTTTGTCTAGGGAAACAGTGGAGGGAAACAGTGGAGGGCGGTGAGCACACCCTGGGGGATAAGGGAGTCTCACAAACTTTTTGTTTTAAAAACAGTCATTTCAGCAATTAAACAGGTTATCGCTTAAGCATTAGAAACCCATTGACCCTCTCATTTAGTTACCAATAACTGTTTATAGTTGGCTTAAAGGTTTCTAGAAATATATCAATGGTAAACAAATCCTTAGCGTTTTTTTTAAGTTAAATAATTTACATCCCTATTGAGAATACAAGTGACACCTGATAGAAGGATGGCCTCTCAGAGACAGGTGTGCCACTTCTTTAAGAACTAGGCCACAAAAAGAGCACCGCTATGTGACTTTGCTTGGGGTGGGGACTTTTTAATTATTTTTGGTGTTCATTTCATTTGATGAGACTCAAAAAGTTGAGTCCTCAAGATGCAGAAAGGTGCTGTGAGAAATTTGAGGGGTCCTGTATTAAAGCACTGTAGGCCTTTTATGCAGGGTTGTTTCCCAGTGGTCGCCCCCGCCGACTGCTTTGGGGCTTCCTTTTGAATATGCATGCCTTTTCTGCCCGTCAGAGCTCTCTCTGCATGTTTTACCCGCATTTTCCAGATTCTGGCTAAAACAGCACCTGAAAAACATGGGCAAAACGCGCGAGGAGAGCAAGGCAGCCTCTAACAAACGGAAAAGACATGCATATTCAAAAGGAAGCCCCGAAGCAGTCAGCGGGGGGGGGGGGGGTGACTGCGGGGAAATGTCCCTGCATAAAAGGCCATAGTTAAAAACAAAAGCTTTAAAAGAAAGAAGAAAATGAAAATGTCTCTCCCTTGTCTACAAGCAAAACATAATGCTCTGGTTGAAGACTTGCTGTTTGTCTCCTAACAGATTCTTCCAAAATTATTACGTCCTCTACTTCCAAATGCCCTTTACTAAAAGGCTGCAAAGTGTGAGCTATGGTAGCACCAGACAGTCCCACAGGTGGTCACACTTGTGTGTAGAATAATCTTGGGGACAAATTATTTCAGCACCTTGCTGCTTCTCTGCAGAACTGATGAAGCTGAAAGCAATTGATTTGAAAGCATTGTTATTGGGAGAACCCTCATGGCCCTATAACGAGAGCATGCTGGATATTAAAGCTGCCTTCACGTATTGCCCACAACTAATAAAGCAAGGAAAATGAAATCTGAAATTACATGTGGGCACAAAGTGTTCTCAAGGTTGCAGCCTTTGTAACAATCAGTGGCATTTTTAGGCCCACAAACGTCTCATGCATATAAAGCTGCTCGTTCGGTAGTAATGTTTAATAAACCATTTTGTATGCCGCATATTTTGCTGAGCACTGAATGCAGCGTACACAACTATGACGTGGTGAAGAAAAGCAGGGATATGTTGGGTGTAGGGTTGCCAACTGCCAGGTAGTTGGCTAAATCTCCTGTTATCACACAGTATTTCAACACGCAGCCACAAAAATTCCTTTTGTTATTTTTATAAATATTTTTCTTATGCTCACATAGACAAGTACTTCCAGTTCACAGAATCATCATTATAAACAAAGAAACCTTGTAATATTACAACTAATACAAGTTTATCAAATAACTATAAAGAGACAGGATCGAATTACTGTTTATCAGAGTCACACAAGTCTCTACAGCAACACATTCACTTGCTGCGATCCTCTGTGTTGTATAAGCACTGGGCTCCTCCGTAGTCAGCTGATGGCGGCTGACCAATAATGTCTCTTTCTCTCTTTCTCAAGGCTGTATTGTAGTCCGTGTGCAGCAAGCACCGTGGTAAAATCACAGCCAGAAATTATGTCAACAATATGACAAGCCACCGGTTTAAGCTTTGTTTCGCTGGTGATTGCTTCATCAGATTAATAATTTCTACATCTAAAACACAACATTACAATTATACAACATCACAGTTATGAAAATATTTCTAAACATTAAAATTTAATTTCATATTATAATTCCTTATTAATCTTACCCGACCACCATTTTGTGGTTCACACATCCAAATCTGTCAGCCTTGTAGGCACCTATAACTGCTAACAAGCATATACCTTATTATAAGGATCACAGAGTAAGTACCAGGTGCTTACATTTAGTTTTTTCAATATCAGGTAAGTATTCTGAAAAACTTATCACTCTTACTATATAAGGCTCCTAAACATTTATACAATCCTAGTGTTTTTATGCAATACAGTTAATGTTTGAAAAGTTTTTTCTCAGATACAGCAATTACTTATAATCTATATCAAATTATAAAACAGGTAAGGTCTAGAGAAGACCTATGACTACCAACAAGCCCATATCTTATTATAAGGATCACAGAGTAAGCATCAAGTGCCTACATTCAGTTTTTCAATATCAGGTAAGCATTCTGAAAAACTTATCTCTCTTACTATAAAGGGCTCCTAATAATTTATACAATCCTAGTGTTCTTATGCAATACAGCCAATGTTTGGTATCTTTTATTTCAGATACAGCAATAACTCATGATCTATTCCAAATTATAAAAAACAGGTAAGGTCCAGGGAAGAATTTAATCCAAAAGGGTGAACTGAGTTGAACATATGGATAAATCGCGCCTCCTGTTGGCAGAGCACCCTCTCTACATCTGTATAGACATCATTGTGTAATTGCCATATGGCAAAAAACTGCAAATCTGTGTCTTTATGTCCCTTTTCAATGAAATGTGAGACCACGGGCGCCTCTAAATTCTGGTTCCGTATGCGGGAACGATGCTCCCCGATCCTATATTTAAGGGACCTTGATGTCTTTCCTATATAGATTAAATTGCATGCACATTTGATAATGTAAATGACCCTTTTTGAAGAACAATTAGTAAAAGACTTCAAGGTGAAATGGAAGCCTGTCTGTTTACAAGTAAACTCCTTCACAGGTAAGGATAGGGAGCAATTAACACAGTGTCCACATGCAAAATGACCAGTAGTAATTGGTTTAGATCTTTGTATGTTCCTAAAATCAGAATGTATAAGTTGGTCTTTCAAAGCTTTGGTTTTCCTTAAGCCAAGTTTAGGTAACATTTCACATCCTGGAATAGTGTTAACTAACTGCCAATTTTTGTAAATGATGCTCTTTATGGCTGGGGCCAAATGTGTATATTCCAAAAAGAAACTCAATGCTTTTTGTGATGTTTTAGGTTTATTAATTATAAGTTCCTTCCTTTCAGTATCACTGACCCTTTTTAAAGCCTTGCTGATGACCTTGTGGGGATAGCCTCTATCCTTCAATGATCTTGATAGTTCCTCTGCTGTCTTTTTAAAGTTCTTATCCTCAGTAGAATTTCTTTTTAACCTAACAAATTGGCTGGAGAAAAATGGCCACTTTGGCAATTGAACTCTATGGCATTGAAGTCCCTCCCCTTCCCAAACCCTGCCCTCCTCAGGCTCCGCCCCCAAAATCTCCCACTGGTTGCGAAGAGGGACCTGGCAACCCTAGTTGGGTGTCAGGACTACCAATGCCCAGCGAGTGGGGCTTCATCTTCTCCACAACCATCAGTCTATCTGCGGAACAATCTCCAAGATTTGTTCACCAGCAAGAGGCCAGCAGCGATTGCCGTAGCCCCTTTCTTCTGATTATCATGACTAACACTATGATGCAGTTCATGCCTCTTTTCTGAGAAATTCATTACACTTCTGATGTGCGCATGTTCTTATTTATAAACACTTTGCTTTTCTGTCACTATGGCATGGTTCCAGGATTCCAATCCTGTTTGAACCAGGATTCCAAACCAGGAAGAGTACAAACTATGGTTTGTGGTTTGGGGATAATGACAAAATATGGTTTGCATTTAGAGCAGAAGAGTGAATTATCAAGCTGCATGCGAACAGGGAGATGTATAACCCATGGCTGCCCCAGCCTTGTTCATGCCACAAGAAACCATATTTATTGTTACTGCTGAATAGGGTTGCCAGTTCCAGGTTGGGAAATACCTGGAAAATTTGGAGGTGGAGCCTGAGGAGGGCAGGGTTTGGAGAGGGGAGGGACTTCAATGCCATAAAGTCTAATTGCCAAAGTGGCTATTTACTCCAGTGAACAGATCTCTATCGGCTGGAAATCAGTTGTAATAGTGGGAGATCTCCAGCCACTAGGGTTGCCAGGTCCCTCTTCGTCACCAGCGGGAGGTTTTTGGGGCGAAGCCTGAGGAGGGTGGGGTTTGGGGAAGGGAGGGACTTCAATGCTATAGAGTCCAAATGCCAAATCTGCTATTTTCTCCAGGGGAACTGATCTCTATCGCCTGGAAATCAGTTGTAATAGCAGGAGATCTCCAGCTATGCTTTGGAGACCTAGATAGAAATCCGTTTGGTCCCTCGTTGAATTTGATATGATTGTCATGAACTTCTTTGATACGTGTAGCTGATGAAGCCATGTGCGAAACGTGTGCATGATCTAGACGACACGTCCGGGCACCTCTTCTGGCACCTCCTCGCTGTGGTCCTTGTTTTTGACATCTTGTGTCCAGTTACTGAGAAGCACAGGAAAGTCTATTATGGACAGCTATATTGTTTTTATGTGATCCAATGGACAATTTCCTTAGTTATATTGCATATCTTGCTGGACCATTTGTGCTAATTGTATAGAAAAACTTTGATTGTGTTTCCCTTTAATTCTTGTATATATGTTCACTTCTTGCACTTACCTGCACTCTTATAAATTTATCTTTTGTTAACATTACCTTGTAGTGCTGTTTGGATCTCTTCCAGTACCTGGAGGTTGGCAACCCTTTCAGCCACCACCTGGAGGTTGGCAACCCTACTTCTAAACCATGTTGTTAGACAGTCTAAGGTTTGGAGAGTTGGCTCCAGTAATGACTGCCTATGAGGTGAACAACCGCTGCAATTAAGGCTTCTAGACTCTGTGTAGCGAGCTGCAGGCAAGTGAGGTTTACCAGGATAATTGTGGTAAATTGTAGCCCCATAATCCTCATGGAGGAATATATGACTTTGGTAGGTACTTATGACATGAAGCTGGGAGCCAGGTTCATTCTGCCTAGAGGAGGAGAGTTTGCTGCAGAACAGAGTGCTGCGTTTTCAACATCTGTGTAGAATAGGGTTGCCAGGTCCCCCTTGGCCACCAGCGGGAGGTTTTTTGGGTGAAGCCTGAGGAGGTGGGGTTTGGGGAGGGGATGGACTTCAATGCCATAGAGTCCAATTGCCAAAGCGGCCATTTTCTCAAGGTGAACTGATCTCTATCGGCTGGAGATCAGTTGAAGGAGCAGATCTTCTGAGATTACCTGGAGGTTGGCAACCCTAGTGTAGAAGGTGAGAGGAAGTGGGTTAGTGGAGGCTGAAGATACGTTTGGGCCATGGAAGTGACGCTTGAGTAAAGGACCTCTGTCAATTAATGTACATTTATTCGCACCACTTTGACATATTCTAAGTTGAAGACCTAGATAGTATAGGTGGGATTTGAAATTACATCTGGCACCTCAGATTTATTTTTTTTCTGCTCCTCAGGCAAACACTGTCTCTCAAAGTTGCTTCCTACAATTAAAATTAAAAACACAATGTGATGTAGGGTTGCCAGCTCTGGGTTGGGAAATACCTGGAGATTTTTGGGGCAGAGCCTGAGGAGGGGAGGGTTTGGGGAGGGGAGGGACTTCCTGGTGAATTTCTCCTGGCTAACTGATCTATGTCAGCTGGAGATCAATTGTAATAGCGGGAGATCTGCAGCTACTTCCTGGAGGTTGGCTACCCTAATGTGATGTCAGGCACTGTGCAAAGACTTAGGCTGAAAATGCATGGTCCCTTAACCCAGTTTCTTCCCTCTTTCTTCCCTGCTTCACCCAGGATCAAATCTTCGCGAATGGACGTACCTTGTTTACTCTTGGTTCAGCCCTGTTTGTAAGCAGAATGAACCCGCCTTTTCCTGGCAGCCAACCGGGGGAAGCACAGATGATTGGCTTCTCTCACAGCCAATCACGAAGCAGTGTGCAAACAGGCAGGGATTCAAGTGCTTCCTGCTTCTTGCTACCTGGGAGCTCTTTCTGAGCAAACGAAAGGCTTTTTAAAAACGAGTCTTGGATTTCTCCCCCCCTTCTTTCAGATTGCTCCGTTTTTTGTTCTTAAAATGCTTTTACAAGTGGGGTGGGAAAAGCCTTCATTAGTCAATTCGAAAGGACCAATCACCAGGAGCTTACTCGGCAGGAACAACACGGAACCGCTTTTTCTGTTTACATGGATGCATTTGCCACAGTTTCGTCCCTGCTCATTCCAGGTAATGCGTACAGATTCTCCTCCAGCCCGGATTACTTTGATCCTGGCTGAAACGGGGAATAAAGTGGGCTAAGCGACCATGCGTTTTTGACCTTAGGCCCTCTTCTCAGGCTTACAAGGGAAGTGGTAGCAAAGCAGCACCAGTTTCACCAACTCAGAACAAATAGATGAATTAACAAGCATTTACTTCTAACAGGGACCAGAGGAGCTTCCCTCACTGGTGTTACAGAACTTTCCATGAAGAAAAGAACTACGAGGGGAAATCACATCTGTTCTAATAGACGAGAAAGTACCATGGCCTATTTTTATCGTTTTTTGATGAAGTGGAAAACCGCACCTAACTAAGAAAATTATCTGTTGCTCTGTCTACCTGGATGTTTGCACGAGATGAGAAATGCATTATATTCCAGCGGTTCAGATTCTTGGGGTCCCAAGACTCACTGGGGCCCAATGAGAGGCATTGGCCCCAAATATGGTCATTAGACCTCTTTCCTTTTCCCCCCATGTGTGTTGCAGCAAATATGGCTGTGAAAGTTTCTGAGAAGTTATAACAAAACAGCACATAGCCCTCTTTCTGTCAATCCCAAAATCTGAATTTGCTCAGTAGATCTTGATTAATTTGGTTAATTGGCTTGCTTAATGGAGTTACAAATTGTTTGTTTGATTCAGCCTATTTTAATTCTTTTACTCTTCCGTTGTCATGTGAAAACTGCACGGAAGTTGAGTGAAATTGAGAGACCCTGTCAAATACTCAAGCTGGGCAAATAAAGCAATGTCAAACAAAGCACCAGTGACAATGGCATATGGATTGCGACAATGGGCCAGCCATCACAAATGACTCCAATCCTGTTAAAACTTCTGTTATCGGTTACAAAATAACAGATACTGAACTTATGAATACCAGGAACTGAAATACCAATTAATGCAATGTTATGTACATGTCTTATCTACATGTTGCTTCCAGATAACACAAAATTGATATTGCACCAACTTCTGTACCAGTCTTTGGGGACAAATTAATTGGGGGATAAATATACAAGTTTATTCATGGAAATACTTTCAATGTTTCAATCCCGTGAGCTGCTGTAATAGTATGAGCAGGGAACAGATTTTCAGCACATAAGTAGCAACAATTAGACTACTACAGCAAGGCTTCCTGCCTTAACAAACTCTGAAAGAATTGGACAGAGGGGATTTTCCCTCACAACATACTGATCTGGCATTTTGTGAGTCTCTTTGGACCATGAGACCCATAACATTTATATCTTATTTATTTATTTTTTATTTTTTCCATATAAGGGGAATACAAGTGGGAAAAAAGGGAAATGAGGGTTTCAGCAGTACAATTGAAAAGGACAAAAGGTGAAAAACAAATCAAACATATTACATTGCCATGCTTATTCAACGCAGTTATACAATCAAAATGGCTTCCCGGCTTGTAAAAGAAAACTTTAGCATTACTAATAATAGAACCTAAAACTAATCGCCTTATCGAACATATTTTATAGCTACACAATCAAGATAATTTTCCAAATATGAAATTGGATATAGTTTCGCGACACCATTATCACTATAGTCAATTGGCCTCTACTCACTTTTTTTTTATTATACTTAAACCAACATATTGATAGAATAATTTCCCTTTTTCATAAAATTGCTCATAATTCTTATCACTATTTACCATATTGGTCGTTTTAGTCATAATTGCATATTCCAATAACTTTCCATTCTTCTATGTCTGGAAGTAGTGCCTGCTTCCATATGAACATTTATATTAACCTACTTTAGGGTTGCCAGCTCTGGGTTTGGAAATACCTGGAGATTTTGGGGGGTGGAACCTGAAGAGTGGGGATTGGAGAGGGGAGGGACTTCAATGCCATAGAGTGCAATTACCAAAGCGGCCATTTTCTCCAGGTGAACGGATCTCTATTGGCTGGAGATCAGTTGTAATAACAGGAGATCTCCAGCCACCACCTGGAGGTTGGTAACCCTAACCTGCATCCATCATAAGCTGCAGTAGCAATGGTTATGGAAGTTATATGTCTGGCTCTGCTGCTCTTGCTGTGCACTCAATAGGATGTTAACAGTGCCATTCTAGGTAGAGTTTTATCCTTCTAAGCCCATTGACTTCAGTGGGTTTAGAAGGGTATAACTATGAAAACCCCAAAAGGGGTCGCCATAAGTCGGCTGCGACTTGACAGCACTTTACACACAACTATGTTTAACCCTGACCTGGACAGCCCAGGCTAGCCTGATCTCTTCAACTCTCAGAAGCTAAGCAGGGTCATCCCTGGCTAGTATTTGAGTGGGAGACCTCCAAGGAATACCAGGATTCTGACAGGCAATGGCAAACCACCTCTGAATGGGTGAAAATACTTGGTCGCTTTAGCCTCCTTAATTCCCTGTTTCAGCCAGGATTCAGCCAGGGAATAAAGGAGGCTAAAGTGACCGTGCATTTTTGCCCAATGTCTCTTGCCTTGCAAACCCCACCAGGGGTCACCATAAGTCAGATGTGACTTGACGGCAAAACAGAAAAACAACTATGCTTAGGACTGCACTGTTGGTATCACAGCAGAAACCCGTTTGCCATTCCAGCTAAAGCCATGACTGGGTTGCCCACCACTCAAGGTTAAAAAGTCTAATGACAAAAAACAAACAAATATTTTTTCCATATCAGTCACCTACTACCAACATCACTGCCTCTGGGACAGACTATTCGGCGAAATGCATGCTTTTGATCCTGGCTGAATCCTGGCTGAAACAGGGAATAAAGGAGGCTAAAGTGACCATGCGTTTTCGCCCCATGTCTTTGTCAGCTGTCATCTCTTTTCTGGTGTTGACATGGAGTGGGGTGGTGGGGCTTTCTGGTGCGGAGAGGCCTTTAGCATGTGCATCAGCGAGTTGTCAACAGACAGATTCCCAACTGACCCCTTGTCTGTTATCTATTTTATGATTTGTATCTGGTGGCATTGTCTGTCCCCAGTTCTAATAGAAGAACCGAGCTATTTCTCCTCTTGGCATGGTGTCCTAATGTCAGCTTCCAATGCAAGGTCTGCTCTGGAATAACAATCAGTGGTCCCCATCTTGGCAGGTTTTCTGCTGACACGGTAACCCATAGGCCTCGGAATTTAAATCCACGTTTGCTCAAGAGTATTGTCTAGCTCTTTATATAAAGAATCATTTATCTACTTTTCCATTCTGTCTGATGAAGTCTTTGGAAATTGAACGCTGGCATATTCACAAAAATCAAAATTGCTAAAATATATGTTCAATGATGTCAAAGAATAATAGAACAGTAGTTATAAACACCTATAGTTCAAGGAGGATTATTTTGCTTAGACAGACAGACAGGTCAAACTATATATGCTCACCTGATTTCCAGATTCTTTTTTAAAGCTCAAAGTAGCTGTGGTCGGTGCAAGTTGGATCAAAAGTTCATTGGAGGGAATTATTATATTTTCCCCTGTGGGTCATTTGATCACAATTACCCCTCTCAAGCTTTTTCCCCCATAGGAAAAAAAGAGCCAGGCATTTATATCTTTTCTTGGGAGGGAACAATTTCATTAAGAAAAATGGTCTACATGGGAATGTGCACCTTCCCATTCATGAACTGTAGATCCCAATGACAGTTTCTGGGCTAGGGCTGCCGGATCCAGGTTGAGAAACTCCTGGAAATCTGGGGATGGGGCCTGAGGAGGACAGGGACCTCAGGGGGCACAATGCCATACTGTCCACCTTCCAAAGCATCTATTTTCTCCAGGGGAACTGATCTCTGTAGCCTGGAGATGAGTTGTAATTCAGGGGTATCCCCAGATCCCACCTGGAGGTTGGCACCCCTAGTTTCCCCACCTCTGCTTTGCATAAACCAATCAACCAAGTTTTATTTCGAGACAATATCAGCTCTGAATAAAAAATCAAAATTAGGTTAAAATAATAAAATAAAATAATAAAAGTTGATGATTCTGGGAGGGATGATCTGAAGAAAAGAAAGATCTTCTATGGGGAAAGGTTTTCAATCAGCCGTTTACAAATTCCACTAGACAGGAGGCAAAATTTGGTTACTTTAGTGGTTATCTTCCGAGAGGTGTCTGCTAAGAGAAGGGAAACTTTAGCTTCTTCCGATCTCGCAGGAAAGGATGACAATATGGGGAGAATGTACTGCGATCTTATGTCGTTGGAGAAGGGACATCGCAGCAGAACATGCTCTGTTGTTTCCACTTTCTCTGTTTTGCATGGGCATAATAGTTGATGAAAGGGAGTACGGAGATACCTGCCTTCCAGGAGAGCTGAATGCAAGGCACTGAAATGCACAAAAGTAAAGGCCCTTCAATATTTGGATACTTGGATACTTGCAGGAATCTCTTTGCATAAACAAAGAACCAGAAAAATATTGGGAGCAATTTCAAGGATTCAGTGTATTGTGTAGTTTGATTCTAATTCACACAGTTTGATTCTAATTTAACAGCAGAGAGTAAGGCATTGAATGTCAGATCCCCATGTGTAGGACCATGCTGTGTCCACATTGGTGGGTTCAAGGATCTCTGTATGTGAACCCGTTCCTCAAGTGGTTAGCAATACTGATAGTCCCTGATTAACTGAAGGCAGAGGAACTTGGACGTAGCCCCCCACAACTTAACCCTGTGATCAGTATACACCACCCATGTAATTGATTAATATGTGGGTAGACCTAGTCTTGGGTAGGGAAACCAACTGCTCTTGATGAAGTCCTGGATGTGAGATATAATGCCTTAGATCCACACTAGTGTTTCTGTAGTGCAAGTTCTTGCTCTCTTGGAGTGCAATTTTCCTGTCTCCCCACTCCTACAGCAGCTCCCAGGAATAAGTGTTGGGAGAGGGGGGAAAGCATGCTCCATGGGTGCAAAGACTTGTGACTGTGGAAATGCTACAGTGGAACAAGCCAGTTTATATATTAGATGATGCAACTTTCCATGGGAACAACGTATGCTCACTTTCCAAATGATAATAGAAGACATTACCTGCGTAAATGTGGAGTTTCGGGTTTAAATGATGCATCCGGCTGTATATGCATTGAATGTGACTTGAAAACTACACAATACATGTATAAAATGATCATTGTACAAGGATTGTACAAGGACTGTATGTGCACATCATCCATCAATGTTTTTCACGTTTGGGAGTCTATTTCTGCATGTGGATTGGTCTTGGTGACTAGGTACAACTTAATGCAGATGAATGGTTAGTAACGGCACTTTGTAGGGCAAGGAATAACTGTTGGGTGGAATAGAACCATATTGATTAATCATGTAACTTGTGCCACAAAGGGAAAGATGTCTGGTTGGGTTGCTAGACAACTTCAGGAAATCATTTTGTAGTGTTGGGCCTGGGGGTTGTGGTGAGGAGTGCACTTTTGATACAGCGGCAGAATCTTGGTTTATTGTTGCAAGGGATGGATCCCAAAAGAGATCGAAAGGGACAGGTGGCTAGTTTGGTAGGGCCAGAGCAATATTGCCACATGCAGGTGAACTTTTAAAGCCCATCAACAAAATACAGGTTAACAGTAGTAAAGAGGCCCCAGGATGACTTTGTTGAATAGCTGGGTGATATTTTCAAGGATATTACTAGCCCAGCGTGGTGAAGTGGTTAAGAGCGGTGGTTTAGAGTGGTGGACTCTAATCTCGAGAACCGGGTTTGATTCCCCAATCCTCCACATGAATGGTGGATGCTAATCTGGTGAACCGGGTTTCCCCACTTGTACACATGAAGCCAGCTGGGTGACCTTGGGCTAGTCACAGTCCTCTTAGAGCTCTCTCAGGGTGTCTGTTATGAGGAGGGGAAGAGAAAGTGATTATAAGCCAGTTTGATTCTTCCTTAAGTGGTAGAGAAAGTCAGCATATAAAAACCAACTCTCCTCCTCCTTCTCCTCCTTCTGTTCACATGTTACAGTGAATACATGTACACAATGCATGTTTGTGCATACATCTGTCTGTAGGGAAAAAACAACGTGTGTTCACTTTCCAAATGATAATAGGAGGCATTACCTGAGTAAATGTAGAGTTTGGGGTTTAAACCATGCATCCAGCTGTATATGCATTGAATGTGACATGAAAACTACTCAATACATGTATAAAATAATTATTGTACAAGGATTGTACATGCATCCTCTATAACTTGTGAACAGGTGAAGAGGGTCATGAATCTGGGAGAATATCGTGGATAATTGGAAAAGAGGTGAACTCAATTTTCCAGTGATTGACAGTATTCTCTGATGTTCTTGTTCAGCCTAACCTTTTGAAAAAATTGAAAGAAGGCATTATACCAACACATATAATTCCTTAGAAAGGAGTGGAAAATCATTCCGAGTGTAGTAATTTTGAAATGCAATATATCCAAAGAATTGGGCTGATGTTGTATTTTCTGCTAGTTGGAGAGTATCTCTGAGCAGCCTAGCTGGATGGTTTGCAGACGTTTTCCTACTGCTGTTGTTTCAGCATCTCTAGGTGCAGATGCAGCTATGTCTAGATACTACAGGGAAAAAAAGGTTTATTACTGCACAGATTTGCTGCAGGACCTGCAGCATGCTGCAGCAACGGAGGTATATTTTCATTGGGCTTCACTGCATATCATATATTTGGTATGCTGTTAGCTGCAGTCAATGAAACATGTAAATGAGCACCACCTAAAACCTTTCTGCTGCTGCTAACAAAGCATCGCCAGTATCCTAAGCAAATAAAAGGATCAGCTCGAGCAGGGAACACAAAGAAGTGTGACCGCTCTGTGTACTCTGAACTGATTATATGGGCAATTTCCTAGTGGCTCGAGCAATGTACAGGCACCTTAGTACATAGCAAGCAAGAAGCTTAGTCAGTTCCTAGCAGAGAATATTAGTTCGGGTCGCAAAATGCAGGGTGAAGGGAAAATATCTGTAATTGGAAAGGCAAACGTTAAATGGGAGGAAAAGGAAACGATGCAGATATTCATGACAACCTCCAAATAAGCAAATTATATGACAAACCGAAGTGATTTGCTGATCTGATGAAATACACAGATTAGGTCAAGCTGTGGAGGGGGGGAGATCTGGGGTAAGACAAATACGTACTGTGAAAGGAAATTTTCTCACAATCTCCGTATCGACAAACTAATAAAATTAACAGGCATATCCAGTTAACTAGTCTTGAAACCAGTTTGAATCCCTGTGAGTTGATTTTTTATATCAACTGTGCTTCCGGTTTCAAAGAGTTATAGTTTGGGCAATAGATTAGAAAGAAGTTTGCTTTGAAATCAGGCAGGTTTCTCCATCTAAAATTAAAAGCAGAAGAAATTTAGCAAAATAAAACAATGAATAGGTACACTGCTGTGTATGCCGTACATTGGTGACTCAGTTCACAAACTGCTACTTCTTCCCAACTTAATCAGTATGTTTCTTGGTACTGCAGGCTAGGCAGAATGTGTTCACAGTTTCTGAACAACTTGCTCCCATATGTACCCTCCATCCTACATAGGGTTGCCAGGTCCCTCTTTGCCATTGGTGGGAGATTTTGGGGAGTGGAGCCTGAGAAGGGCGGGGTTTAGGGAGGGGTTTAGCAGCCATTTTCTCCAGGTGAACTGATCTTTATCGGCTGGAGATCAGTTGTAATAGTAGGAGATCTCCAACTAGTACCTGGAGGTTAAGCAACCAAAATAAACACCTCTGTACTACTACCACAGGTAGGGAACTAAGTACAGGAAAGGCTGATGATATTCAATCAATGACAAGTTTACAAAAGCAAGGTGTATTAAGTGCAGTGAATGACATACCACACACAAATCTATAAACAATCCTATGTTAACAGTCCTAAAGGGTACAAGTCTCAAAAGTTCCACTATGAGTAATCTTCATAGAAGAATGGCAAGGGAATTTGGTATAAACAGTCCCATACAGGTACCAGTATCCAACAATGAACTGCAACAAATCTTCATAGAAGAGTAGCCAACAAATCCGCCCCCAAAATCTCCCGCCAGTGGCGAAGAGGGACCTGGCAACCCTAGCCAGATGGTGGCGGGCAAACCCCCGCCAGTCCACCTGGCTGCCCACCGACCAGTCTGCCCACCACACCACGTCACTTCCTGTTTACAAGTGGAAGCGCCGCATTGCGAGGGGCCGTTTATCACTCAAACTCCCAGTCTGAGTGATAAAAAGGCCCGTTGTGATGCGGCACTTCTGGGTGTAAGCTCATCGCAAGGGGCTTTTTACCACTCAAACTCTCAGTTTGAGTGGTAAAGTCCCCTTTGCGATGCAGCCCTTCCGGTTCTAAACCGGAAGTGACATGATTGCGTCGGTGCACCCGTGCGATCTTTCCCTATCTCTGCCCCAAAAACCTCCTTCCGGAGGAGAGGGTGGACCTGGCAACCCTACCAATCGAGCATTCTTGATGGTGGCCTTTTTTCTACACTGTTTCCATTGGAACATTTTGGAAACTCCGTTCCCATTTTCCCTACCAGGCCTGAAGGGCTTAAAGAGTGACAACAGAGAGGGCAGCTCTCCTTGTTGGCTATTTAAAGTGTGTATTTAAGGCTGTAGTTCTAGCAACACTTTCCTGACACTAAGCCCCGCTGAATAAAACAGGGTTCACTTCTGAGTTGACCTGCATGGGATTGCTCCACCAGGTGGTGGTTGGAGTTCTTCTGGGATTGCAACTGGTCTCCAGGTGACAGAGATCAGTTCACCGGGAGAAAATGGCCACTTTGGAAGGTAGACTCTATGAGATTATAACCCACTGAAGTCCCTCCCCTTCTCAAGCCCCATCTTCCTTAGGCTCCACCTCCAAATCGCAGGGTATTTCCAAACCTGGAGTTGGCAACCCTATCCAAAAAAAATCTGTTTTTGGCCCTTCTAGTATATCAGCCACCTTGGAGGGTATGTTTGATTTAGACAGGTGGAAGACAGGTATAAATTAAACAAATAAACATGGTGAAATATTTAATGGTACCCCTTACACGCTACCTATGCTGTTTAAAATTCATCAGTGAACAGTACTAATATCATTTAGCTTAGGCACTGTGTGAATGCACGTGCAACTGCATGATCATGTCTGCACGCGTGTGTTAAAATAATATCCCATACTTAGTTAAATGTCCCATAGTTAGTTAAATTTTTTGTTTCCTCCCACAACCAAAAGTCAAATTCGTGGAATAAAAGTATAATGTAATTTACCCTGTAGTCAAACATCCACAGGAATCTTTTCCAGGGGCTGTTGGATCTATTCATGCCATTCGAGAAGAATAGAAAAGAAACACTTTGAGATTTTGAGGTAAAAAAAAATTCACAACAGTATGTCTTTACTTTTTTTCCTCCCTTCAACCAAGACATCTTTTGCTAGAGTCCTTTATCTAGAGCTTTGTATACATATTTTTAATCCTATACAAAAATGATAGGATGTCAAGAAGGATCTATAATAACACCATTTTTTTTATTTCACTTCAAAGACTTGGCAATTTCTGATCCATGTGACATTCACACTCCTTCAGGGTCAAACAACATCTTGCAGCCTTCATAAAATGATTAAATATTTTAAACAGCTCCTGCTTATACCTCCATCGCCCCTCGAGACTGATACTGTTATCGTTTTTGTCAAAGCCAGTTTCCATCCGCATTTGTCATTCCTGCTTGCATTTATGAGTTATCAATCGCCACGTCAAAATGCAAAATAACTGATGTTCTTTGGGCGGTATTGGATGGCCTATCTGGGGCTTTTAATCAATGCTGATTTTTATTTTTCATACCCGTACATAAATCTTTACCATTCTGGGCCACATATAATGTGTTCATACAAAATGCAGTGACAGAAGCAGTAGTTATATTATCAAACATTATACCTCGGGGCTAACTGAGTATCAAGGGCTTTCAAAAGGGAACGCTGGGAATTACTGTGCAGGAGAGATGACTGCTGTAGAGAGAATATAAGGGATTGGTTGTTGCCATTTATAAATCAACATCATGCAAGCTAATCCTTCTCACTTAAATGCAGCCCAAATACTTTTTCTGATACCGTGAAGCTCCGTTCTATCTACCTCCCTCCATTCCACCCCCCTGTCTCGTAAAGCCTAGAATAAAACCCACAGACAATGGTTGTATTCATTTTGTTATTGCTAGAACTTGTCTTTAGGCAAGTGTTCAGAACCTGTGCTGCTGTGACTTTCCCCCGCCCCTCCCATGCTGCAAATATCCTCTTTTTAATAATATCAGAAGTGTCATTGTCCCACTAACACGTGGCCTTCTTTGGTTGCCTGAGCTGCCCTGCTGAAAAGATATGTGCTTGATTTGTTAAAAGGATGTCTGCCTCATATGACTATCAGTTGCCCAGAGGTTATTCCAGTGGTGAAAGTGGGCAGAAATGAAAAAAGGTACTAATAAAATATTACGCATTTCTAGCACCCAGATTTGCTTGCATTTATTACTAAGTATGACATTATGGGAATTCTGGGGGAAAATAGTTTTCATCGCTGGATCACTTAGGAGAGAGATGTTGAACTGATTTTTTAGGTTTATGATGATGACGAAGAAGAAGAGGTGGTTTTTATATGCTGACTTTCTCTACCACTTAAGGCAGAATCAAACCGGTTTACAATCACTTTCCCCTCCCCTCTCCACAGTAGACACCCTGTGAGATAGGTGGGGCTGAGAGAGCTCTAAGAGAGTTGTGACTAGCCTAAGATCACCCAGCTGGCTTCATGTGTAGGAGTGGGGAAACCAACCTGGTCCACCAGATTAGCGTCCACCGCTCATGTGGAGTGGGGAATCAAACCCGGTTCTCCAGATTAGAGTGCACCACTCCAAACCACCGCTCTTAACCACTGCACCATGCTGGCTCTATACCTCACTGAGTGATATGTGGCATATGGGAGATGGTTCTGTCCAGCTGAACAGTGGCAGAGTATGAATCAACATTAGCTAAACTTTGCCATATTTCCTAGGGTGTATTCATCTGGCAGCTTCCTGTGCTTGCAGTTGGGCCACAGGCCATTTTTCATCCGGAAATGCAGTCATCACAGCAATCTAGCCGTGCAGCGTATGTGTGAGCCTGAGACCCAAACCCAATTTCTTAACTGTGGCTAGGGAATTGGCAGTGTTCACATGGCCTGGATTTTGTCTGTTTTGGTGGCTCTCAAACATCCAGAGTAGGAGGAAGGGACGCAGTACATTTTAAATGTCTAACAATGAGGAATGATGAGGAAACATCATGGGAGGACCTGTCACCCGCAATGTTTCTAACTTCAGTGTAGACTTCAGCACAACAATGATCACGCTTGTTTGCAGCGCAGACTGTGCATGGATAAGTTACAGTTCAAAAAATTTGATGTAAATCTGACGCTGCTATGTACAATGGGAATGGAAGAGTCCCTGTCACACATTTTATTACATTGCGAATTTTATTTGGAACTGAGAAGATCCCTAATTGAACCCTGGTTACAACGATTTGGCCTGTTACATCCATCTATAACTAAAGAGAGTTTAAGTATTCAATTTCTGCTCGAGGATAAAAATCCCGCTATATCCTGTGATGTAGCTAAATTTTGTTGGATGGCCATTACCAAAAGGAATGTTCAAAACAAAAAGGGTTATATTATTTGCGATGCATCAGATGATGAATGATGGGTGTACCAAGGTATAATGTTTTTTTAATTGGTATTTTAATATGTTGATAAATGTATTTTAACTTGTCCTTTTTAGGATATCTCATTCTATTCTCTCTGCTTTCACTTAACGGTATATATGTACCTGCATTGTTTTGTAATTCTATGCTGGCCATTGGCTGCAACAACAATAAACAATCAGACGCTGCAAAGCGCACATGTCAACTGTTTATTAGTGTACCTTCAGTGTAAACTCGCCCTGTGGATATGTGCTGGGTGCGGACCTCATCTAAAAGGTGAATTTATTAGTTGGAATTACCGCAACATAACATCTCTGTTTATGATTAGTCAAAATCCAATTTGTTTTACTTAGGCAAACTTCTGCCTATGTACCTGAAGTTCTAGTGTAACAGACACTGTTTTCACCAATTCAGGCGTTACCCAAGTGATGAGTAATTTAAGGAAGCGCCTAGCTATATGCAGATATTCTGAACAAGCAGAAATGTAACTGCTGGCTGTCTCCCCAAAATGCCATTTGCTTGCAAAAACAACAATGTAGAAGTGATGGATGAATTAGAGAGTTGGTAGTAGGTTTACGCTGCAGAGAAAAACAGGTGGGTGAATTTTTTAGAGTTTTGTTGCATAGTGCAGTTTTCTCTGTATTTAGAGAAGCAGCTTCTGTGCATTTAACTTCTTTCTTCCCAATCTATATTGTACAGGGATTGGAAGGAAAGGGAGAAGCCTAAAGTCTTTTGTTCCTGAAAAAGTAGGATAAGCGGTTTCGATTGAATCAGTAGTTGCCATGCTTTTGAATAAGAGCCCTTAGCAACAAAGCAAGTTAACCCCAGAGTCAGTCTAGGTCAGGGGTGTCTTACTCATTTGTTAGGAGGGCTGGATATGATATAAATATCATTTGGCCGGGTCGGGCCATGCCTCGACAGCCCAGATCAGGAGTGGGACATGTGTCTGCCTTGACTGGCGACTTTGCAGCAGGCTCACCAACCCAGATCAAGTCTGGAGGGGGTGTCTGCCTTGGCTGGAGACCCTGCAGCGGGCTGGCCAGCCCAGATTGGGGGGGCTGCTTCTGCTGGTGACCCTGCAGTGGGCTCACGAGCCCAGATCAGGACCAGAGGGGAAGCTACCTCAGCTGGCTCGCGGGCTGGATAAGAGCTCTCAAGGGGCCGGATCTGGCCCATGGGCTGTATGTTTGACATGCCTGGTCTAGATATTAAGATGCACAGTCGGCATCATATGTAAGCAAATATTGTTTGTTCTCAAAGATCAGCATGTGAAGGCAATGACACCAGACCTGTGTCTTTAAATACGGACTTGTCCTATTCAGAACCAGGTGGTGAAGGTTGGTGGTGAAGGGTGTGAAGGGTGTGGGGTAAAGGGGTGGGAGGTGATCAGCCATCCCTGTGCCTATGGAAATCTCCACTCTCCAGGTGCTTTTCTCCTAGTAGGTTCACTTCCAGAATCATTAGAGGAAGTAGGAATGCGGGAGGTTTCAGCACTCCCTACCCCTGTTCCTCTTTTGCCTTTTCAGTTGCTCCCCACTCAGCATTCCATGTGAATGAGAAAGTCATCCCCCCCACGGTATAAACACAATAACACACACAGTTGGATCCTCATTTCAAAGTGCAACTGTCTGGCAATCTACTCAAATATCTTCCAAAGACTATTTGGGAATAATTGATAGACAATATAGACAGTACAGTCTTTCTGGGATGCCACTTGGCTCTTCATACTTCTTCCCTTCCCTTTGCTAGTGGGAGAGGGAAGAAATTAGCACAATTTTGACTTTCAATCTGTTTTCCTCCGTTTATTTTAAATGCCCCCTTTGTCTCTAATCTGGCTGTAGTTAAACATATGTTGTAAGAACATGCTTCAGTTGAAGGCTGTTAAATCATTTTCGGTGGGCTGTTTATTATAATGATACAAGGCTGTGGGTGTGAATTGGAAACCACCTCCAAAAATTACCTCATTGAAACACAGCCTGTCGTTGGTTTTTCTGCATCCCATTGTAATGTGCTAAGAATGCGCATAAGGGTTTTTAACCTCATTTTTTACCGCCTTTCAACAGCTAGATGATTGTGCATGGGCATAAAGCATTTATAATCCCAGCCTGCACTGCAGTTTAATCAGCTAGGAAGCACTATTGGGAACTCTAGGGATGTCAGTCTCCAGGTGGGACCTGGAGATCCCCCGGAATTACAGCAACAGAGATCCGTTCCCCTGGAGAAAATGGATGCTTTGGAGGGTGGACTCTATGACATTTTACCCCACTGAGGTCCTTGTCCTCCCCAGACTCCACCCACAAGTCTCCAGGAGTTTCCCAACCTGGGTCTGGCAACCCTATGGCCTCTCTTTCCCCGCTAGTGATCAAGGGGGACCTGGCAACACTAGCTAACTCTCACTGTCATCTAGCTATGTAAAACCACTTGTGTGCCCTAATACAAGTATTCCAGGATGACAGTCTCTATAACTTCTATACCGTCTATGATTTGGAGTAGTTCTGGCCTAATCTGAAGACAGCAGGGAGCTCTTGGACCTGGCATTCATAGTTTTCTGAGATGTACTTGATGTAGGGACCTAGAGGCATGGTGGTATGCTCTTAGTAGCATGAGTATGACATTACCATGTAGTAGCAAGATGTGACATTTACCATGGGCTGAGGCTGGAGTAACTCTGCATAAGATGACACATTAATGTCCCACCCTTAACAACAGCATCACACCAGTGCTTCTAGGCCTCTAGGTCAGTTGGACCTGAGAAAATCATAACTGTAATCATGTCCCAAAGTTTTAAAAATTCCAGGTATGATAGAATTTCTGCAAGATGCCTGTCTGGGGTAGTCTGACCAGTGTGGTGTAGTGGTTAAAAGCAGTGGTTTGGAGTGGTGGAGTCTGATCTGGAGAACCGGGTTTGATTCCCCACTCCTCCACATGAGCGGTGGAGGCTAATCTGGTGAACTGGATTTGGTTCCCCACTCCTACACAAGAAGCCAGCTGGGTGACCTTGGGCAAGTCACATTCTCTCAGCTTCACCTACCTCACAGGTTGTCTGTTGTGGGGAGGGGAAGGGAAGGTGATTGCAAGCCGATTTGAGTCTCCCTTA
Organism: Euleptes europaea; assembly: GCF_029931775.1. Classification (NCBI taxonomy): domain Eukaryota; kingdom Metazoa; phylum Chordata; class Lepidosauria; order Squamata; family Sphaerodactylidae; genus Euleptes; species Euleptes europaea. Next base: position 65,936,157 of record NC_079319.1, read on the forward strand.
AATGGTAGAGAAAGTTGGCATATAAAAACCAACTCTTCTTCTTCTTTTTCTTCCTCTGTTTTGGTAAAAAAGAAATATACCAGTGGGCTTCCTAGTAGATGACAAGTGCCCCAGAAACCTATAGAATGGCTGCTTTGAAAATATTGCTGGCTCCCAAAATGGTGGTTGACCTTGTAAAACAGAGGCAAGGAAAGTCAAGTCACGCCCAACATAAGTCAGTTTCCAGATCTGAGGGTAGAAAATATTATACTACACGCAAATGGACACAAGCAGTGTACTGGAATAATATATACAAATATTTTAGAACACATATAATTGCTTCACTGTTGATGACTGCAAAAGGAAGAACAGCCACAACTACTAGACCAAAAAAGTCTTTCAGAGAAAACTGGGAATTAACATTGCTCAGCCTGCTGTTTAACAGCAGTAAACATGCTTTACCTTTTAGGCATTAGAGGCAAAGGAAATTTGAAACAGAATGGCTGAGAGGTTTACCAATTTCAGGAGAGGTAAGAAATCTCATTGCTACATTAGGAACAATTTGCAATTTTGCTAAAATACATGTAGCTAGCCACCTAAAAGGCAAGGAGTACCATTTATCAGAGCCGCATCTCCATCACAGATCATTAAGCATTAGTTACATACAGCTATATATCAATATGTGGATATGAGTGGCTATTCTTCTGAGAGAGCTTACAGTACCATGACTATATTGCTCTACATTTCCTCTAGGATGGCATTTAGTTCAAGAAGAGAGCCTAACTTGCTATTTTTTAGGCTGAGTAAAAGTTCTCTTTCTGTTCAAGTTCGGTTGCATAACAATGGAAAAGAAGGATGAATGCAATTTGGATATGAACCACGGTGTGGGAGAAAGAGGGGCTGCTCCCTTCTCCTTGTGCAGTTTTCCTGATCCAAAATAGTCCCAGGGCTAGGGTTGCCAGCCTCCAGGTACTAGCTGGAGATCTCCCACTATTACTACTGATCTCCAGCCAATAGAGATCAGTTCACCTGGAGAAAATGGCCGCTTTGGCAATTGGACTCTATGGCATTGAAGCACCTCCCATCCCCAAACCCCGCCCTCCTCAGGCTCCGCCCCAAAAACCTCCCACCTATCTAGGGCCCTTGCTACCCCCATGCCGCAGTTCTGATCCAAATCAGGTCCCTGCGGTGCTTCTAAATTGAGTTCTCACTGGGAACTTGCAGCTGTTGTATGGTTGCAAGTCCCTGTAGTGATCATGTGGTAAATGTAACATGTAGTTTGGATCTAAGCTTGAAGTCTTCTTACTTTAATTCTTAGCTTAGTCACAAACTCATTGGGTAGCCTTAGACAAGCCACTGTATTTTACCATCAAGCCACATGTGAAGCTGGGGGTTTCTGACTGGATCACTAGGCCATTATTTAGGTACAAGAAGCACTTATAGGAAGCTCATAAGGTTTGGAGGCTGGGGAAAATTTTTAAGCAAGCTCTACCCCCTCCCATTTCCTGATCAGAAATGCCCACCCTACTGCTTTAAGCTCCAGGAGGGAATATGGTTGCCAACCTCCAGGTAGTAGCTGGAGATCTCCTGCTATTACAACTGATCTCCAGCCTACAGAGATCAGTTCACCTGGATAAAATGGCTGCTTTGGCAATTGGACTCTATGGCATTGAAGTCCCTCCCCTCCCCAAATCCTGCTCCTCAGGCTCTGCCCCAAAAACCTCCCGCCAGTGGCAAAGAGGGACCTGGCAACCCTGAAGGTCAGGTTCATTCAATATGTGAATGGGATTTATAAATGCTGGTGGTATTTTACCAGTGTTCCATCTTATGGGTCCTACAACTATGAACTATGAAAATCTTTTCTTGTTTGGAGGTTCTAGCAGGGGAGCGCAGCTCTTGTATACCCTTGATCGAGGAATGGTACACTCCATCTATCTGGGATGGTCGTCCTCTTCCACCGAGCGCACAGCTTAGGGAGGGACGCACATGGAGCGGTGAGGGAGGTAGGGGACACCCGCCTAGCCAGCCAGATCAGCCGAATCAACCCTGGCGATCAATGGGGTGACAGATGTCGCAGCCAGATCGCCCTCACATCCGAAAATCTTTTCAATTAATGAAAATGAGAGACAGGAGAAATATGGAAGATTATATCTTTAACACGCTGTCTGTTCAAAAAATATAAAATGTAAAGTTGTAACCTGGATTTATCAAAGATTGCACAGATGGTGGTGGTTAGATAATTAGTCAAGCATGCAAGTGTAACTGTATATATGGTAGCAACCATATAAATTTGGTTTATATACCTATTTGTCTTCCCAATTTTGGCAGTCTTTTGTATTTTTCTGTATTTTCCGTGTTCTGTAGCTTATATTTATACATATATATTGTATTTTTTCTGTATCTATCAATATGTATTAAAATAAAAAAAATAAACTTCGACAAAAATTAATGAAAATGAGCGCTCTCAGTTAAATCATTTTGATATTCCTGTGGATCTGCATTTCCATGATGTTCAGGTAGTTCATTTACAATACTATCCAGAAATGAATATTATAGTTTTAATGAGCCACACCGTCTTCCACCTTTAAAAGATTCAGTGCATTTTTGGGCATCAGAATTATAGGAATAATGAGGTGTTTTTTTTTTTTAAATAAAAAAACCCTATTATGACAAGTGACTTAAAAGTGCAAATGAATGGAGCAGTCTGCAATTTAGCATATGCTAGTATTTAAACAGGTCTGTATCTGTCAAATAAACCCCTGTTCTAAGACTGGCACCAACTATTCTGCATTTGGTTTCCAGAATCAGCAAATTTACATTGGCAGAACAAAGCTGTCAAATGTAGTGGTATTTTGCTAGAGCCATTATCTCACTTAACTTTCAAAGTCTCTTAACAAAATCAGATTTTTACTTACAGCCAGCTTTATTCCGATATCTTTAAAAAATGACACTATTTTTTTAAATCATTTGTAAGCAGTGAGCTCGTGGGGGCGGGGGAGAACCTTGACACCATCTCAGATGTGAAGACTATAGGCGAAAAATTGCTGCAACCATTTAACAAAAGACCAGGTATAGTCTTTGGAAATTATTTAGGCAAATCACTGACTGTCCTCTTCCAAGATCTGTAATAAGGGGAAATAGTTGCTCTCTCCAGACATTTAAAAAGGAGTAGAATAAAGAATGTGCCTGGAGGGGAGAGAGAATGTGGTTGCAAGCCTCTGAGATATGCATTTTTCATCTGACCATTATACTAGGGTTGCCAGGTCCCTTTTTGCCACCGGCGGGAGGTTGTGGGGTGGAGCCTGAGAAGGACTGGGTTTGGGGAGGGGCCATTTTCTCTCTCCAGGTGAACTGATCGCTATCGGCTGGAGATTCATTGTAACAGCAGGGTATCTCCAGCTAGTACCTGGCGGTTGGCAACCCTACCATATAAAAACAATCTATTTGCATCTCTCTTATTTTGCCGTCAAGTCACAGCTGACTTATGGCGACCTCATAGGGTTTTCAAGGCAACAGATATTCAGAGATGGTTTGCCATTGCCTGCCTCTGCATAGCGACCCTGGTGGTCTCCCATCCAAATATTGAACAGGGCCCACACGGCTTAGCTTCTGAGATCTGATGAGAGCAGGCTAACCTGAGCTATCCAGGTCAGGGCATCTGTAAGTACATGCAAATGACTCCATCTGAGTGATTGGGAAAGCAGGCTTCCTAGTCACACAGACAGAGCCATTTTGCCAGAGCCATATATACATAGGCTCAATACATAAATAAATGCCATGCAGCAGCACTTAATGAAATTTTAGGCCATTAAATCCCTCTCGGTTCATTCAACTGTTAGATCCTAACGATGGGTCCTAACTAGATATTATACAAGGAATGCCACGTATGATGACATCATGTCGTGGTTTTTATGAGATGATTTGGGTCACACATTGATAGCTATGTATCCTCTGGAACGTCTAGTTTTGCCTGCAATGCATATTTAAGATATACGTACTACAAGCCCAGCACTGTAATGTGCTCTGTGTTACACTGTAACATTGCTTTCCCCCATAATGCCTATCTTCCCTCCCATTGCATTCTCTCTGAACGCTTCCACTGCAGTGCTATTCTCCAGCTAGCAGGAAAACCTCTTTTGAAAACTGCACTCTATGGAAATCCTCCCAGGGTATCTCCTCCATCCTTTAATCTGTAGCTAGGCCAGCAACATCTCTCCTATTTTCTTCTAATTTGAAGTTTCATATTGATTCTTTCACAGCCCCTGTGCCATCAGAACATTGCCTCCTTGAGAGCCGAACTCGTCCGTACCCTGGGGAGGTGTGAACAGCCAATAGCTTTTCTTTAATGAAGAGCAGCCATGGGAGATGGTGCCTGGGAGTGGGAGAAGTTGCAGTAGGAGGAGCTGTTCAGTTCTTTCCTCTCCTGCCGTTTGTCTGCTAAAATCCATCCCCTAGGGTTGCCAGGTCCCTCTTTGCCACCGGCGGGAGGTTTGGGGGCAGAGCCGAAGGAGGGCGGGGTTTGAGGAGGAGAGGGACGTCAATGCCATAGAGTCCAAGTGGCCATTTTCTCCAGGGGAACTGATCTCTATCGGCTGGAGATCAGTTGTAATAGCTGGAGAACTCCAGCTACTACCTGGAGGTTGGCAACCCTACCATCCCCTCATGCTGGGCTGATTTCACACTTGCAGGAGAAAAGATAAGGGGCCCCACGTCTTTTCTGCTGTGTGGAGAAAAGCAGCTGGGGAATGATTTTCAGCGTATGGAAGGTGAAAAAGCCAGGCAGCTGTTCTTTCCCATCATTCATTCACTTAACAAGGCAGTCCTAAGCAGAGTTACACCCTTCTCAGCCCACTGGTTCCAGTGTACATAGAAGGATACAACTCTGCTTTGGATCGCACTGTTAATGCGGCTGCCAATTATGGCTGTTTTCCATTTTTAAAAAATCAGGCTCGCAAGGCCAAAAATGGGTTGCATAGTGCCATGACAAACACTAGCAACCCTTTCCCTCTTTACACTCATAGATTTCTCTGCTAATACACAAGAAATATGGGCTTTCATCTTGGCCTTAGCATAATTACGCCATATTTTTCCTCAGATAGTTTGGCCGTTACTGCCTCTTTGTAAGGGGAGAAAAGCCTTATTTGTAAAGTTAGTGTGTGCGGAAAAGGCTTATTCTGACCCTCCTTTATTCTCTGCATCTTAAATAGTGCAAAGAGAGAGAGAGAGACGGAGATATTATAGACCTATAATTACAGAGTCTGGGGGACAACCTGGCATTCTAAATTCACTTCAGCGGTAATAATCAGACAATAAAAATACGTGTTGGCCAACCCTATCATTTGAATGAAATCCACCCTTCTCGGTGTGCACTGAAAATGTGAGACTTGAACATGCTGATCAACATTTTTGTTCTGTATTTTTTTTTTTTTAAAAAAAACAGTAGCAGGGGAAGGAATGCCTTACTTTTAAACTGGTTTGAGAATGCCATTTGTTAATGTTTCAATAAGAGAGAGGCACCAAAGTTATCTGTAACACTGTCACCGGACGTTTGGATCAAGCTTGACTGCAAAAATTTAAAAGTATATCCATCTGTGTGGCTTAGAGGGAGGCTGGGAAGAAGGGGGGGCAGAGCAATCCCCCCCCCCCGAAAGTGAATAATGCCATCGTTGATTTAATTAGCAAATTCTAGATGTGCTGACAAAGGAAATTTTCTTGGGAGATGCACTGTGTTGTGTCAGTGGTCTAAATGAATAGGCTGAACTGAGTTCCTGGTAATAACAGATGAACAACACAACTCGCCAAACCTCAAACAGTGCATAAATCAATTTGCTGGGAATTAACCACTTGCTTCAAAATTAGGGGTTACTTGACAGGGTTTCAGTGATTAGGTTGTCAAGGACCTGTATTTCTAGCCGGGATTTATCTATCATTGAAGCTAGTACACCCCTTTGCAGACAGCAGACTGACTCTGGGTAGCAATCCGCAGCATTAGGCTAGTTAGTCTGGGCTTTACCCTTTATAAGTGCCAGATGGCATTTAGAGGTGGACAAATGAGGGTACAACTGGAACACTTATCAGAGAGAGAGAATGTGCTGGCTTTGTGAAATACTAACAATGCCGGGGATATTAGTAAAGAAACCATGAATGTGGAGAAACGTTGCGGAGTCTTCGCATTATCACATGACCCTTCTGAGCAATAAGAAGCTTAAGTGTTTGTTAAATGAGTTGCCTTTTTTCCTCCCACAAAAAGTGCCCATTATACAGAGAAATTAATGACAAGCAGCAAGTCACTCTGAGGTCATTGCGTCTTGTGAAAGTCGAGCAGGCGGCGTATCCAGACAGCGTTGCTGTTTTCATGATTAAATTCCCAGCCAAGTCTGCTTATGGCAATACAAGCTGTCCCCACAGTACAAACAGCCAAAGGCTGTAGTATTAAATGCATAGGTTGTGAAAGAACAATTCTGCCAGGGATACCCGTGAACTCTGCTATCCTCAAGATGGAGAGCAGGTTGAATGCTTGGTGGAGTGCTGCATTGAATTAGTAGGATAAAAATGATTGTTGTAGTTACTCAGCGGTGAAAAAGGGTGCTCTCCCCATCCTTGAAGGTACTCCAAGTACTATTTTGCCTACCACAGGGCTAAGTTTTGTGCATCTAACATTTAGTTACAAGAGCATGCCTCCTGAATCAGACGGTCTAGTTTAGCACTTTGTTTCTACCACTAGCCAACCACATGCCTCTAGAACACTCATACATAGGTCATGATGGAGATATTCCCAGTGTCTGGTAATCACTGGTATATTGTTTCTGAATACGGAGGCTCCATTTCCTTATTAATGCTAAGCCTATCATTCATAAAATTGTCCAATCTTTTAAAAATACACCCAAGCTTGTTCATGTGGTGCCATATGACTGTAATCATATGTGGTCAAATGAATAACTCAATTATCATTTGAATATGACCCCCCTATAAGTAGTTTTCTGGTCAAAATGTCATAATGAATGCCCCCAAAGTGTTGGGGCTTTGATATTTGTTTGCCAGAATTCATGTTTTTTGCTGTTTTAGATTAGCTGTTTGCTACGGTTTTTAGACCAACTTGTAAATTCAGTATTTGATAACTGGTAATTAGCTGGTTACTATGAACGTTTCTTAAAAGAGTAACATTGTGGAGAATCAAAGACAATTGAATTGTGTGTTAAATGAATTAAGTCGAGGCAAAGAAAATGAAATTAGATTAAATGTAGTCAAAAGTTTTAGCAGTTTTTTTTTTTTTAAAAGAATGCTTGGTTCAAAATTGAATATTTGTTTGTGGACATCCTTCTTTGGGAGACATAATGTTCAAATTTAGAAAGCTGTCCTTTGTTTCTGCTCATTAGAAAAGGTACTAATTAACTTAATAAGCCCCTGAAATGATTTGCCTGAGGAAAATTTTTGACAGCTCAATGAAGCCCTTTTTATTGGACAATATACTAATTCTTGCAAAATTTCTTCCCATTTTTGGCTACTGACTTTATGTTGAAAAAGCTACCTGAAGACTCCATGGTAAATGGATGAAGAGCTCAGGCTCTGGTTGCCAGCCTCCAGGTTGTAGCTGGAGATCTCGGGCTATTACAACTCCTCTCCAGCCGATGGAGATCAGTTCCCCTGGAGAAAATGGCCACTTTGGCAATTGGACTCTATGACATTGAAGTCCCTCCTGTCCCCAAACCCCGCCTTCCTCAGGCTCTGCCCCCAAAACCTCCTGCCAGTGGCAAAGAGGGGCCTGGCAACCCTAGCTTGGGCAAATGTGTGTGCGCTTTGCTGGTTCCATTTTCTGGTTCTGTGCTGCATCCCATGCTGTTTCTAAGGTCTCCCCCATCTTTAGGAGTGCCCTTTTGGGGGTCACCAGTGAATGGACACAATTGGTGACTCACATATGTACAGTGTATGGCATAAAGTCATGTAGGCTGAGGGTCAGATTATGGCAAGAGAATGATTAAACCCCAGAGAGCATGCAGTTGATAAGTGCGAGGTATATGAGTTGAGAAGACAGGGAAACAAATGTATGCCCTACATTTAGGGTTGCCAACCTCCAGATGGCACGTGGTGATCTTCCACTATTACAGTTGGTCTCCAGACAACTAAGATCTGTTCCCCTGGTGAAAATGGCTGCTTTGAAGGGTAGACTCTATGGCATTATACCATGCTAAGCTCCCTCCCTCCACCACAAATCCTGCCCTCCCCAGGCTCCATCCCCCAAATCTCCAGGTATTTCCTAACCCAGACCTGGCAACCCTACCTACATGCAAAAGTATTTTTAAAACGCTAAAACACAGAGAAAAGAAAGCTCCTGCCCTAATGAAAGCCCAAAAGAGATAGAAGTGCATGTAAATCTGCATAAATAGCAAAGTCCTGCTATGAGTTAACTATGGAACTCCCTCAACAGGGAGATTTCGGTCTCCCTCTTTCTCCAGCAGGTGTCTGTCGCACCTGCAATAATGGTTACTGGCTTCCTTCTTGCATTATTTTTGTGTTTTAATTGAATTATTTTATGATTTTTAAAGGTGTTTTTAGGGTACTGAAAGAAGACACCTTTAAGAAGGTATTGGAGAGCATCCTGTTATTCAGAAGGGGTGGGGAGAAAAACAGGACTAGCCACTAGTAATATAAACAACACTGGAACAAGCTAATAAGTACAGACATAAGTACAGGCACTACGTAAATTTGGCATGTCTTCATGTTGAATTTGGGCAGCAGTGTGAACCCAGTCTTTATGAATAAATTCAAAGGAACGTTTTATCTTATAATTGTCAGATGTGTGGCATTGCTAAACCTGAGCAACTGAACCCTTGTGTGAAATTGTATGTTATTACCCTTAAAAGGGTTTGCTATGACTTGTTCCAACTGGATCCTTTTCTGTCTTTGCTGTAATTTAAGCTTGTTTATGCTGATTCTAATAATAATTTCATTGAGAAAAAGGTTCCCATAACAGAAGTACTCATTTCCAGCATTGACAATTTCTGTTTAATGACTGGTTTATTTGTTGCTCAATGCTGCATGATGCTCTTACCATTCTTTACCTTCTTTTATGCTCACCTATAATAATTTCTGATAAATGTTTCTGATGTCAGGTCACTGGAAATCATTAGGGCTGCTGGAAAAAAAAATTAGGGAAAATTCAGGTTTATTGGCCTCCCCCCACCCCAGGAAAACCCAAATGCCGAATTTCCTATACCGGCAAAGGTAGGAATTTGGCTTTAAATGCGGGATTACCGAAAAATGCGGCCATTTAAACCCATTAAACCCATTTTGCTGCTTTTCACGGCTCCTGGGGGGCGTTTTGCAGGTAGAGGTCCCAAATTTTCAGGGTAGCTAGAAGGGACTCTCCTTGCAAGAACTTCAGTTTGGTAAAGATTGGGTCAGGGGGTCCAGAGTTATGGGGTCTGGAAGGGGTCACCCCATCCTCCTCCATTGAAATGCATTGGAAAAGTGCCTGTGCTCAGATGCTTTAATGTGATCTTTGCAATGTATCTCAATGGAGAAGCCGGGCTTTAAATGGTGGGAACGTTTGCCCCATGCCAGATCCTTCAAACCAGGAGGTTGCTTTTTCCTCCTTCTCTGAGCATGTAGTACCGTACAGTTTACAAATTTCCCCATGGAAGAGCAAAGGGGTGGAAGTTCCTATAGATCTGTATGTTTTTCTTAGCATTTACACAATCCTGATCAAACCACTTTTTGGATCGAGGGCCTGAGATGATAGGGTCAGTGTTGGGTCTTGATACTAGGGGTTTGAGACTTTGTATATATCCTCATAGTGATTTAAGTGTACAGCCTCATCGACTGGCCCAGATATTAACATGATAATCGTCCTACCATAATCTGAATCTGCCCATGAGGCAAACCTTTCATTAAGTAGGTTGGGCGATAACCATTCAAGTAGCCAAATTTTGCCTTGTGGGATTCGTAAATGGCTAATTGAAAACCTTTCCCCATAGAAGATCTTTCCTCCCCTTCTTCAAATCATCCCTCCCAGAATCATCAACTTTTATTATTTTATTTTATTATTTTAACCTAACTTTGATTTTATTCAGAGCTGATATTGTATCGAAATAAAAACTGATTGAACATTAAGTTGGCATCCCCACTGAACTTTCTTCCTCCCCACTTCTACAGGGTAAACAAGATGATTCTGGTGGTATTTTAAATGTGGGTCTCCAATATCCCACCGAAGAGTAAAGGGAAAGCAAATGGGTGAATGAAAGTAAAAATAAATGTTTTTTTGGAGACAACAAAGTGATAGATATTTCATAATTTTCTGGCATTTAAGAGTGCAGAAATGTTTGTGCCAAAATGAATCGGGTTACTCATAGGTCCAAATGAAATCAAATGCCATGACGTGTTGTGTACATAATCCGCCATGACTACAAACTAATCATAAGGCATGCGACTTGGCTGCATCATATGCTGTGAATACAAGATGGCAGTCATTATTCACTCTAAAACAACTAGTTTTTCACTCTCCCTTCCTCCCAAAAACCCACAGGGCTTTGGGGGTTTGTTTGCTTTATTTTGGCCCATAGCAGCCAGAAGACGGTGAACAGTTTGGTTTCTTCATTCTCTGACCTAGACCGCTCCATGGAAATGGGTCAGACTTGAGCTTTGAGACAGGTTTGGCAGTTCAGAGTTTCACATGGAAAGGTTCTCCTGTTCCCACAGCTACGCACAGAAAACTATTGCACAAGAGGAAAGTTTCAAGCTTCTCCCTGATATGTTAGTTTCTCACGTGCAAGCAGTTGCTCCGGAACGGCATTCAGATGTGCCGTCTAAAATAGATGACCACATAGGGTTGCTAGGTCCCTCTTTGCCACTGGTGGGAGGTTTTTGGGGCAGAGCTTGAGGAGGGCAGGGTTTGAGGAGGAGAGGGACTTCAATGCCATAGAGTCCAATTGCCAAAGCAGCCATTTTCTCCAGGTGAACTGATCTGTATTGGCTGGGGATCAGTTGTAATAGCAGGAGATCTTCAGCTAGTACCTGGAAGTTGGTGTCAGGTCCTCAAGCCAACCTAGATCGTCTCAAAAAGTCACTCTCTCAGACAGGCATGTCAGAAGCAGGTAAACGTTTATTGAGAGCATCTAGTAAGCATGGATACACTGCAGCTTCAAAGCTGTCAATACAGGCCTGGGCTGCAAAGCCTAACTTAAAGCATGGTTACACGATTACATCACAGGTGCAAGATCAAACGGCCTGGGAAAAAGCCAGATAGCAGAGCACAGGGGAAGGGAGGGAAGAAGGAGTGAAACAGGAGTCTAAACACTGCCTGGCCGTTAGCTACTCAAGGTCGGGACTCGGGAGGAGTGAGGAACAGGGAGTGGGAATCACAGAGCAACTGAAAAGCAAAGACAGGCCTAAAACATGTCAAGAGCCTGAACCAGGATCTGACCGCTTGTACGGGCCAGACCCAACAGCAGAGTAAAACGAAACAATTCAGCAGACGTCCTCACAGTTGGCAACCCTACGACCATGTCAAGAGCAATCTCATATGATCCTTCTTATAGTGTGTTTCAGCTCTTGAACTGGCGCATAACTTCCTGCACAGTGATAGGGGCAGTAACCTCACTAGTGAAAGCATGGCTTTGTGGTTCCAGCAAACTCACCTTAGCAGAAAACCATAACCTCATCATGAGATGGGGGTAGGTGGGTGGGTACATTTTGTTCCACTTTTTGTTCTCATTATGATCTCTGTCATGTTATCCTTGAATGTCAGCTTCTGAGCTGCTTTCTCCTCGTTTTCATCAAATGCTCCCTGTTCTTGTGACAAAGCGGTGTAACGGGAACAAAAATGGCCCCAAATGAAGCCATTCTTATGACAAAGATAGAAAGACTGTAATGAGAACAGAAAATGGCACAAAATCAATTCATGCTCATGACAACTTTAAGATTGTAATGAGGACAAGAAAAACAGTCTGAAATTTATCAATTCTTGTGACAACCTTGTGACAGTAATGAAAGCAGCAAATGGTATGAAATTGGTCTACTCTCAGGATTGACACTGAAACAAAACCAGAAAATAGCACCCGGCTTATCTGTCCTTCTCACAACCCCGAGGGTGGCACAAGAACAGAAGAGGTTAGGAAAATTAACCCATTCTTGTGGTGAAGAACTGGGATGCAAGTAATCGTCAATCACCATAATGCAAAAAGAGCAAAATGGAAAATTTCAACCAATCTAAACCTTCAAAATTATTAACTTTGGGGTTCCAGGAATAGTATATTTAGCTAAATCACAATTCGATATCAACAGATACCCCCAAATCAAAAACTCATGGCTGGGCTGAAAATTGAGAAGTATAGTTTGCTTTTTTCAACAGATACCTGTAAAAAGCTAGATGTGAGTCTAGCAGCACCTTAGAGATAGGGTTGCCAGGTCCCTCTTCATCACCGGTGGGAGGTTTTGGGGGTGGAGCCTGAGGAGGGTGGGATTTGGGGAGGGAGGGACTTCAATGCCATAGAGTCCAATTGCCAAAGCTGCCCTTTTCTCCAGGTGAACTGATCTCTGTCGGCTGGAGATCAGTTGTAATAGCAGGAGATCTCCAGCTAGTACCTGGAGGTTGGCAACCCTACTTAGAGACCCACAAAATTTTTGCGGTATGAGCTTTTGAAAGTCAAAGGTTCCTTTGTCAGATAAAAAAGTAGGTGCAAAACTATATAAAAAGTAGATGTAAAACTATATCATTATTAGAAAAAAAATGAATTCTACCTGCTGATTGGTGCGTTGGGAAAATGAACAACACGTCTATTGAACTTCGAAGATGACTTGACTGAAAGGAAATGACACATGTAGACTGCAAGTTTCAATGCTAACCTTTGTAGGCAGAAGGTACCGAACGTTAATACAGTGCTCCAGTAACTTGCCTCATCTTGACCATAGCAGGTATGAGAGTGTACAAATGTAGGACTGCAGTTGTTCATAGTTTCGAAATGCATGGCTGCCCAGGCCTGCTTCTCTCCCATGGCAAAATTGAAACTAACAAAGTGTGTATAAAGTAATTAACTTTCCATAATTGTTTGCAGATAGCTCATATTTAACTAAGTTGCAAACACAACACAGGTTTATCATATTAAAGTCAGAGAATGGTTCTTCAACCAGTAGGTCCTGAAGAATTACCGAGGGAGGGAAAATAGAAGCATTTGAGAGTCCGTGAAAAAGAGAGATTTGGATCACCAATCTTTCAGATCAGTTATTCCAAAGGCCTGTTACTGAAGCCACTCTGTTTGTGTAAATCATCCAAACCAATTGCCACTGTGGGAAAGAATTCATTTTGGGCTAGTGGATGTGAAGCTATGGAAAGAAAGAAAACAACACATACTTCAGATACTGAACTTTGTCTGAATTAATATAGTAGTCCTTAGAAAGGAAAGGTAATCTGTTTGTGTACCAAGCTCCTATTGAAATTATTGAATAAAATATTTGATATTTTTATACATTTGTTTCTTATTTATTTCGAACATTGCTATGCCACATTTTCAGGAAACCTGTCCAAGGTGTCTTATAAACCAAAATATAAAACACTATAAAAATTATGAATTAAAACCCAATATTACACACCCAGCCAGAGCATCAAAGAGGGAAACACTGAGCAGCATAAAATGAATGTCACAGTTTAAGTTAAAATATTAACCCCTAATTAAAAACCTGTGTAAAACTCATGTTTTGACCTTGTAGCCTAAAATGTAGGTGCCAGGTGACCCTCAAGGGGAAGGACATTCCATGGGTGAGGGGCCACTGCTGGAAAAGCCCTGTCTTTGGTTGCCACCGTCCTCATCTCTGAAGGCAGGGGCACAGAAGATCTTAGCTTGCAGGCCGTACAGTATGGTAGGAAATACTCCTTAAAGTCCATTGTTTACGCCAGTAAATTGGATCCACTAGTTCCTTGAATGGCATGATACACTATGGGTGCTTTCACACATGCCGAATAATGCACTTTCAATCCACTTTCAATGCACTTTGCAGCTGGATTTAGGGCTGTTGATTCGGTTCGTCCCGAACCAAAAAACCGCCGAATTTCCCCCTATTTGGCGGTTTCCGGTTTGGGACGAACCGAATTCAAAAAAGGTGGGAAACGGGGGAAGCCAAATCCCCCAACTTCGGGGAGTTTGGGGAATAAATTCAGCAAATTCAGGGTTCGGCTCCCCCCCGCGCGCCTTCATGGGGCTTCGCTGAAGGCGCGCGGGAGGCCCTTTAAACAGATCTGTGCCTCCCGGCCCGGGAAGGCAGACAGCGCAGAGGGGCTTGACAACCCACCACCTGCCTTCCCGGGAAGAGGGGCGGTGGGGGGGGTCTTTAAACCCCTCTGCACTGCCTGTGCAGACAGCGCAGAGGGGCTTGACAACCCACCGCCCGCCTTCTTGGGACTCCCGGGAAGAGGGGCGGGGGGTCTTTCAACCCCTCCCCCCGCCTTCAGGGGGCTTCCACCAATCACAAGGCCCAGAGGGTACCTGGGAGATGTAGGCCTGGTAACTACTTTAATATAGGCCTCCCTAGGGCCTGTAGGCTGCACTTGAGGCCTAGGATCATGACACCCACCCTGAGCCCAGCTTTGACTGGGAATGAGGGTGGGCTACAAATTTAACTAATAAATAATAATAATAGGGAGGGGGTCATCGGAGGGATAAAGAGGTGAAAATCTGATCTTTTGGTGTTGAAATGCACAAGTGAGACGAATGCTGCCTGAATTGAGAATTCAGATGTCTTTTTATGGTTCTGATTGGCTCGAGCCTAAGGGCTGAGCTATAGAACTATTAAGCCGTGCACCAACAAAGGATTTGAGGATCCAGCTTTGAATAGATCCTGGTGAGCTCAGTGAGCCCTTACAGCTAGGGGTTCGAGCACTGCAAGCCCCCAAGAAAATTTTGAAATTTGACCAATTACAGGGACATTTTGAAGCCATGTGAAATGGGTATTATTAGAGCATGTTCTAAAGTCAATATTAAGTACTTCAACCCATTGGCTTATGATTCTATCAATAAAAAACTCCATCGATTTTGCAAAGAAATTCACTCATTAAAAAAAAGTTGCTTCGGGGGCCCTTCCAGGATTGGGGGCTCTGAAGCTTAAGCTTCATTAGTTTCACAGTAGATCCGCCTCTGTCAGGGGTCAGTGTTGATTAATAATACCATGTAAGGGTGTAGGGATTAAATTGTTCTGTGTCCCCAGTCTGAATATGTCCCCTCCCTGCACTGCTACTACTATTTGCATTTTAAAATACCCTCATGACCTATTTTCAGACCACCCAGAACCTTATCTAGTTAGGCCATTTGCTTTCAAAGCCCTATTTCTGAGAAATATGTATTTTGCTCCATTCCCATAAACCAGCTGTTTTTCCTCATAAGAATAGGATCATACAGTACTTTCCAAACTGTGTTCTTAGAAACTGGGGTTCATTAGAATATTTTTATGAGAGCATCTATAATGGTGGACAACTGTTCCTCAGATATATGTTGTATTTATTCCTAACTTTTCTTGAAAACTGTGATTCCCAACAATGTACCCGTGAGTGCCATGGTATCTGCTGATGTGTTTCCAGGTGCCCATTTGCTTTGTCCCCGATGCTAAGAGCCAGTCTGGGTTAGCCTTGCTTTTACTGGAGCAGGAGATGATTCAGTAGATCCCAGGAGGCATCACTTTTGGGTCCAGCATGGTGCAGTGGTTAAGAGTGTCGGACTCTAATCTGGAGAACCGGATTTGATTCCCCGCTCCTCCACATGCAGCCTGCTGGGTGACCTTGGGCTGGTCACAGTTCTCTCAGAACTCTCTCAGCCTCACCTACCTCACAAGCCGCCTGTTTGAGGGGGAAGGGAAGGTAATTGTAAGGCACTTTGAGACTCCTTAAAGATAGAGAAAAGCGGGGTATAAAAACCAACTTTAGGTTTGATTCCCTACTCCTCCACATGAGTGGCAAGGGCTAACCTGGTGAACTGGATTTATTTCCCTGCTCCTACACATGCAGCCAGCTGAGTTACCTTGGGCTAGTCACACTCTCTCAGCCCCACCTACCTCACAGGGTGTCTGTTTTGTGGAGGGAAAGGGAAGGCAATTGTAAGCTGGTTTGAGTCTTCCTTAAATGGTAGAGAAAGTCAGCATATAAAAAACAACTCTTCTTCTCCTCCTCCTCCTCCTGCTCTTCTACTTCTTCCTTCTCCTCCACAGGGAGCACCTATTTTGAAATCCCTACCTCCATCATAGCAGGATGCTTGGCTTGGAACCTACAGACATGTTGTGATTGCTTCCCATTGTCTACAGGTCTCCTTGTTCCTGACGCTAGACTCTTGCTTTTGCAGATGTGCATTTTCTTGTACCCAAAGAAAGTAGATTGAAAGATGAAAGAAATCTGAGCTCTTACAAAATCAATTATTTCCCAGAGTGGAACTAAGGCAGTCTTTGAAAAGTGTAAAAGCTTAACCTGGGTCAAGAAGGCTCAAAGGGCAATATACTGTTTTGCTGGACAAGGAACAGAGGGAAGAAGCGTCAGTATGTGCGCACTGTAAGCCTGTTTATGGAGACCAATGTATGTTTAATTTTTATACAAGGCCTAGTAGTTTTAGGTGTTTTGTAAATAAATCATGTGTATATATAGGAAATATTCCAAGCAATGCTTCTGATCTGTTATAATACTAGAATGCGGGGTCATCTGCTAAAGCTAGAGGGTGAGAGATTCAAAACGGATAAAAGGAAGTATTTCTTCACACAATGCATAGTTAAGTTGTGGAACTCCCTGCCCCAGGATGTAGTGACGGCTTCAAACTTGGAAGGCTTTAAGAGGGGAGTGGACATTTTCATGGAGGAGAGGAGTATTCACAGCTACTAGTTAAAATGGATACCAGTCATGATGCATACCTATTCTCTTGAGGATCAGAGGAGCATGCCGAATATATTAGGTGCTGTGGTACACAGGCAGGATGGTGCTGCTGCAGTTGTCTTGTTTGTGGGCTTCCTAGAGGCACCTGGTTGGCCACTGTGTGAACAGACTGCTGGACTTGATGGGCCTTGGTCTGATCTCGCATGCCTTTTCTTATGTTGTTATGTTCTTGTCTCTCATTGCCTTTTCTAGTTACACCTCTGATTTATAGTTTTATTGGTGACTGGCCAGCATTTGAAAAAGACTTTCCATAATACTGTCTTCTTCTTCTTCTTATGAAAAGCACACAACTTATGTGTTATGTGGCTTTAAAAAAAGTCAGTTGTTACAGTCATTGTTTCTCCAGTGCCAGCTTTATGTCTTCAACTAATGTGCTTCTCCAGGAACAGTTTTTAAATGAGAAGTTACGGCTGCTTTTCTGATTGAAACAAACTAGTGTTGATTGCTGATCAGCCATCTGTAAAGGAGGGCATCTCAGGAAGGATACGAGCTAATGAAAAAAATGGACCTGATTTGAAAGTGTGACGTGCTTCATGCCACAGGCCAGTCTGAGTGGCATGAGATTGTATCAGCGCGAGTGAGAGGTAGATGGAGAATAAGTGACTTCTGTCTTCAAGATTAAATGGCAAATTTGCTATTAAATGTGAAAGACATAAAATGGAATTAACGCTTTGAGGGTGTTAGCGGTGGTTAGATGCGCCGTAAACGGCACTTCCCTCCTGTCACTTGCCCTGTCAAACCGCACACCCTTCTCATTGTGGCTCAATTAATACTCATTTAGAAGTATCAATTAAAGAAATGAGAAACATCATGTTGACCCTTCACAGCCCCCCCCCCCCCACATCACCCACCGCAGAGGATGCGTTTGGGGCGACGTTAGTTCTCCAAATGACCTTTGGAACCGGTAAAATATTATTGATGAAATCATTAGGTTTCTTGGTAACCAATGGATAATTCTCATCTAGGTTGCCTGGCGCTGATAATATTACCCTTGCTGTAACTAGGAGACAAATGCTGGCATGAAAGTACATGGGGTTTGCTACGTGATATTGTCTTTGTGTCCTGTTTTTTTTTTTTTTTTTACAAATACTCTGAGCACAATTAAATTTGGACTGACTGCCAAGAGAAGGCGAAAAATATTATATTAAAATGTAGCGACTGTGCTGCGACATATGTGATGTTTAATTCTGTACTTCAGTCAGTCAGGGCTCATTGTAGTATTTTACAGAGCAGTCCTGAAGGGGCAGGCAAAAGGGCCCAGGAGCCAGCATGACCCCAGCGCCAGGAAGATGCCACTAACTCCATCTAAACTGGGTTTCCCCGGGGGCAGAGCTGTATTTAGTCAGCTCTCTAAGCCTGTTCGGCCCAGAAACGCCCCCCTTTTGCAGGCTCCAAGTTACGCCTGCAAAAACGGGTGGCGTGGAACTCATTGGAGAGTTTCATGGGGTTTTCTTTAAATTAACATTTTCAGCTTGCCGCGCCTGGCAGCAAGCTGCTCAGGAGGCAGCGTGGCAGCGCCGCCCCAAGCCAGCCATAACCACCTCTCCCCCTCAGGATTGTGCTGGATGTTACCTAAAGATTGACTTCAGACGCGAGATCTAGAAATAGATCATTCTTCTGTCAAAAGTTTTGGGCCTTCATTTGCTTGTTCACATAATGCAGATTTCATATTAGAGGCAGGCAGGTTGTATCCAAGAAATGGAGTACAGTAGAACTATACAAAGTGAAAGAGAGTAAAGTACAGCAGATGTTGCTATATTATGCTGTGGTTAGGGATTTTTTTGCTCCCGGTGTCATTCACTCACTACCTCCGTTTGGAGGTCTCTGTGTGTATCTTTACAATGGCTTTATTTCTCATCCAAACCCAAAATACCTTCTCTAACAATAAAAGATGTCTGATAAACTCTATAGAATTTGACTTCGATGGTAGAATTTCAGGATACTTTAGGCCAATTTCTAGCATTTCCAAACAACCAGTTCCCACCTGTTTCCAATGTACAGCCATTTGTGGCTTGGAAAGAGCTTGGGCAGAAACTAACAACATTGCTCTTTCTCAGGAGATATTAGCAGATTTATGTGAGACAGGAGTTGCACCAATTGGAGAGTTAATGTTTTGACTGAAATTTTGACTTGGTAAATTGTGACTTTATTTGTCCCCCAAATTAAGAATGGCACATTGCATGGGTGTCCAAGATTTTTTTTTAAATAAAAAAGTAACTGACATAGTGTTCAGTAAAATATATATTGAAATAACTATACTTTTTCCTACACAGTCCTAAAATGTGGCTGAATAACCAAGCGACTGGCCCAAAAGAGCAGACCCTTCATTTTATTCCAGAGTGCATGCAAGGCAAACTTGATTTCACAATATACATTCTCCCCCTTGGTAGCACTATCAACTCGAAATTGACTGTGGTTTTGCAGTCCATTTGCCAGACCACCCAGTTTGATGTTTTGAATAAATATACAGGATTTAGCAAGCACTGTCAAGAAGTAGCAAGACTCTTTCCCGTCTCCTGAGAAGCACAGCATATTGGAAGCAATGCCGACATTATCTCATGTGCACACTACAGCTGTAAAAATGTGTAGGCAAACTCTGATGGAAGTGCTCATTATTATCAGGAAAAGTGACTATTAAAAAGTGAAGCGAATGATAGTTTATAATTATGAGGACAAGCTCGGTAAGTCTTATTCATTTTTGGTTCCTACTAGAAGCACAAATGCTTTGTTGCTAATGGCCATCTTTGAGATTAATGGGAACAGGGAGATAAGAGGCTAACAACCAGATATCAGTGCCTCCTCGCCACCACCATTTCCCCTAGTAACTTCGGCGAGAAGGGAAGCATTAAAGAATGTGAAGGTGAAACTTAAAATGTATATGAATGTTCCTTGATCTGAGAGAGGACAACTAATGAACCAGAAGTAACACAGTATTTTCTTTGCTGGCGTTCCATCAGGCTTATAATGACACTTCTGAATAAGAGAGTCACAGCGAAATCTCTTGCTTAACTCTTCTCATTACTTATCATTTGCAGAAAGGAAGGTTTTCTTTTTTTTCTTTTAAATCCTGTCTGCATGACTCAATCTTACATTACACGACTTTGCCCAGCCCATAAAGAACTCAAACTGTACATCCGCCTAATCAAGTCCCAATTTGAAAATCCAAATCAAATCCATGATATCCCCAAGTACTTGCCGCTTTGGCAAATTGCAAGCCTATCTATTTGAAATTCATCAAGATCATGAGCGCTGAGATATTTTTTAGATGCAATGAGCAAGACTCTTAGAAGTTTTCTTTGCATGCTGATAACAATTAACCTTCATTTGAGAATCAGGTAAATTCACATTTTCTGTTTTTATGGTACCATTTTGTGATATTACATAATAGATTGCATGATGGGTGACAGACATGATAGGCTTATCACCTCTAAGCTTGGCTCCCATTGGTGAATAAAAGGCTGAGCTGAGAAGAATGGTCTATAATGTTTTATACTGAGAAAACCGATGATAGAGCAAAACTGCTTTCATATATGGGCAGTTAAAACACAATTAACATAACATTTGTACCGCCCTTATGCACTCTGCCCTTATGGACTTTGTGAGCAGCTGGATATTGATAGAAATATCAAGGGGGTCAGGGAGAAGGGTTTGAAAGGCTTGGCGTTTGCTCTTTAGGGCTTCAATTTAGCAAAGTACCATTTCCGTAATGTAAATTTGAAGAAAACTCATTTCAGACATTTGAAGGGTGAGGAAACATTTATCTATGACAAGATCATTCTTTGGATCAGGTTCCTGGCAACATTTGAGAACCATGAGCTGTATCATACCATTGTATGCAGCCAAAAGTCTATTCCATAGGTATCAGCAGAATGTGCCTTGAGCCAACAGAATGTACTGCCCTTAGTTGTAATGTATTATACAATCTAATATTGCAAAGGATAGCCCCTGTGGTGTCGTGGTTAAGAATGTTGGACTAGTATCTGGAAGACCAAGGTTCAAATCCTCACTCATGCCATGGAAGCTCACTGGGTGACCTTGGGCCAGCCACACACTCTCAGACTAACCTTCCTCACAGGGTTGTTGCGAGGTTAAAATGGAGGACACGAGAATGCTGTAAGCTGCTTTGGGTCCACATTGGGGTGAAATGTGGGACATAAATGAATTCAATAAATAAAACATTGCAAAACATTGCATAAAACATTGCATTGTTTAGCAATTGATTGAATGACAATACCACTCTTGGCTTAGCGGACTTAGAAGGCAGTCACTCTGCCAAGGATTGCATGGAGAGTCACTTTAAGAGGTGGGGTAGGGCAAAGCTTCTACCATCTGACATGGGCTGCTAACAATTCCTGTATCCAAAACCACCAGGAGCGGGTATAGTCCTACAGCATCCAGTGGCTGATCCCTATTGTACAGCTTCAGCATGAAGCTGTACAGTATGAAGAGGGCTATTCATGGCTACTAGTAAAAATGGATACTAGTCATGATGCATACCTATTCTTTCCAGGATCAGATGAGCATGATTATATTAGCTGCTTTGGAACACAGGCAGGATGCTTCTGCAGTTGTCTTTAGGGTTCCCAACCTCCAGCTGGAGATCTCCTGCTATTACAATTAACTCCAGCCAATTGCTTTAGCAATTGGACTCTATGGCATTGTAGTCCAAAATCCTGCCCTCCTCAGGCTTTGCCCCCAAAACCTCCTGTTGGTGGCAAAGAGGGACCTGGCAACCCTAGTTTTCTCTTTGGTGGACTTCTTAGAGGCACCTGGTTGGCCACTGTGTGAACATACTGCTGGACTTGATGGACCTTGGTCTGATCCAGCATGGCCTTTCTTATGTTCTTATTTCTCTGTGAAAGTAATTATTTCATTTGGTGGACAAGTCTTCTTCAAAATACCATCCAGGCAGTATCTGTTGCTTTTATATCAATATATGGGAGTTTTGGTCTAAATCTCTTTTCCCTCTCCCCTAAAACAGAGACAACATTTCTCTTCATTTGGGGTTCCAAATTATTGCCAGTGTCATAAGAATAGATTCTGATCCGAAAAATAAAGCATCCTGACAAGCATATCTAATTTGCCAAGACGTTTGTCATATGGAAAGGATTGCCAAAAGCAGAAAAACAAAACAAAAGAAAAGCAGCACTTGAAAACAGGTTTAGGAAATGTTTGTGCAAACGCATTCTAGATGGAAATGTTCGTGCAAACGCATTCTAGATGTGCATTCCAGACACTACTACTTTTCATTTAACAAATGTATATTGATCCTAGTTCAGCCATGCCAGTTTGCATTTGAAAACCAGTATATGCAGATTGAGAAGCTCCAGTTCAAACATGAAGAAGCTCCAGTTCAAATATGAAATTCTTGCTTCCAGCACCAACGGTTGTACAAGATACAGCTCTGTATCACATAGTTGGTATGCATAGGTTGTCCTCTGTTGTATGTGGAAGGCCCTAAAACATAAAACACGAATAATATTGAAAGGCCTTCTCAGTGTTAAGCAGTAACATGTTGGTTCCCAAACCCAAAAATGTATGAACAACCACTCTCCTGAACTGAGTCTTCCCATCAGGCTGCCCAGTTCAATAAAGCGGTCTCTGCTGGTGCAACATAAACGACTAGCATTTTTATAAGAATGCACCAGGCTGGCATGTGTGCATGTGTGCCGTCAAGTCACAGCTGACTTATGGCGACCCCGTAGGACTTATGGCGACCCCGTGTGGGCTGAGAGAGTTCTGAGAGAACTGTGACTGGCCCAAGGTCACCCAGCAGGCTTCATGTGGAGCAGTGGAGAATCGAACCTGGCTCTCCAGATTAGAGTCCGCCATTCTTAATTACTACACCATGCTGATGCTGGCATAGACCTCCAGAATTCAGCAACACTGCACAAGGGGGGGCAGTATGTCATTTACCAAGTGTCACCTCCTGCACATTCAACTGGATCTGCCCATGATTCTCCATGAACCAAAGTAGGAGCAGATCTGACAAAGCACTAAATCCTGCAACTGCATATAGTAATATAAGAAAAGGGGACTCTTTACCTTCACTGGAAGACTGGCCTACTAGACTGCAGCTGAATGGGATGAGAAGCATTCCCAAAGAGGTCCAAGTAATTTTGGTGGAACATTTGCCTGAACGGTCTAAATGACATGATACAAAAATTATATGCAGCTTGCATGAATAGAGATGTACTGTTCATAGTCTTATGTAGACATGAGATCACGTAGTGGATGCACATTGGATTGGGCTATTTTAAACAATGACTTCAATTACATTGCTTTAATTTCCTCATTACTTTACACAATTAACCTGGGGAATGAGATGACTCATTGTATGTATGCTAGTGTGTGCACACTGAAGCAGCATTATTTATTTATTTAAAACCTTCAACCCCACATATCAATTATACATCATAAGGACCAATGACAATTATCTGTTGCCTACACCAAAAGACGACCTATGGAATTCTGCTTTTCACAACCTTCTAGAAGTTCAAGGAAAGTGACCACAGTTGTGGGTTTATGGAGAACTACATACCCAGCTGGAGCCAGCTGGGGCAGAAGAACATTGTCCTACTCTTCCAGGCAGACTTCAATCAAACATGCTGGAGGCACTCCCCCTTCCAAAAGGAGATCATAGAGATCTTATTTCTGGCATTGCAAAACGTCATGGTCAAAGTGTGGGTTTAACTGAGCTCATAATCGCCTGCACGCTTTGGAGTGACATGGAGATTATACAGGGAGTGAGCACAACGTTGTATCCCAGAGGCTTATCGCACCCAGTCTGGGAAACGTCTCTCAAACCCTTTAAAAACATTACATTCTTTCCCCCACGCACCACAGACCTCCAGTTTCAGCTTGGAAATGCTTTGGAAGTGGCAGACATCTGTTTTTTCCAAAAACGCCTATACCACGATGTATTTCCTTATGTCGTTTCAAAACTGGCAAGCCAAGGGGTGTGTGCAATTACAAACGCTATTCTGTTCTCCTCCCCTCTTTTCGCAACACCCAATGAAAAGCCTTTCTCCTCCCACCACCTTCCCCTCCCCTCCCGTTTGCATCCACCAATCTTTACTGCTACTAAATCCCCCCCCCCATAAGTGCTTGTGCAGAGGGCGAGGGCTGGGAAAGTAGCAAAATTGCTGTGAGCAGCGGGGGGGGGGGACAGCACAGAAAGACTGAGGAATAGAGAGAGCGCCCGCCTGCATGTGCGCGTGTGCGTGCGCACACACACACACACACAAGTTAGGGCTCTCCCCTGTTCCTGTCTTTCTCCCGCTCGTCCCAGCGATAAAATGCGACATCATTGCACCAACACCCACAAAGACGGCAGCTCTGTGATCAGCTCTGTGCAAGGAACGGCTCATTTTGGTTTATTGGGGGGGAATGTCTGCATTGGTTGTGATTAGGGTTTCCCTGCCGTGAGCCCATTGCCCTATGTCCAGATGCATTGACAATACCGCGCAGGCGCACTGACATGACGAGAGGGGGGGTGGAGGGGAATCCAAGCGACGTCACGATTAGGCGGTGCTCCTCCACGCCCCTTTATCTCTTGGGAATGCTGTTTCATTGGAGGTGCGCTCAGAAGGCTAACGTTTCAGAGACGTCTCAGAGATGTTAGAACGGGCAGAAGTGTGGGGGGGAAATAGAAAATCGCCTTGAGCACGATCGCTCTTTAGGTGTTTTCCAGACGTTCCCCAGACATGGTGCGATAATGCCCCCAGTCTGTCTGCCAACGCCAACAGTTCCCCCACCACTGTACTTTTCAATCCTGATGGATACTTTAATGTTCCTGGACCTCACTGTTCCCCCACCACTGTACTTTTCAATCCTGATGGATACTTTAATGTTCCTGGACCTCACTGTAGCTTGATTTCCATCAGAACAAAAAGCTCCAAGGCCAAACAACCAGAACACACCTACTCAGCTTTCCCCTCCCTCCCTTCATCATTGGACTCCAAGAAGACCACCTAGGGTTGCCAACCTCCAGGTGGTGGCTAGAGATCTCCTACTATTACAACTGATCTCCAGCTGATAGAGATCAGTTCCCCTGGAGAAAATGGCCACTTTGGCCATTAGACCCTGTGGCATTGAAGTCCCTCCCCTCCCCAAACCCCACCCTCCTCAGACTCCGCCTCTAAAAATCTCCAGGTATTTCCCAACTCGGAGCTGGCAACCCTAAGGCCACAGTTTCACAGTGGAGGGACGCACCAAGGGGATGAAGCCCTCTTGTGTTGCCTGGATGGCAGTGCTGTGGTGAGGAAGGATCCAGCACCAGAAAGGCCATTCCAGGCTTGATTTATGCTGGCAATGTTTCTACTTCCAGGTTTGGAAGTTGGCTCCAAGTCCCTGCCATAGCAGCTGTCTTTTAAACAGCTGGGCAGGCCAGTTCTCAGGGCAGAGAGAGGAGAGACCAGGCAAGATTTGCAAGTTCTCTTTCCTGCCACACTGTTTTTCTAGCATTGAGCATGATTTATCTAGGATGAGAATTGCAGCGAGAAAAAATAAATAAATTTGTGGATACCTTGATTTGTTTTGAATGTATAGTTCTAAGAGTGATACTGATAAATAACTGGGAAATGAGAGCAAAATGAAGTTTCTGATATTAGTATCACAGAGTGAATACACCTTTAGAAACAAGCTGCACAGCAAAAGGTAGGAAAGGCATCGTTCACTGTAAATAATTTAAAATAAATGTTAATCAAAGAAAATAATAAACTGTCGAGAGACAATTAACAAGGAGAATAAGCCAGGTTTATCATGTTATCTGTTGCATGTGTTGCTTTGTCCTGAGAGTTGGTAGAACCAGAGTCTGGAACCCGACACAAGCAGAATAATTAAAATATTAAACTGGCTCAGTTTTAATCTTTGGTCACGCTGCATATCGGGATCTCATTGCAGAAATGTCATGTTTACTTGTGACTCATTATGAAGATATGTGGAAATGTCATTATTAGAAATAGTTTAAACTGAATTGCACACCAGCATTTACAGCTTCGCTAACAGTTCTTTACATTTATTTAAATGTTGAAGCATGTGTTTGTTGGAAGAATGGAGGCTTAGTAGTGCAGGAACCATCCACAAGGGAAATTAAACACACTGTGGTTCCCTGTAATCTATCAGCTAATATTTACGATGACAAATGCATTTATTACAAAAGACTAGATGATACTTTTATTATTTATTTCACTATATCTTATCTTTCTTTCAACATAGAACTTAGGATGATACATAGAGGGTTCTCAGCAAGTCTCCTTGCTGAGCCTGTGTGGTGTAGTAGTTAAGAGTGGTGGCCTCCAATCTGGAGAACCGGGTTTGATTCCCCACTCCTCCACTTGAGCGGCAGACTCTAATCTGGAGAACCTGGTTGGTTTCCCCACCCCTGCACATGAAGCCAGCTGGGTGACCTTGGGCTAGTCACAGTTCTCTTAGAGCTCTCTCAGCCTTGCCTACCTCACAAGGTGTCTTTTGTGGGGAGAGGAAGGGAAGGAGATTGTAAGCTGGTTTGATTCTCCTTAAAAGGTAGAGAAAATCAGCATATAAAAACCAACTCTTCTTCCTGCCCAGGTCCTAACCAGACCCCAGGCCTGGTTAGTTTCAACAAGTTTGTTGTATCATGTCTTCCAACCAACCTCACCTTTGTTCCAGTTCTACAAGGAACCACAGCAGTGCAAATTTATGAATTTTAGTCTGTAATAACCAAATTTAGTGCTGTGGCATCTTAAAGACCAATGTATTCATTATGGTATGATGTTTTCATAGCTACAGAAGTTTATGCTACAGTAAATTTCTTGGTCTTTAAGGTGTCCCAAGGCATTGTTGCAATTGTCGCTGATCATGCCACACCCACATAGATGGAAGTTACATAAGACCATCTTTTTAAAAAATTGTGAAATTGTTAAGCATTGCCATGTAGTAGTCGTATGTGGCTCCCATCCATGTTAGTATACAGGTGGCTAATTGTTCAAGGCTGCCAAATACAACTTGCCTTTAGTAGTGGCACAGAAGGGAGAATGTATTTACTACTGCTATGATAGATTGTTGGCGAGCTTCAGCAGCTTGGATTCCTCCATCAGCGTAGCTATCAAAGGTTCTAGAATACTGCTCATTATGGAATCTAGCAAGTCTGCTGGGATTCGTTGGCCAGCCAAATAACAAATGCAATAGTTTTGTGTGAACACACCCACTGATGGATGATTTTTAGCAGGTAACTTATCCTAATGGAGTAGGCTCCCCTCCGCCAAAACCACTTCCATAAGAAACTGGAATTGTAGGAAGATAACGCAGGGCAGTTGTGAAAGTATTATATTCAGCCTCTTAGCATTCCACAGCTTTAAAATTCTGTTTATCATAAAAGGAAGGTTTGTCTTCGGAGTTTTAAATGTGTCTTGAAGAGTTTGTGAGGCAAAGGTCTAAAACGCGTAGTCGCTGAACCTCCTTTATTCCCCGTTTCAGCCAGGATCAAAGTAACCCGAGCTGGGGGGGGGGGAAACTGGACGCATTACCTTGAATGAGCAGGGACGAAACTGTGTGCAAATCGATCCATGAAAACAGAAAATGCGGGAGACTTGGAGTTCCTGTTTAGGTTGCCACGCCCCACACCCCCAGTGATTGGTTGTTTCAAATTGAACAATGACGAGCCAGGAAGAACGGTTTGACTCAGGCCAGAAGAGGAATGGGAAAAGCCGGGTTCATTTTGCGTTGAAACAGGGCTGAGCCAACAATCAATAAGGTAACGTCCGTTCGCAAAAATTTGATCCTGGCTGAAATGGAATAAAGAAGGCTACAGCGACCATGTGTTTTTGACCAAAGGATACAACTGGGCCAAATTTCAGAAAAATCTGATTAGGGCAAGCCAAGCTGTAGAAGTTTCAAATTAGGGAGATAGAAGGAGAGGATTGGTGTCACAATTGGCCAAAAATGTAAATGGAGGAATGATGGAGAAAGTTGGCCTAGACTTGACTGATAACACATTGCGCTAAATGTGCAAATAGACAAAAGGACAGGGGAAGAGGATTATTTACTGGCTGCTGATATCACAAGGTGTGGATATGCAAATAAGGGAAAAGTTTGAGCAAGAAGATTTGTCAAGAGCCTGCTTATCTTCCAATGGCCTAAAATGCAAGAACAAGGAGAGGGAGAGGACAAGTGTGTAAAATGGTGATGTCACTATGGTTTAAATATAAAAATGAAGGGGAAAATGGTCTAGTTGTTGATATTACAGTAAAACATGCAAATATGGGAGAAGGAAAAGGGAGAGAATTGTTTAATACTAGGTTATATGTAGGGCTGCCAACCTCCAGGTGGGACTCGGTGATCCCCTGGAATTACAGCTCATCTCTAGACTACAGAGATCAGTTCCCCTGGAGAATATGGAAGCTCTGGAGGGTGGACTTTATGGCCTTATACCCCACTGAAGTCCCTGTCTTCCCCAGACTCCATTCCCAAATCTCCAGGAGTTTCCCACCCTGGAATCTGGCAACCCTAACCCTGTCATCCTCCGCTGGTGGCCAGGGGGCATCTGGCAACCCTAATGATATCACAGTGTTCCACACACAGAGAACACAATGACACAAAAGGTATATACAGGAAAAAGAAGGAAAAAGAAGAAGATTGCTTTAGTGGACGATAACCTCATAATGATCCAAACATTCAAATATAGAAGACAATTTGTCTGGATTTTGCTCCTGATACAAGGTGAGAGGGCAGAGGGAGAAGATTGGTCTACTGGCTTCTGATGTCATAATGTGAAAACAGGCAAATAAGAAGGCAGGACAATAAGACTTGTCCAGAGGCTACTGATCTCCCAATAACCTGAAATGCAAATACAGGAAAAGGCAGGAGAGAATTGTCTTGTTATATGATGATATTGCTGTCAGATGCTCTGAGGCCTTGAATTAGGGTTGCCAAGCACCAGGTACTAGCTGAAGATCTCCTGCTATTACAACTGATCTCCAGCCAATAGGGATCAGTTCACCTGGAGAAAATGGCCGTTTTGGCAATTGGACTCTATGGCATTGAAGTCCCTACCTGGAGCTTGCAACTCTACCTTGAATGGAGAACCTTGCTCTGTCTGGGCTGCCTGGTTTCAGGCCTACAGTGCCATCCTCAAGATGGTAAGCAGAGGAATCACACACTACCTCGAAGGATCCAGTGAGAAGTCAGAACAGCTCCCTGACATTTTGTGTTTGGCTCTGCCTCCTGGAGCAGCCATTTTGTGGTTGCACCCAGCACCCTGGGTCAGTATTCCAAAGGTGTCCCCAGGCTTGAAAAGGTTGGGGACCCCTGGCTTAGATGGCTTTTTTAAAAGGACTTGGCTAATTAATGGTGAAAGATTGAAAAGCATGCTTCAAAAATGGCCCCATCCGATCCCCCTGCCAGTCTAATTTCTTATGAGAATATTTTGAGAAGCCTACTCAGTGAGGGCAACATACTTACCTGCTAAAGATCTTCCATCAACAAGCCCATTCACCCAGAGCCATTGTTCCTCCTCCTTACAGGGAACGTCTGGCCCACTACCTCTCTCAGACGGAAGACAAAGCATGTGCCACTGCATTTATAACTATTCCCCTTTCACATACGATGCAAAGAGCAAAAGAGGAAAAGTTACACCATTATATCAAAAATTGGCAATAGAAATAACTGAAGTTTTGAAACAAATGTCAGTATAAGAAATAGCATCTGTTATGTTTTCCGCAAGCTCCACCACTCTATTTTTAAAATGGAACCGTTGAATAGCATTTGAATCTCAGAACGTGCATTACCAGGTTTTTTCTTCAGTGTTGTCTTCTGTGACTTCGCTGGCTCCGAGTCAGCTTGCTCCAGTGCTCTATAGCAGGTGCGTGAGGCAGGGAAGAGTATGAACAGAATGCTCATCGCTCACCTCTGAGGAGCCATGCCGATAGTTAATGGGCTGTATATGGAGGCCGCAAGAGAGTTGTTGCAGTATGGAGTTGTAGTAACTTTTCTGTTTTGTGTCAGTTGTGTATGAATGACCTATTTTTTTAAAAAAAGCATTTAATGGCATAAAAACCAATGAATGAGAGCACCAGCAATGAAAATTGGCCAAAAAAAATACAATAATGTCTAAAAACAAAAAGAAACAGATCACGATGGGTAGCCGTGTTAGTCTGACTATAGCAGTAGAAAAAGAGCAAGAGTCCAAGAGCACCTTAAAGATTAACAAAACTTCTGATGCCGTTGTTTTCCCATCCAGAACATGCAAACCTATGTGCCTCTTTCCCTTCCCGTGAAAAAGAAAGAGGAGAGAAGCGGCTGGGAGTGGAGAGTGGGGTGGGACAGGAGATGGGGTGGAGAGTTACTTTTAGTTGCTTGGAGAATGACCTTATGCCCACCCCAGTTGTATATAATTTCACCAAAGGAGCTCAGGGCACCTGGGTCTCCCCTTCTTCATTTTACCCTCACAACTACCATGTGAGGTAGGTTAGGCTGAGAGAGAGAGAGAGAGAGAGAGAGAGAGAGAGAAAGAGAGAGAGAGAGAGAGAGAGAGAGAGAGAGAGAGAGAGAGAGAGAGTGATCGTAGCCTATCACCAAGCAAGCTTCATGGTACAATAGGAACATAAACCTCCCAAATCTCAGTCCAGCGCTTTGACCATTACACCAAGCTGACTCTATCATGACTTCTAAGTTTACTCAGATGCCTTTGGTGAAAGACTTTGACCAAACCTGCACCAGAAGATCCTCAGTAAACTTAGCAGAACATGATAGGGAAGGAGGAAAATGTAATCTTTATTTTACATAACCCTGAGGTAACAGTTCTTTGTGGTGTCCTTGCCCTAAACTGAGGATTGAGCTGACCATTGTAATATCTGTGAGATGCAAATGGTGTGTGAAATCTCTCTTGTGGTTGAGGCCCAAGGATTATTAAACCGATAAGCAAACAGACAAAACAGCCTGCTTTGTTCATGGATCTAAAAATAACTTAATGGTGCATGCAACTGAAAAAGAGAAGAGAGCCAGTATATCAAACCCTTATACTGAATCAGGATGCCCATATTGATGATTCAGTTTATTAAAAGAATAATATGCAATTGCACCAGTCAACACAATATGGATTTCTTTCCCCATTATTTTTGAAATACATTGGGCACTTTCCACGAAGCACAATTGCTTCTTGGTAATGCCCTCCATGCACATTTGAATGGTGAGGCTACATTAGAGAAGCATTTGTGGGGCTGCTATTCCTTTGCTACTCCCTCTCCCCAAATAGGGGGCAAACCTTAACATCTTCCTAAACTTCAGCCAAGCATTTTGTTGTCAGGGATGAGTAGAGGTGTCTTCTGATTATAACCCGGCTTTATTCAACCTGAACCGTCAGGAATTGGATCATGTTGAAAAGCTAAACAAATAAATAAAGTTACCCAAACAGCTTCTGAGTTGGCACCTCCTTTTTCTGAGAGGTGCATATATTATGGGTCTGATGGAATTTTTTTTTTTGGCCATCACGTCACAGCTGCTGTATGGTGACCCCATAGGTAGGGTTGCCAGCTCCATGTTGGAAAAGACCTGGAGATTTTTAGGGCAGAGCCTGAGGAGGGTGGAGCTTGGGGAGGGAAAGGACTTCAATGCCATAGAGTCCAATGGTCAAAGTGGCCATTTTCTCCAGGTGAATTGATCTCTATTGGCTGGAGATCATTTGTAATAGAAGATCTCCAGCTAGTACCTGGAGGTTGGCAACCCTACCCATAGGGTTTTCAAGGTAAGAGGCATTCAGAGGTGGTTTTCCATTGCCTGCCTCCATGTCATGCCCCTAGTATTCCTAGGAGGTCTCACATCCAAATACTAGCCAGGGTCAGGGCTGAGAGTGTGTGACTGGCCCAAGGTCACCCAGCAAGCTTCCATGGCATGGGTGGGGACTTGAACCTGGGCTTCCCTTAACCGCTACACCACGCTGGCTCTCAGGAGAATGTGTGTCTGCCATTGAAGAGGACTGCAAGAAACAATGTTTGGCCTCATCTGTTGATCTTTCTTTTGAGTTGTGCAGTTATCGTTATTATTATAATGCCATTTGGTGGTGTGTGCGTTATGGTGTTAGTATCCAGCAGCTGCAGGAAAGAACCTCTCAGTCATGGAGGAATCTTTAAATCCTTTAAGTACATTTTGATAACTTTATTCCAAACTATTTTTGGGAAAGTTATTAACATTAGGATAGAGTGGAATAGACAATGTAAAAAAGTCATTACATCAATCAAACTGCTGTTGTTACTTACGGAAGACAGCTTCTCTTTTCAGTAATTCACTCAGCTTCCTTTTTTGCATAAATAATGTTTCCATCCTTTTAATCAAACTGCATAAAGACTATGGGATGGATCTCTTTTCATTCAGTCTCAGCTAACCAAACTATAGCTCCCATCTGACATGGGTTTTGCCTATGTAGGTCCCATGATTCCCAGCATAGCCTTTGATAATCCAATGGGACCTCTCCTCCCTTTTCCAGCCAAAGAAAAGATGATTGGATCCAGCCTCATATTTTTCTTTCTTTTCTTCTGATGAACCATCAAACTATGGTTTGTCAAAAAACGAAGAAGTAACTAGTTAGATCAGATCATGCAGCAGAATCACGTGAGAAGTTCCTTCCAGGCTTATTGCTTTAACGCCAAACTGTGGTTTGGTGCCGCATCTGAATCACACTTCTGCATTTGTGATTTGTCAGCTTTTCCTTATGACACCTAGAAAAGCAGGTGGGATTTACAAGTGGCTTATTGTATAAAAAATGGATCAAGTGCAGGCTTTTCCATCACAAGTGCATAGATGTGTGCTAATCCCTACCCCTATTTCTTTCAGCTGTTGGAATCTTTCCACTGAGTCACTGGTGAATACTGTCACGAGGGTGGGGGTTAATCTATCAATCTCATTCAAATCAGCCTCAGACCACTTAATTATACCCATGTAGTAAATCAGAGTGGGGACTGCCCAGGTATTAATTGCACTTATTTTATTCTTAGCTGTAAGCTCAGTTTTCAGGATTTAAAGGACTTTCTATCTAAAGAGATGCTGGTAAGAGGATTTTAAACCTGAATCTGGTTGTTCTGACTGATCCCCAGGTAACTGTAGATGGAATTACTATCAAGAACAGGTAACATTAATGTTTACCAGGTGTCCCCCTGTTGTGGAGGATTTTCACATTTACCTTTTAATCATGTGGAATGCTGCACACTTTCCCAAGACCAAACAACATTTTAATATCTTCTCTGAACATTTTTGTGGATGTTACAAAGCTGTAGTGGCTAGCAAGAAATTCAGCGAATAGTTTTTTTTTTGTCATCTGTATAGAAAAAGATGTTTGGTTCCTGTTCTTTTTCTCACCTTTCAAAATTAATATCCAGTGCGATGCCTACTAGAGCTGAGACTAGCAGAAGAGGTAGCCAACAAAACTATACTGAGCTCAGGAAACACCTAAGTTAAGGGCTATTCTTGAGAGATAAATGCAGTCTTGAAATATTATATTTATTTATGTTGTTTCATATTAATTTTCCCATTGTCATCACTAGTAGCTCTGTCATAGCAAGATTCACTTTGTAGTCCCTATGTACTTGAAATCAGACTGTAGCATGGAATCTAAGGGTGTTTTTTTTAAAAAAAAACATTTTATTGTTTTTTAACACAACATACACAACATAAACTACATACATTCCCATATCGCTTGTGCTCTTTCCAGGATTAGTATTTATCATTGTTACCATCACCAATCACCTTACTTGTTATACATTAATGTTTGATATTTCTAAAATCCTATTAATTGGTATAGTGGCTTTCTTTTCTGTTATAGACTATAATTTCTTAACATAATATTTAATCTCTTTACAGTTCCAGGCTTTATGGTACCTTGTGTTACTGATTTTTTCCTCAGGTTTGCATTCTTCAAGGGTACATCAAAGGAAGTATTACAACTTCTTAGCAAAAGAAGTATTACAACAATCTGTTCTTCATGAACAGCCTTTCTTTTTGTGTTGGTGCACAAGTAATGGTGTCTTCTATGAGTAATCACTGATAATTAGTATTTTGTATATGGTAGGTAAGGAGTTGTTGTTTAGAACATAAGAAGAGCCCTGCTGGATCAAACCAGTGGTCCATCTAGTCCAGCATCCTGTCTCACACAGTGAATGGCCAACCAGTTCCTCTGGAGGACCAACAACAGGGCAATGAGGTCAAGGCCTTCCCCTGATGTTTCCTCCGGGCACTGGGATTCAGAGGTTTACTGCCTCTGAACATGGAGGTTCCCTTCAGTCAGCATAGCTAGCAGCCACGTATCCTCCACAAATCTATCCAATCCCCTTTTAAAGCTTTCTATGCCTATGGCCATCACTACATCCTCTGGTAGCAAATTCTACATTTTAATCACTTGCTGTGTAAAGAACTATTTCCTTTTGTCAGTCCTGAATCTACTGCCCATCAGCCTCATTGAATCCCCTCAAGTTCTAGTATTTTGGGAGCGGGAGAAAAAAGTTCTCTTTGTCAACTCTTTTCACCCCATCGATAATTTTATAAACCTCTCTCATGTTTCCCCTTAGATGTCTCTTTTCTAAACTGAAAAGTCCCTGACTCTTCAGCTTTTCCTCATAGGGAAGGTGCTCCAACCCCTAATGAACTCGGTTGCCCTCTTCTGTAATTTTTCCAGCTCTGTGATGTCCTTTGTGAGATACAGTGACCAGAACAGCACCTTAGATCTATTAAGGGGTATTATAATATTGTTCATTTTATTTTCAGTCCCTTTCCTAATAATCCCCAACACAGAGCTTGTCTTTTTAACCCCTGCAGCAAACTGGGTTGACATTTTCATTGAGCTCTCTACTACAACCCCAAGATCTTTGTCCCTCTCAGTCTCAGCAAGTTCAGATCCCATTAGCCTATACTTGAAGACAAGATTTTTTTTGTCCCAATGTGCATCGCCTTACATTTACCAACATCGAGCTTCAATTGCCACATTGTGGCCCACTCACCCAATTTGTGGACATCCTCCTGGAGCTCTTTGTAGTCATCCTGGGGTTTCACCATCCTGAATAATTTAGCATCATCTGCAAACGTGGCCACTACACTAATCACTCCTAGTTCCAGATCGTTTATGAACAATTTAAAAGTACCGACTGCAATACCAATCCTTGTGGGACCCCACTGCTTACTTCCCTCCATTGTGAGACCTGGCCATTTATTCCTACTAAGTATTTGCTTCCTGTCATTTAACCAATTTCTAATCCCAAAGAGAACCTACTCTCATCTCATGACTCCTGAGTTTACTTAGGAGTCTTTGGTAAGGTACCTTGTCAAAAGCCTTTTAAAAGTCCAAGTATATAATGTCTACCGGGTTTGATTCCCCATTCCTCCACATGAGCAGCAGATGCTAATCTGGTGAACTGGGTTGGTTTCCCCTACACATGAAGCCAGCTGGGTTTCCCCTACACATGAAGCCAGTTTCCTACACATGAAGCCAGCTGGGTTAGGGCTGTCAATTCAGTTCCATCCAAACTGAAAAACAGCCGAATTTTCCCCAATTCGGCGGTTTCTAATTCGGATAGAACCGAAGTAAAAAAAGGTGGGAAAATGACGAGCCAAACTCGGCGAGTTTGGGCGGATGCCGGATAAATTCGTACAAATTCGGTGACCCTGAATCAGCATTCTTCCACGGCCAATAGGTGGCCTAGCTGGGTCTTCTTCTGGCCAATCAGTCGCGGATGAGTGCGTGAGCCCAGCCGCTGTGCGGCCCGGGGAGAGAAAGAGAGAGTGTCTGTGTGTGTGTGTGAGAGATCCCCGTGTGTGTGTGTGGGGGTGCGTGTGCATGGTTTCAGGTTGCTGTGCGGCCCGGGGGGGGGAAGAGAGGTCATTTATGCATGGGAAGTTTTTCTTTGGATTTGTTGCTCTCTAGATGCACATTTTCCCCATCCAAATTCTCAAAGCTCAACAATAAGCGCCCATGCAGAGTTTTGAGAATCTGGATGGGGAAAATGTGCATCTAGAGAGCGACAAATCCAAAGCAAATGCCTGCTCCCATTCATTCCAATGGGCAGATGGGGGGACTCCTTCCAGACCCCATAACTCGAGACTGCCTACCAAATCTTAACCAAACTTGGGGGTTCTTGCAAGTAGGGTCCCTCCAAGATACCCTGAAAGTTTGGGACCTCTACCTCCAAAAATGCCCCCCGGAGCCGCGGAAAGCCACCAATGTGCTTTAAATGGCTTTATTCGGCCTAATTTATTCGGGAACACCGAATTCCATGCCGAATTCCACAAATCCGAATAAGGGAAGTTTGGACTTAGGCATTTCTTAAATAAAAATGGGCTGAATTTTGCCGAATCCAAATTTTACCAATTTTTTTCCCAACAGCCTTAAGCTGGGTGACCTTGGGCTAGTCACAGCTCTCTCAGCCCCATCTTTCACGCAGGGTGTCAGTTGTGGGGAAGGGAAGGTGATTGTAAGCCAGTTTGATTCTTCCTTAAGTGGTAGAGAAAGTCAGCATATAAAAACCAACTCTTCCTCCTCTTTTTTTCTTCTTAAGTTGTCACACTTAATAGAACATGTGTATGATGCCATTCTTGAGAGAGTTTGGTAAATATTTCGGACCAAAGAATGTGATGGAAGGATACTACTAGAATCTTATAC
This sequence comes from Euleptes europaea, assembly GCF_029931775.1. NCBI lineage: Eukaryota > Metazoa > Chordata > Lepidosauria > Squamata > Sphaerodactylidae > Euleptes > Euleptes europaea. The sequence goes on from NC_079319.1 coordinate 65,972,648, forward strand.
ATACTTTAAAAAATGTTTCTACCAATAATTTTGTGCACAATTCCATTCAGGATTTTTACACCTTTTTTGAATAAGCGTTTACTGTTCTGTTGTTCCATGTTATCCTCTGTGTTATCAATACAGTTACTTCAGGTGGCAGGAAGCAAAGTAGCATTATCATTATGAACTACTTAAGACAGACTACATCTTCCTCCAGTAGGTTTCAGTTTCTTCTGTTTTGTAACCTCTGTATTTTTTGCCTCTTGTTCCACATTCGCTTTTGGCTGGCATTTAATTAGGTGGTACACTGCAGATTCTTGTGGTACTGTATGATATCTTTTCTATTTCTGCTTCTGCTCTGTTAAGGTGATCCATAAGCAATGTCACAAAAGTACTTTTGCTTGGGTTGGAGTTAAGCTTTTTCAAAACCAAGCAATTGCAAAAAAATTCTCTTTGATTGTTTCTAAATCTTGTAATCTATCATAATAATTACCATTATTATTGCAATATTAAATTTCTAAGTGAAAAGGACTATAAAGGTTTGCAATCTAATTAGTAGAGAAAGAGGGGAAAGGAAAGCATGAAAAGGATGGTAGTGAAAACAGTTGGGGGAAACCCAGGGAAGAGGAGATGATTTTTGATAGGTTTTATTTTTAAAGGAGAGAATCAATTTTACCAAGGCTCTAGACCTGCAGTAGAGGGTGGACACAGAAAACAGAACAGATGTAAAAATCCAAAGTTCAACTATATGATTTAGTAGCAGGGGAATGGGAAGAGCAAGGTGGGAGATAAGAGTGAAGTTCAGTAATGGCGATAAAGGTAAGAAGTTTACTGTGAATTGCAAAATGCAAAAAGAAGCCAGTAAAAGGTAATGTAACGGGGGGGGGGGGAAACATAACAGAAGAAATGGGTTGAATCCCATGGGCCTGTTCTGCTAGTAGAGGTGCTTTCTTCCAGCAGAAGGAACCTTCCTGTGGTTCCTGGTGGACCGGCAGGCTTACAATTTAGCAGAAACCAGTGTACCTATGCCCTGACCTGGATAGCTCCAGGGTAGCCTGATCTTATCAGATCTCAGAAGTTAAGTAGGGTTGACCCCCGTTAGTATTTGGATGGGAAATCTCCAAGGAATACCTAGGTTGTAATGTGGAGGCAGGCAATGGCAAACCTCCTCCAAACATCTCTTGCCTTGAAAGCTGTATGAGGTTGTCATAAGTCAGCTGTGACTTGAAGGCATAAAAAGAACAGTGCACCTATGCAAAACAATTGCTAGCGGTGCAACTCTTAGTTCTAGTATCATAATATATTATTTCTTTTAAAAGTTGCACATTTATTATTGCCCCTTTTAACACATTTTTGAATTCTGGAGAATAGAGTATATGAGGGATGTAGTATCATCTGAGGCATGGTGGATAGGGGTAAATTTACCTATCAGATAATCCTTCAGTCCCCCTCAGAGGAAACTGGTAGCTTCACTAACAGGCCTCTTGATTGCTTCCAACTAGGAGAGAACCCTTATAGATGGAGAATACTAGGCATAAACAGGAATACTTTAGCCAACACACACACACAGAGAACAAGATCTAAGGAAGGACCCTCCCATACAGGCCTTGGGGAGGAGGACAAAAACTAGCTCTCAAGGGCTATATATTACAATGGAGAGCTCTGCCTTTGCTTGAATTCCTTTCCTGCTCAGCTTCCCCATTTCCTGAAGGAAAGGAGGTACTTTGTCCAGTCTGAGCCTTATCAGACGAAGGTGGCTGGGCCACATTATCACCAACTTTACTGGCTCGTGTTTTTCCATATGTCAGTCAACAAGTGGCTATTTTTGCTTTACTATCTTTTAAAATAAGGAAAAATATTTTACCTGTTAACCTAGTGATAGTATACGGGTCTGCCTAAAAACTCCTGGACTGGACCTGGCAACCCGCTATGCAGGCACATGACTACTTCCCAGCCATGCGCCCGCTCCAAATGCTACTGGGCGGTCGCTGCGTGGTCCGTTTGAAACTGACACTGCTGCTCTTGCGAGCTCCATGCAGCCAGCAGCTAGGAAACAGAAGCAACGGCCATCTCCAGTGAGCCAGAGAGACTCCATGTTCCTGTGCAAAGCCTGTTCCAGCCGCAGCCATTACGTGGAAAGCATGCAGTCATGAAGTCAGTGCCAACACACACACCCTCTTGCAACATCGGACTAGTTCAGCAAAGCCATTCAGCAGACACTGAGATAACAATGACTTGCTCTTCAGCAACGATCTCCAGACATTAGCAGAGATCACATCTTTTGTTTTCAAGCCATTAAGCCAATCAGCGAGACTCCTGACTTCTCCTGGGGTTGCATAAGTCACTGGAATCAGAATAGATTTCCAAATTCTCCTCACCCCACCCAGGTAGCAGACCATTAAGGTCTTTTGTCACCTTTTGTCACACTGGGAACCACCTGGATAATCCAATCAGCCCCCCCCGAAAGAGTATAACTGAGGTCCCAAAAGTCCAGACAATCCCTCTCCCTTGGGCCTTCCCCTCCATACTGCCTGGCACTCTGCCAGAGTGGGTGTTCATGCTTGAACACATAGGGGGTCTCCCCCTGTTCCCTTTTTATCCCCCATAGCCGCATGGAATTCAGGACGGACAACTTCTCTGCAAGAACGGTGCAGTATATTTCCTCCTCTGCCTGCCACATGGCAAAAGTCTTTCTATTCCTCTCCTTGATTCCTAGACTCTGTATGTTATGTGATGAGTATGTGTAGTTTTGTATGTGTGTGTGAACATATAATCTGAGTAAATTCCTTTTAACCTAATTCCATTGCTTCTGCCTCTTTATTGGTCATGGTATGGACTCTGGTAGACAAAGGTTGCATCCCTGCTTAAATTATGCCCATTGCCGGTTATTGATTCGCTAATTCCCCCATATAACAATTCATAACCGGGCATTTTTGCTAACACTAGGTTGATCTGGCTAAATTGTAGTTTCTGGTCGTGACTGGTGAGTAACCATTTTTGGTATCTTGTATTTTATGGTTTTATATTTATCCACATTTCATGTTTATGTTTACTTTTTGTGATATTGTGTTTGTTATGATCTTGTGGCTACAACAGTACATTTATCTAATCTGATCTGATCCAGTCTGAGCCTGTTTTCAATACTCACTAACAGAGTTATTCATATGGATTTTGCAGCAGGTTTGTTCTCTGGGTTTCTTGTCCTTTTTCTTCTTCTTGTGTCTACAGAGGGTTGCCAACTCCAAGTTGGAAAATTCTTAGAGATTTTGGGGGTAGAGGCTAAGAAGGGCAGGGTTTGGGGAGGGGAGGGACTTTGATGGGGTATAACGTCATAGAGGCTAGCCTCCAAAGCAGCCATTTTCTCTGGGGGGGAAGTAATCTTTGTCATCTGGAGTTCAGTTGTAATTCTTGGAGATCTCCAGACACCCCCGGTAGGTTGGCAACCCTATGTGTGTAGTAAACATTGAAGTGGGGAATCAAACCTGGTTCTTCAGATTAGAGTTCACTGCTCTTAACCACTACACCACACTGGCTTGAGATATTGAGAAGGGACCTGAGATCTTCTTCATGTTGCCTCCTAGAGCTGGGGCCCTGTTGTCAAATAAACATGATCTTTTTTTCAAATAAAAGCTTGGTTATGCTTATTCATAAGTGAAGAAAACTGATAGGAAGAAAATAGATTCCTTTGAAATGTGGTGTTGGAGGAGAGTGTTACGGACTCCGTGGACTGCCAAAAAAAAATATCAGTGGGTTATAGATCAAATCAAGCCTGAACTGACCCTAGAAGCTAAAATGACTAAACTGAGGCTATTGTATTTTGGTCACGTCATGAGACAAGAGTCACTGGAAAAGACAGTCATGCTAGGAAAGTTGAGGGCAGCAGGAAAAGAGGAAGACCCAACAAGAGATGGATTGACTCAATAAAGGAAGCCACAGCCTTCAATTTGTAAGATCTGAGCAAGGCTGTCAAAGATAAGACATTTTGGAGGACTTTCATTCATAGGGTCGCCATGAGTCGGAAGCAACTTGATGGCACTTAACACACACACATGCTTATTCAATTCATAAAGCAAAACTTGTTCTTTGTGTCGTCAGAAAGATCTGTTGAGGGACTGGTAAAATCTCCTCAGACCCCTGAAAAGTAACCCTACTTATAGTTCTGCTTCCACTAACCTTTCGGTGGCTTTCTGAAGTGACATGAGCTTGTTTAATGTCCGCAATACTTGAATAAATTGATTGTCTGCTGCTAGTGACCCTAGCTGGTCACACTTTACTTTAAATGTCCATTACTGTTAACATTAACTAATGCTTAATTACAATGGAATTTCTATGGAAGTGCATAAGGCAGTCATATGAATGCCAAATGAGTACATTAATGATTAGTGTGATCACAGTGAATACCAAATGATTTCATAATGACCGGGGAGGTAATATATAATAAAACGGATTGCTCCTTATTTTATACACTTGCCATAGAATTAAAACTCATTCTTGGCCACCATTCAGAAGCTATAACATTGCCTGGAGCCTGTTATTGAAGTCTTGTGGGGAACTCTGCTGGTTCTTAAAGGACGTCTAATGTAGCACTAGCATTCTTAAAGATACTGTGACTTTTCAGGGTTGGCCGTTGTTAATGGCTACCACTATTCTTTTCATGGCCCAAAACACAGACCTGTATGTGTACACCAAAGACATATGCGAATCTATACTATAGACTGAGCCAAGAAAGGTCAATAAAAACAAAGGTATTTTTCGAGCCCTTCAATTTATAGATGGTAACAATTGCACACTTGGGCTTGTTATTCAGCTTGTGTCAGCCGGCCTATCTCTACTGAAGGGTAAAATGCAGTTTTCCTTCCTATTTTAGGTTGCTTCGAACAAACCTCCTCTATGTCCCAGATCTTCCACTTGAGGGGATCCAGTGGAATATGTTTTCAGACGGGTTTAGCAAAATAAAGGGTTAGAGAACTATTTGGAAATGTGACAAGATTGCCTCCTTCATCCTAAGGCAAGGACTTTGTACGATAACGTGAATGACATTTATAACAACCACCTTTCCCTCGCTTGGACAGAGAGACTGTGCTTTTTAAACCAGGCCTGTGGTTTGTTAATTCTGGCAAGGGGACTGCTGTACAAATTAACAGATAAATTACAACTGGTGTTTATCTTAAGTGATGCTAATACCTAGTTTAGTCCAAGGAGGAGAATTCTCCATTTCAGCCTTATAAAAACAACTGCTAATTTAAAAGGCAGAAGATTTTTGAAGCAAAATGATATATTAATCCCATCCATCCGCCTTTCCTAACTGATGGTTAACTGAGGACACTGAAGGTCACTTGTCAGCTTTTCCACCAATCTATTTAATATTTTTTTAAAAAATAGAAATCTTAAGAACATCCAAAAATATACTATCAATAATCTATAAAAAATACCTTAAAGCTTGCAGAGAACAACTTAAAATTCGTTTTTATGGGGTATGTGTGGCCTGCCTGCTTGGCTATGACATCTTTTGCTACAGCGAGTACTATAGTAAGTTGTGTGCCACCTATTTTAATAATTGGTTAATAATTTGTGAGTTGTATTTATTATTGGATGTTTTAATTGGTATTTTAATTGGTATTCATATGACTTGCTTTGCCTGTGCATCTCCATGTTTACCTCACTGAGCAAACTTATTTTTTACAGGGTGTTTTCTTGCCTTTGTTTTCTTTTGCTTGTGCAGTACACTTCCATTCTTTTAGTTTTTATGGTACCTTTCCTGATGTGCAGCATACGTTCTATATGAGCTTCTACTATTGGGGTTTTAATGTGAGTCTGTATTATTCCCTTAAATCCTGGAGATATCTAGTCACCACTCACTTGAGTATGATACCCAGTTAGGGGAGATTCACCACTTAGCAATCATTAAGTTGTCTTGAGTCCATGGATGGCTTTTTCAAGAGGGGTTACACAAATGTCACCTTCAAATTGGTAATATCCCCTTTTAAAGAAGCATTACGATTTCCTGGACCCATAAACCCCTCTGGGTATATTTAATGAGCCACGACAGGCAAGGTTTGAGAAGTGAGAATGTTGTCTGGGATTTCCCCAAGCAATTTTTCCACATCTTTGGGCTGAAATAACTGAAATTTATCTCAGAATCTGTGATTAGATAGTGCACTGATATCATTCTTAGACTAAACTATTAAGTCATCACAGATTTGAGTGTTTTTTATCTGCAAAATGCCTTGCAAAAATGTCAAAGTGAACTATCGAATATTCTGAGGCGGTACCACTGGACAGAATTAAGAAGCTGCCTTCACAGTTCAGAATATTTTAGTTGGGACAGCTTTGACAAGATGAAGGAGTGGCAGAGAAGTGAGCATGCTTCATCTCCATTGTTTCCACAGAGGTGGCATCTATCTCCTGTTTGGTTATGGTCATCTCATTTCCTCCATTCACATTCCAGTTGTCTACTGGCCCATTTAATTACCGCTCGTTCCTCAATGAACCAAGGGGCTGAGCAGGATGTATGGAATGAGAGAGAGCCCTTTGTGATATAGATACCATGTTCTTTGATGTTATGGAGTTTATCATGCCAAAATGGAGGTTGGAATCCTAATCTGGATTCCAACCAGTGTGAGGTACAGAAGTCTGTTGCTGGTGTGTCCTGAGGTAAATCATGGAGAAATAGCTGGGTCACCATACTCTTGAGGCATATCGTATGGACCCTATTTCAGGGATCATCACAAGCCAGTTGTGAGCGTGGGGCACTGCTTGATCATATTTGACGAGATGAATATGACAGGAATATGGTGCTAAATCAGGATTTGCAGTCCCCATGGCTGCCTGAGCACAGTGTTGTCCTGAAGGGAAAGGCACTTGAGTTTCCATGGGATTATTTTATTTTTTACAATCTTGGGAGGGTCCAGCAGGGAATATAGAAACTACTTGTTTGAATGAACCCTCATTTCATGCACACAACAGAGGATACAGGTAAGATGTATTCTTTGAAGGAAGGCTGCACAGTTTGTTGAACAGATGATGTCTAGGTACAGGGCTCAAAGCATCAAGTGGTGTAGAGTTATTGACTCAGAAAATTTCTGTGTCACATTTCTAGAGAGCCTGCTCAAGGAGGCTTGCAAAACAGGGCACTCCGGTCATCAAGGAACTGCAGAACGTATGTTGTTTTGCAAAATTCCGATATTCTTTCTAATCTGAAGGGAAGACTACCAAAAGTCAACATTAACCTTGAAAAATGACCACCATGAGGCAGTCTCCCTCTTCCTTTCCATTCTCCAAGCTGCAATGTATATTCCATAGAAAGTACTTTTAAAAAATAGGTGGGAAGTTATGATCTATACAAAACACAAAGGTGTTTTGATATTGGAACTCCTTAAAGAACAGATTGATTCCCCTGGCTTTGAACTGAATATTACCTATATTCTCTTCACGATGTTTTTAGTCATTTACTGGTGGGAAACCTTCCCTTGGTGGCTCATCAGATTAAGTTTTAAGGATCTTCTAGAGGTGCTTGGACTTTTAAAACAAAATTCTGGAACATTCTTGCAATGTTCAGTGGCTTTTTGTGTCCAGAATGGTATGGTGAGTGGTTTTAATATTTGGAGGGTTCCAACCTATGAACTGTGACCACGAGGAGTTCATAGAGACCTTCTCTTCCTCCTGTGACCCTCTGCACACATCTGTAATAGAACGGGATGTAGCACAAGGGACTGCAATAGGGTTGCCAGCTCCGAGTTGGGAAATACTTGGAGATTTTAGGGGTGGAGCCTGAAGAGGGCGGGGTTTGGGGAGGGGAGGGTCCAGAGAGTCCAATTGCCAAAGCGGCCATTTTCTGCAGGTGAACTGATCTCTATTGGCTGGAGATCAGTTGTAATAGCAGGAGATCTCCAGCTAGCACCTGGAGGTTGGCAACCCTAGACTGCAACAATAGAAACAGCTCCTACCTCCACCTTTTGTATGAGCACTTTTTCCATTTGATGAAGAGTGCGTGCAAGAGGGAAGGGTATGACTTATGGCCACTTTCCTTTAGCTGCAGCTAGTTGTACTGCATCCTGCTTTTCCCAACAAGAGTAGCTTTACAGGGGCAGACCACAGGAGGCTTTCTGAGGGAGGAATTCATTCTGTGACTGCCTTCTGTTCAAAGTCTTGGATGCTAAGCCTCACTTCTGCTTCTGCTGTGTTGTAGGGATGATCCTCCATTGTGGCACAAATTCTTTCAGTGCTAGGAGTTCCTTCTCATGCAACTCCAGAGTCTTTCAATAAGCTAAACTGCCCTTAACACCAGAGGAAGCTGCTGCATGGCAGAGAGCTGCATCCATGGCCCTGCATCCAGGCATCATTGGATATTGTATTAATGTTTCACTGTGCAACTGGATTATCCTATGCGGACAAACTAATCGGGTTGCAAATGATTTTTATAGTGCAATGATAGCTAATATCCAAGAAGATGTGCGGGTTCCAGGTGCTTGCCTGGAGCCCAGTTTGCAGCTCTGGGCGGGGGGAGGAAGGCAGGGGAACCCACTGGAAAGTCGCAGAGCTGGTTGGCTCCCATGCGGCAGCAAGGGCAAGAGCAGCAGCTCACTGCTCAGCCTCCCTGGCTCTTCAGGCTCAGTCTGGCCAGCACAGCCAGCCAATCAGCTCTCCCCCTGGAGGCTCAAATTGAGCCTATCCGGAGGAGGCAGGGTGGGGCTGGCTGATTAGTCAGACAACAGTGGGAAGGTTTTCCCTCTGGTCCACCCAGGAAGGTTATAAGGAAGCATGCTTCTGCCTCCTTCTCAGTTTTCCTCCGTTTTTGCCCGTCCCTCCCTCCCTATGTTTAAGGTTTTAACAGTATTGTTAATTGTCACAACTTGGGCAGTGTTTAGCATGGGGCTGGAATCAGTTTCTGGGGAAAGTGGCCTGCGTGCTTCTTTTCACCCATTGGGGGATCCCATTAAGGAATTTTGGGGGAGGCTTAGGGTAGGACATGCCCAGCTCAGGGGCTGTCCAAACAGCCTCCTCCCAAGTGGTGGGGGAATCACCGAGTGGCTCACGTCCGGGTGAAACCCTTGTTCTGCCATCCCTATGCTACTCCCGTGGGCTTGCTGGTAGTAGGATGACTTCAGGAGCATTGGGGTCGAATGATGTCACTGTTTCAGCCCACATGCTGCACCAATGCATTTCAGCTGTTGCCAATTACGTTGTGGCAAATTTTCTCCAAATAAAATTGTTCCGATTAATGTCATGTTGTTCAGGCTGCTTATTTAACAATGGTTACATGAATGGGTTGTTGCCCCCCATCCTCCTCTCTACACTTGGCCCTGGAGTGGCAAGCAAATGCAGCCCAAGACAGCCAAAGGGATTCGCAAATGTAAGCAAAGCTTACAATGCAAGCCATTATTTATAGGATCAAACCACACATGTTTAACATTCTGTTAACTGCTGCAGTCTTCTGGAATGGGAGAGCAAACTCCCCACACATAATTAAGTGTTAGGCTGGCATTTTTATGGGGCATGGACAAATGTAGATGATCAATTATAATGATAATTTTGGAGTTTTCAAGGACTTATACAGAATTTTGTAACACATTACTTTTACAAAGAGCCAGCGTGGTGTCGTGGTTAAGAGCGGTGAACTCTAATCTGGAGAACCGGGTTTGATTTCCCCACTCCTTCACATGAGCGGTGGAATCTAATCTGGTGAACCAGGTTGGTTTCCCCACTCCTACCCATGAAGTGGGGACCTTGGGCTAGCTGGGTGACCTTGGGCTAGCCTCAGTTCTCTCAGAACTTTCTCAGCCCCACCTACCTCACAAGGTGTCTGTTGTGGGGAGACGAAGGGAAGGCAATTGCTAGCCAGTTTGAGTCTCCTTAAAGGTAGAAAAAATCTGCAACAGATCAACATGGTTACCCCTCTGGAATCAATTCCTCTATGTGGATGTATACTTGGGTACACAAAGGTAGTATGGACCATTAACCACCACTGTGATGCCGCCAAGTTTGCTGTTGTGCTTCAGTTGTGAAGAAATGGCTGCTGGTGCTTTTGTTTTAGAGGCTTGGTTGAGGCTAATCTTTCACTAGGCCGCTCTCTGCATACGATCAAATGGAGGATTTTCAGCTGTGTGAATGAACCTTTCCATATATTCCCTTGGGTGGTAAAAGGAATAGATTTGTTAGTTTTATGCAAATGTGGAGTTCTGGTAGAATAAATTAATAGTCCCTCCCTACTCTAATTTTGACCATTTAAGATGAGGATTGTGTCTTTAATAATGAATGGAAACCTGCTGTGTAGGAATAAAGCAGGGAAATGGAATGCTTTCAGAAAACTATGAATTATACTATGACTGCTGTGGTGATGGGAGCTATTTGGCTATCTCCATGGAGAATTAATGAAGAGCCTCCATTGCAAAGGGCAATCCTTGGCCGTGTTTTATTTCTCATGGGCCTTTGTCAGAAAGCCATGCGGATGGGACTCCCTAGAGTCTGGCAGTTGGAATGATATAAAATCCAATGAATCATAGCAGTCACCATGAGGGCAGGGCAGTAGCTAAGGAAGCAACACATCCTAGTGGCTTGGCATCAAACAAACTGCTCAGCTTGTTGTGACATCTGGCCTTTCTGATCAGAACAAATCATGAAGTGCCTAATGCTCCATAGGATCAGTCCTCCAGGAGGGGATGTTAAAAGAAGGTGTGTCTTTGGTTCATCCTTGATGGCAGTTGAGGCAAGCATGAAGGCACCACATAGGAAATAAATTATGGAGGTGTTTGGAAGACAGAAATGTCTTCATCTGTTCAGTCAGAGAAGAAATCCGTGTGTGTTTGTGTGTGTGTGTGTGGCAGCCGTGTGTATAGTTGAGTCTGGATCAGATGGCAGTACTGCTGCATGCTCGTGTGAGATACCTAGAATATGTAAATCCATGTGTAACAGATACCGCTCCAAGATAGCACATCATGCAGTTAAAGATGCTACCTAAGGATTTCTGAAGGCTCTTGGAAAAATTCAGCCGTGACCTGTTATTAGGGTTGGGTACCCAAAGCATGGGTGGAGAAAGGTAAAATAATGTTATGTAGAAATATCTTTGCCTTAGGGTGCTTATATCAGTTTTAAAACATTAAAAATGATAAAACAAATCACAATAGCAACTATTAAGGTTGATGAACCTAAACCGCACACTATATGTGTTTTGGCGAACTGACCTTCATCAGTGGCCATAAAATCCCATATAATGCACACACAAACAATATACAAATGTATCACAATATATAAACAGAGTTATAAAAGCCCAGGTGTGTGTGTAGGGGTGTATATCAATTTTCAAATTTGAAAGCCCACTAAGGTGGAATACCTGCAAGTTGTTCTACTCTGGGCTATATTAGTCTCCCATACAGAGTATGCATGCTAGTATCAACCTGATAAAACTGTACCCAGCTTTTGGTTTTTCATGTTGGGTCCCCCCTCCTTTTTTATTATTGACTATTTAAATCAAATCAAATTTATTAATATGGTCAACTGACCAATCACATGCCAACACATCAAAATATCCAGGCTCAGTAGTTTTGCACCGCAGAATCACAGACTGCCCGTACAAATAAAGGTATAAGATCAATAAAAGCAACCCCTGATTAAAATTATCACCTTAAAATTGATAAAATTGTAAAATATTCTAACAATCATTCTCTAATAAAGTTCTGTGTATTTTAATACCAACAGCACAGAACTTGGCCGATTGGAGCGTAAACTGGGGATCTTTTCCTAATAGGAGCTTCTTTGTCAAAAGTTCAACTGACTCTTCAGGGAATTTACAGTTAGGGGGAAATAATCTTTGATCTAACTTCACGGTAGAGTGGGCAACATAGTGCATGTTCGACAGTTTCAATGTTCCCTGTCCCACACAATGGTTTCAATGTCCCCTGCCTCTGATCTAGGGATCTTCTTATATTTCCTTTCTAAAACAGCTGATGGTAGGGTCTGGCATATGACAAGGGTAATGGCCTTCCTATAATTAATAGGCGCACGATGAGAAAAATAAGCCGCAGGTGAGACTATTTAGACTTATCACATACAAGGAAAAATGGTGATTTTCCAAGGTCTGTCTGGCATTTGATGTCTTCCACCCTTTGCTTCAAGAAACTTGATGCCCGGTCTATGCCCATGGCTAACAGGGTAGGTGGAGAAAGGCCGAGGCAGGCCATTTTATTAAGGGCTGTCTTTAGCCATGTTGACTGGAACTTATCCAGAAGCAGGGGTGGTAATCCTTGAGGGTTCAGATTTAATTTAAACCAAAAATAATGGCTATTGACTATTATTAGGATTGCCAACCGCCAGGTGGTGGCTGGAGATCACCTGCTATTACAACTGATTTTCAGGCGACAGAGATCAGTTTCCCTGGAGAAAATGCTCGCTTTGGCGATTGGACTCTATGCCATGGCATTGAAGTCCCTCCCCTCTCCAAACCCCACCCTCCTCAGGCCCACCCCCCAAATCTCCAGGTGTTTCCCAACCCAGAGCTGGCAACCCTACCTATTATTCTTATTTGTTTGAAACTTGGTACACTTACAGGACCATTTCCAAGGATTTCTCTACTGAGGAATTGCAGCGTGTCTGTTGTGGAACCCTGAAGTGTTGGAGAGAATTCTGGGTGTGTTTGAAGGCCCTAATTTCACTTAGTGGTAGCCAGGGTGCTGACGGGACAAGCTACCATCCCACACTCTGAATGCACCTAAAATGTATATTGCTAGGAAGTGGGTTACAGATCTAAGAAATAACTGCAGCTCTCCATTGCAGCTGAAGAAGTAAGGGGTAGACCATCTGTATATCTGTTCTTACTGGTCTTTCCTGAGTTAGCCCCTGAGTTGTATATTACCAGAAAAAGTATCTCTTTGTTGTTCTACAACTAAAAGATGTTACAAAAGGCATTATGAAAGCATGTGATGCATTCAGTAGTGAAGCTCTTACTCATTTAATGAATCAGGGTATTACGCTGTTTAGATTGGAGGACAGAAACATTTCCCCAAAGTCATCTGACTGTCTTGACCCATGAAATCAATATCAGGTTTGTTATGGTATAAAATGGGGACTAAGTATGTTTGATAATTGGCACTTCTTCATATTTCTTGACGCCTCCATGTTCCTGAAAATTTCCAGAGCTTCATGTGATGGAATCTACAACCCACTCTCTTTTTTATGCTATCTAGCAAGGGATAGCAGCTTAGAGCAAAAGTCAGACATAAATAACACTATTTATATGGAAATAATTATTGTATCATATGAAGAAAGAGTACCTCTGGATATTTGGTTAGCCTTTCTGATCAACTTTGCATGTTGTCATTGAACTGTCAAGAAATTAAAATGGAATTGCTTTCCTGAGATTTGTTAGTCTCAAAGATGATTTGTGGCGCAGTATTGAGAGCATAAATAAAGCACCAGCTCTTTGACATTCTGTGATTTATGTCATTGTCTAAAATAGGACTGGACAAGTTGTTCAGTACAAAGGGCTTAATGAGAAATGTATCATGAGCCAGAGGGTCACAATTAATTTGTGTGTGTTAAATACAGGGGGTTTGCATAATTTCCCTATAATTTTTGTGAGCGTGGCAGGTGCCAAACTACAGCGAACAAGCAGATTGCTACTAGCACCATTGTTCAAAACCTCTTACCTTTTTAATGCAGAGAAACTATGCGGGGATCTTCTAAAATTACTGTCATTGTGTTTCAGTTTTGGTCATTTTCATGCATCTCCCCGCCACAGTGAGAAGTTAGTAGTATATTCTGGGATTCTCAGAATTCTAACAGCAGCCAATGAAGCAGTACAAAAGTGCCACAGAAATGGGAAGGGGCTTATGCACCATATGTTGAATATACCTGGCCTGAAAAATAAATGCAAGAATGTGATATGCAGTACCTCCAGTTACTGTTGTTTAGAGAGATTGTTCTGCATGTTGGTTAAGTGGCTTTTTAAAGTCTGCTTTGATTTTTTTGTCTAAAGAAGAAAGGTAGTGTATGTATATATATCACTTATCTGGACTGCTTGGGACCAGAAGTGGTCCATATTTCAGATCTTTCCCTATTTTGGAATATTTTCGAATTTTTACACATACATAATGAGATATCGGGGATGGGACCCAAGTCTAAACACAAAATTCATTTATGTTTTATATATACTTTATACACATAGCCTGAATGTAATTTTAAACAATTTTTAAAAAATAATTTTGTGTACATTGAACCATCAATGGCATTGCTGAGGGCCTGTGAGTGACGCCTGCATGCCAGCTCAAAACGTTAGGTTTTTGGATCAGTTCGGATATCGGATGACCGGATAAGGGATACTCAACCTGTATAGTGTGTATGTGTGTGTGTATCATTTCTGTAGCCCATTTAATGTATGATGTACTGCCAGGAATGGGACTAATGGGTCCAAATTGCAAATAGGCACATGAGACAGTAAAGGATCAAGAGGCCTGAGAGGATCCGGTCTGAATGGAAGGAGATCCAAGACAGAAGAGGAGTGAGGACATTGCAGCAAATACGTAGCATTATGAGCAGGCATGGGGAGTCAACACAGGGACAGACAGGACAAGGTAGGCACGTAGAGAAGAAGGTGATCAAGGAAAGGAGTCAGAGTCCTTGTTGGGCAGTAAACAGGACTTTTATAGGAAGGCTGAATGAAGACAGAACCATGAAGTTAGTTTCAACCTCCCCTCATTCCATGTGCAGCATATTAATTCATTATTTCTTTCCACACCAAGTGGGTTAGAACAATTAAAAAAACAACACAAAGATAGAAGAATGCATTCCCACAACCTGGGAATTTCCATGCCACTGAAGCTATTGGCTCATGGACCATCTTTTGAACCTTGTAGTTGTCACTATGTCCTCAGCATGCCATGTGTCAGCAAATTTAATATTTGGATCCATCTCATTCTCACTCAACATCCTATCTGTCATATCAAATGTTCCTCACATATTGATGTCAATGGAACCAGTTCCATATGTTTCTCACATACTGATGTCAATGGAACCAATTACATTCCTGTAATTGGGCTATGGAATGAGCAGCCTTGTTTACACTTCGCTAGTATATATGTAGCAACCTGAATAGCCCATTTTAGCCTGAGCTTGTTGGAGCTTGGCTCTAAGCAGGGTTGGCCATGGTCAGTACCTGGATGGGAGACCACCAAGGAAGATGGGGGTTCCTATGCAGAGGAAGGCAATGGTATCCCACCTCTGCTGGTCTCTTGCTTGGAACACCTCATGGATGGGATTGCCATGAGTGGATGGCGCTCAATGGCATATTCATTGTCCAGTATATATGTACCGAAGAATGAAACCATAAGCTAGAAGACTGATTTTGCATGATATAATGAAAAACATACAGATTCTGAAAAACATCACAGTCTGCTTTCTTTATCCTGCACCATCTGGTTATTTCAATGGGCAGAATGAAGGTTGTTCAGGCCTCTAGAAGCACATACTACCAGTCAAGGACACAGAGTCTGCCTTAACTTTGGATCTCCTTGTCAGGAGATGTCTCATCATTAAACATATCTCTTGTAAAGTGTGTTAATTATTTCCTTTTCATGTCTCACTGGCACTGTGCTTTAGCACCTTAAGTTGCTCAGTTTGATCTTTGTGCTCGGGAACAAGGTAATTAAGTGAGCTACAATTTAAGGAACTGTTTGCCTTGCCTTGTTGCAAGCTTTCAGACAGCACTCCATCCTAAATCATTTGATAATGTAGGAAGCTCTGCGCCGATCTCTATTTGACTGAGGTTTAGTTCAACAGGTCACAAATCAGTAATTGATTCCCAGGGTGCCTCTGCTGGTTTTATTACAGTAATGAGGACTATCTTTTCTCATCTCTGCTAATATGTTACCCAAACCATCAGCCTCTCAGTTTGGTGTCAGGATGACTTTGACAGGTTGTTAGCAACTATATGATGTAGAGAACATCACAGAAATGGCTCAAACTGTTGCTGTGTACCTGACAAAGCCTTAGGTGGTCTTTGAATAAGAAACGGACTTGCAAGGGAAAAAAAGTTACGCTCCCAATTGGAAATATCTCTAAAAGAACAGGAATCCTAACATATAAGTTCTCTATGTCATTATGAGCCATTAGGAATGTATAGATTTGGGAGAAGTGTAAAAAGGTACAATGCAGGCAGAGAGGATTGTGAAGAACAAAAACGTTGAATGCCAAATTATTCATTTGATAATTTGTCTCTGAATCACGGATATGCCTTTTTTAAAGTTTAACATTTTTTAAAAGTTTAAAATAAAAACTTTAAAAACATAATGGGCCAACCAGCTAAACTTAGTCATGACTGAAACCATTTGACAAGATGGCTGCAACTAGAAGAAGAAAAGTTGGTTTTTATATGCCGACTTTCTCTACAATTTAAGGCTTACAATCACCTTCCCCTTCCCACAACAGACACCTTGTGAGTTAGATGGGGCTGAGAGAGTATGACTAGCTCAAGGTCACCCAGCTGGCTTCATGTGTAGGAGTGGAGAAACAAATCCCGTTCACCAGATTAGCCTCCGCCGCTCATGTGGAGGAGTGGGGAATCAAACCTTGTTCTCCAGATCAGAATCCACCGCTCCAAACCATCACTCTTAACAACTACACCATGCTGACTTAACTACCTTAAGTCTCCTTGCTTAAAGAAGAGCAATTATTTTTCCATCTGCATAGTACCTTGTATCAGACTGTTCCAGTTGGCCAGAATCAGTAGTTCCCTGTTGTTCTGCTGAGGCTGGGAGCTTCCCCTGGGCTGCTTCTCTATCACAGTATTGTCCCCTTAATGCTCCTGGCCATGTGAGCCAGGATAGAGGAAGACCTTCACTTGGCTCAGCCAGTTAAGTTGGAGGAAGACCTCCATCTCGGCTGAGCAGTGTCATAGGATACAGGCCAGTATCATTTACTGGAGTTTTACTTATGTGTGAGTAAGCTTATTCTAGCAGAGCCCCTGAATGTCCATCTTGAACCCCAGGAGCTCACAGCGGCTTGTTTGCTAAGCATTTTACAGATAAGGTTGTTTGCGTCTGCTCTGAGTTGGACTCCAGATTGAATACAGTACAAGTGTTGGATGCTCCCAGTACAGTTGCTGAAGGGTAAGGACATTGACAGAAGTGCAGATTACTACTTGTATGCTTGACTCTTGCTCATCTTGTAGTGCATACTACTACTTGTATGCTTGACTCTTGCACATCTTGACTCTTGCACATCGATCAGCCTCTGTACCAGAGGACTGGAGAATGGCCAATGTAACACCCATTTATAAAAAAGTTTCCAGGGGGGACCCAGGAAATTACAGGCAGTTAGCTTAACGTCTGTTCTGGGTAAATTAGTGGAAAGCATTATTAAAGATAGAATTGTCAAGCATATAGAAGGGCAAGGTCTGCTGGGCAAAACCCATCGTGGCTTCTGTAAGGGTAGGTCCTGTCTCACTAACCTATTAGAGTTTTTTGAAAGTGTCAATAAGCATGTGGACAGGAATGAGCCTGTGGACATTGTGTATTTGGATTTCCAAAAAGCTTTTGACAAAGTCCCCCACCAAAGACTGCTAAGCAAACTTCATAGTCATGGGATAAGAGGCCAAGTCCTCTTATGGATTGAGAGCTGGCTGAAAATTAGGAAGCAGAGAGTAGGAAACAATGGTCAGTTCTCACAATGGCAGGATGTGAGCAGTAGGCTGCCTCAGGGATCTGTGTTGGGACCGGTGCTTTTCAACCTGTTCATCAATGACCTGGAGTTGGGGTTAAACGGTGAAGCAGCCAAGTTTGCAGATGACACCAAATTATTCAGGGTGGTTAAAACAAAATCGGACTGTGAAGAGCTCCAGAAGGATCTCTCCATACTGGAAGAATGGGCATTAAAATGGCAAATGAGATTCAATGTGAGTAAGTGTAAAGTGATGCATATTGGGACAAAAAATCCCAACTTCACATATACACTGATGGGATCTGTGCTGGCAGCGACAGACCAAGAAAGGGATCTTGGGGTGGTAGTGGATAGCTCAATGAAGATGTCAACCCAGTGTGTGGCTGCTGTAAAAAAGGCAGATTCCATGCTGGCTATAATTAGACGAGGAATTGAGAATAAAACTGCTGATATCATACTGCCCTTGTACAAATCTATGGTGAGACCACACTTGGAATACTGTGTACTGTTCTGGTCACCACACCTAAAAAAGGATATTACAGAGCTTGAGAAGGTGCAGAAAAGAGCAACCGAATGATTAGGGGACTAGAGCAACTGTCCTATGGGGAGCGGTTAAGACGCTTAGGGCTGTTTAGCTTGGAAAGAAGGCGGCTGAGGGGAGACATGATAGAGGTCTATAAAATTATGCATGGTTTGGAGAGAGTGGACAGGGAGAAGTTTTTCTCCCTCTCCCATAATACTAGAACACGGGGTCATCTGCTGAAGCTGGAGGGTGAAAGATTCAAAACAGATAAAAGGAAGTATTTTTTCACACAACACATAGTTAAATTGTGGAACTCCCTGCCCCAGGATGTGGTGATGGCTGCCAGCTTGGAAGGCTTTAAGAGGGGGGTGGACATATTCATGGAGGAGAGGGGTATTCATGGCTGGTAGTTAGAATGGATATTAGTCATGCTGCATACCTATTCTCTCTAGTATCAGAGGAGCATGCCTATTATTTTGGGTGTGGTGGAACACAGGCAGGATGGTGCTGCTGCACTTGTCTTGTTAGTGGCTTCCTAGAGGCACCTGGTTGGCCACTGTGTGAACAGACTGCTGGACTTGATGGGCCTTGGTCTGATCCAGCAGGGCCTTTCTTATGTTCTTATCTTATCTGTCAACACCTGGCTGAAGGGGGTGGTAATGTTTCTGTGCAAGAAGAGGTGGTTCCAGGCAAGGAAGTGGCTTTGAAGCTGCTCTTCAGTAAACCAGATGTTAATGATTTTTCAGATATCTACTAGTGGCAGCCCTGTGGCGCAGAGTGGTAAGCTGCAGTACTGCAGTCCAAGCTCTGCTCACGACCTGAGTTCGATCCCAATGGAAGTTGGTTTCTGGTAGCCGGCTCAAGGTTGACTCAGCCTTCCATCCTTCCGAGGTTGGTAAACTGAGTATCCAGCTTGCTGAGGGTAAAGGGAAGATGACTGGGGAAGGCACTGGCAAACCACCTTGTAAACACAGTCTGCCTAGTAAACATCGGGATGTGACGTCACCCCATGGGTCAGGAATGACCTGGTGCTTGCACAGGGGACCTTTACCTTTACTGGTGGCAAACCTACCCTTTTGGGGCATGGTACGTGAGCAAATGGTAGGAGCACAGCTCCAGACAATGTCAGGTAAATGATAGGCTAACCAAGAAAATAGAATTTATGTTTTTCTGGGTGGAGTTGCTCCCCCTTCTAAAAAAATCAGAAACACAGTAAGTGAGATTTGCAGCTGGATGCTCTAGCAGCCTTCATTGCATGCAAACCAGCCGCACCTCCTCTGGAAAAGAATGATCTTCCTAGTGTCATCCATTTTCCGGCAACATTCTGGCTTGATTATAGTAACATGTTACATATGAATCTGTTTTTGGAAGAATGTTCGGAAACCTTAACTAGTCAACAGAATATAACAGCCAGAGTATTGACCAGGATTAGCTGCTAGGAATATATTTTTTGCAGTTTTGAAAGAGCTTCATTGGCTTCTGGGAAAACAGTGCTAGATTTGGTAATCCCCACTATATATGGGAAACAGTGGTGTGCCAGACAATTTTGCTTGGTCCACAGTGCCATTTCTAAGAAGAATAGTTGGTTTTTATGTGCTAACTTTCTTTATGTGCTAACTTTATGTGCTAACTTTATGTGCTAACTTTCAGGAGAATCAAACCGGCTTACAAACTCCTCCCCTTCCCCTCCCCGCAACAGACATCTTGTGAGGTAGGTGAGGCTGAGAATGTTTGGAGAGATCTGTGACTAGCCCAAGGTCACCCAGCAGGCTTTATGTGTAGGAGTGGGCAAACCACCCTGGTTCACCAGATTAGCGTCCACCGTTCATGTGGAGGAGTGGTTCTCCAGATTAAACCTGGTTTTCCGGATTCGAGTCCACCGCTTCTAACCACGACACCACGCTGGCTCTCAAGGCCAAAGGGCTGAAGCCCTGACAGAGGTGCTGGTGCTCAGCTTGCTCTGGGTGTGTCTGGTTAAATACAGTTCTCATCTCCCCCCTTTTGCTTCTTGGCATATCAACATCACGGGTAGATACTACGGGTTTTTCAGCACTTGGACTGACTTGGAAGGTTGCCTAACCCTGCCCTAAATAGGCTGGGAGTAGGGTAGAGTAGAGAAGATGATCCCATATGAAACTGCACATAAAAAGCAGTATTAAGAGTCCCTTCTCTGCACGCTCCCATCTTCAGAGGTTAGGTTGGTGGTTACCAGAGAGAGCCTTTTCTTTCATGTCTCTTCAGTTATCAACTCCCTCCCTAATGAGATTCTCCTTTTAGATATTATCTCCTGTTTATATACAGTAACACCTTGCTTTATTGCACTTCTCAGATATTGTGTTTTTGAGCCAGTGCTCGCTTCGTGTCTCTGTGTCACATTTTGGTAATTCTCGCAATATTTCAAACTTTTCCATTATTATTACAGTACATTTTTTTAGACATAATGCTATTTCACACTTAATAGACTACAGTAGAGTGTAAACATAACTTTTATATGCACTGGGAAACAAAAATCATGTGACTTGCTTTATTGTGATATTTGTTTTATTGCGGTGGTCTGGAACTAAACCCACAATATCTCCGAGGTATGCTTGTATGACTTTAATGACCTCTGAGGTGAAGGCAACTACTTCATACATTGTGTACATGTTTAATTGCTGAGTCTCTTTTATTATTTTGATTAATATCTTTTCAGTGTCTAGCCCCTTTGGGTACTAATTTTTAGCAGAGAAGTGGGGTTAAATACTGTTATCATGACTACATTCCTAACTTCAGCTAGATTGCAGCCGGTCATTGCTGACTTTGGAAAACAGCAAATTTCCATCATGAGTGACCACATTTTGCAAGCTTAAATGTAACAGACAGATTTTTTAAAAATAGAACTTTCCTCCCATTTTATCACTATCATACCTTGGGGTTGTCAGGGCAGAAGCATATGAGCCAGTCCAGGTTCCTCAGTCCAGTCACTCAGTATTGCAATGGAGGAGTTTTTAATATATATTGGATTTTTTAGGATACAAAAGGGAAGAGGAAAAGGGGAAGGGGATATAGCATCCGTCTGCAATAGACAAACATTCTTTTTGGTCATTAATATATATTTCAGATACATAACTGATTATATATTTTGACTTTCTCATTGAAGTTCTAGTAAAATTAAAAATACTGCACTTAATCTACATGTTAGATACATAGATATAGAATGGCTGCCATTCTTCATAAAGACAGTCTACAGAATCGTTATCGATTAGATTCTGCATAAAAATCATTTTTGCCATATTTGGGTACTCTGACATCTTATCTTTCCAGTCATACATAGCTGATTATAATTTCTACTTTCTTATTGAAGTTCTAAAAAATTAGAGATAATACGCTTAGTCTACATATTAGATACATAGGTATAGAATGGTTGCCACTTTTCATAGAAACAGTCTACAGAATCGTTATCTGTTAGATTCAACATAAAAATATTGCAGTGGAGGACTTGATGGAGTGTTAGCTTCCACACCCTCAAGTAGAGATCACATTCTAAACAAACAGAAAATTCCCTATAGCCATCAGTCTTCTCCAACTCTTGTTAAAGAGAGTCTCCACTCCTAGAAATTCTGGCAACTGGTTCATTCAGGTTTTTGGCAAATTAGATGTGGCTTGACCACAGTCAGCCATGTTTTCTCCCTTAGCTTGGGCTTCTGTTTCTCCATTCATCTACACACAGTTCTGATTTCCAATTCTCCAACATCTTCTTTCTTATTGCCTTCCACACTCCTTCCTTGTTCTTCCCCTCCTGCTTTCAGGTGATCCTGTAATCCTTTCTTTGCTTGATTTGGGGTACTCCAGTTTTCTAGGCTTAGAATCATAAAATCATAGAGCTGAAAGGGACCACCAGGGTCATCTAGTCCAACCCCCTGCATAATGCAGGAAATTCACAACTACCTCCCCCCACACACCCCCAGTGGCCCCCTACATGCCCAGAAGATGGCCAATATGTCCTCTCTCTCATGATCTGCCTAAGGTCATAGAATCAGCATTGCTGACAGATGGCCACCTAGCCTCTGCTAAAAAACCTCCAGGGAAGGAGAGCTTACAACCTCCCAAGGAAGCCTGTTCCACTGAGGAACCACTGTAATTGTTAGAAAATTCTTTCTAATGTCTAGACGGAAACTCTTTTGATTTAATTTCCACCTGTTGGTTCTGGTCCAACCTTCAGGGGCAACAGAGAACAACTTGGCACTCTTCAAGTACTTGAAGGTGGTTATCATATCACCTCTCCGTCTTCTCCTCTTCAGGCTTCTCCTGTGAAGGTAAAGATCTTCTCTACAACCAACCCCCCAAAAAAAACCACTTTTAAAAAATGGGATCTTCCTTTTAACAGTTGATTTACAGTTTCTGTTTATAGGGTAATCGTTGACATGTGAGTCTCTCATCTGACATACGTTATTAAAAAATGTCTCTGATCTCTGAATCAGCCCTTAGTCTTCAAGTGATTTAGGGTTTCAACTGCAACCCTTCTGCAGCGTTGCTTGTTGCCTTTTGTACATTGACTCCAAGGATGAGAGACTTTCCTTGCTTGGGAAGGCTCAAATAAACACAATGGCACAATTCCTGCAATGACTCTGCTTAGATGTTGTGATATATTACATAATTTATTACGAGTCTTGCACAACCGAAGCGTTTGCTGGATTGAGTCCTACATTGGAGCAGAAAGTGTTCGTACTGCATTGTATCATCCTGTTATTGTGTGCTGAGTTTTGGATCTCTAAAAGACCATTAAACCATTCAAACGCTGGGTACAAAATTTGTGCTTGCTATAATAATGAGCTTTTGTGTACATGGGGCTAATGAAATGAATTTAACATCATAGTACTTTTATGTTCCTTTTTATTACCTGGTAATTATATATTTTATCTGATGCTAATTAATTACCATGTTGTTATTCTCTAGCTTGGAGTCTAAAGCATCTCATCTTTTTTCTTTTCTTTCCCCGAGACAGATTAATATTATACGGAAAAGCTACCAATTGTTTTCTTTGGGAGGTATTTTACGAAACCTTATTTATTTTTAAACCAGGAAGGATCTTTAGATGTTGTGGAACATCTTGGGATGAGAAGTGGGTGCACCATAACTATGCATTAATGGTGTAAAATTGTGACTGTATCCTTGGTCCCCAAGCCAATAAATGACCCATAGGATGCCATTTAAGGGGGACTGTCTGAATGCCTATGAGACTGTTTAAATATGAAATGCAGCTGTTTGGAAGATGTCAAGTTTGGTCTGGTTCCAACTGGCGTCTGATTCCAACTGGTGTCTCCAAGCCTTAATCCACACCATGCAAACTGACATAGAGATCAAATACCTTTTCATCACTCTTTTGAGAAGCATACTTATAAGGCCTGCCTTACAGTTTCCAATAGGGATGGAACAAGGAGGCGAAATAGAGGCAAGAATCCTTGGGTTGGATCCAAAGGCACCCTTCTGCTTAAGTTAGCATCTTTAGAAGACCCCCTTAACCGAAGAAAATCTTGACATCAAACCCTGGTGTATGCTTTCCTTGCTTGTTCACTGTGAGCATACGTAATGTTGCCCCTTGTGCCAGAAGTCATCTCCTCAAACATTTGTCCAGATCCTGCCAGATTCAGAAGACAGTTCAGTGACATTTTAATGATTTTGTCTGCCCCTTTATTCTTTACTCATTTCCTACTTTCTTTTTAGAGCATAACAGTTGCCACAATTCTCTGTTACGATGTTACCAATATTAAGAGAAAATAAAGGTAGGATTGCTTCTGGTATTAGAAATGCAAAGGGAGAATTATAATTTCCCATGGTGCTGTTGCTTTTCATGTGAATGTAAGAGGAGGGAAAAGCCCTGCTCCTATTATAGGGCGAAAACGCATGGTCTCTTTAGCCTCCTTTATTCCCTGTTTCAGCCAGGATTCCACCAGGATTGAAAGCATGCGTTTCGCTGAACGTGCATTTGATCCTGGCTGAATCCTGGCTGAAACAGGGAATAAAGGAGGCTAAAGCGACCATGCATTTTCACCCATAGTTATTGTTTTGGCTCTTCTCACTGATAGTCTGTCTCTCTTCCTTATAAGAAACCTTTCCATTCCAGGAAAGGTTTCAGGAAGAGCTGTTCTATGTTCAGCACTCACCACTTAAAGGGCAGTGGAAAACTTCATATTCTCTCAGCAGGGGAGCCGGGACTCAATGTAGATGTAAATCTCTAGCAGCTGACTGCTGGAGCCCACAAGCTGTACCTTGTAAATAATTCACTTAGGCAAAGAAAAAAATCTGCATATGAGAATGAAATGTCACTTATAACTCATGCGATATTGGCTTGGCTAGGAAAAACTTTCCAACCCCCTTCAACTCATTACGCATCACACGAGGGAATGCAAGGAAGAGGACCGGCAGAGGATGGAGTGTAAAATCTCTATTTCTGCCACTATCGTGGAAGGGTCTTCAGATAAGAAAGATTATAATGTGGCTATGAGTGGAATGGTAGGCTAGAAAATCTGGGCTCCATTAACTCTATGAAAACCAAGGATAAATTTATAGGCACAATTAGCCTTTGGGGCACTTAACTTTCTGCTTATACTTTCTGATTCATATCTACATGTACATTGCTTGATATATCAATATTTGCAGTTTTCCACAAAACATGTGAAGTGCCTCCCTAGTAACGGGGGAGAGGATATGAAAGTTGTGATGCTTCATTTGTGATAGCATTTTATCCCTTCACAGTGCAATCATCTACTCATAAACATATGTGTGAATTTGCTGTTAAACTCATGGATATCTATAACTCATAACTTCATAGTTGATTTCAATGCATTGGCTAAATTGTACTAGGCATTTCCCAAACCCTTAGAATCAGAATAATTTTGTTCAAAACAAAGATGGAAAATTATTTGTAAAAAGTATACAGCATGTATTTACTATCTGTTTTCTTATAAAAAAGATTATACTTGAATTTCTGCAAAATGTACAGGTTTTGGATTGACATCTCTGCTGATTATTATTAACTTTCTGCTTATATCACACCTAAAAAAGGATACTGCAGAGCTTGAGAAGGTGCAGAAAAGAGCAACAAAAATGATCAGGGGGATAGAGCAACTGCCCTATGAGGAGCGGTTAAAACGCTTAGGGCTGTTTAGCTTGGAAAGAAGGCGGTTAAGGGGAGATATGACAGAAGTCTATAAAATTATACATGGCATTGAGAGACTGGACAGGGAGTAGCTTTTCTCCCTCTCTCATAATGCTAGAATGTGGGGTCATCTGCAGTAGCTGCAGGGTGAGAGATTCACAACGGATAAAAGGAAGTATTTCTTCACACAACACATAGTTAAATTATGGAACTCCCTGCCCCAGGATGTGGTGATGGCTGCCTACTTGGAAGGCTTTAAGAGGGAGTGGACATGTTCATGGAGGATAGGGCTATCCATGGCTACTGTTCAAAATGGATACTAGTCATAATGCGTACCTTTACTTTCTAGTATCAGAGGAGCATGTCTATTATATTAGGTGCTGTGGAGCACAGGCAGGATGCAGTTTGTGGGCTTCCTAGAGGCACCTGATTTGCCACTGTGTGAACAGACTGGTGGACTTGATGGGCCTTGGTCTGATACAGCATGGCTTTTCTTATGTTCTTCTTCGTATTATTTTTACTGGGAGAGTGTTTTGCCAGATCAACAAATAAATAAGGTTATCCCAGAGATAAGGAACTGGGAAACATTAATCCCTTTCACGAATTCTGGTCAAAAAGTAGACAGATCCTTTCCCCATAGGCTTTGTTAATCAACTGCTCCCTTTTATCCTGGCCAAACAGCACAGTGGGAGGTTTGATGTTTCCTTCTTTACATTTCAACTGCACCGTTGCCAGCTTTTGGTTCATTTCTCCTTAATGTCTCCTAGGTTGAGTTTGTAGACAGATGATGCAGTATAATTCATTCTGAAGCAATTGCCAGGAAGCTCTGGCCACTTGTCCAGGGAAAGGTCCTAACCAGTTGTCTGTTGCAGCAGGATGATTTTTATGCTCTAGAGACAAATAAACTACATTGCAGTAATGTCACCAGCTGGATTTACTACATCACTGTGATTGCCAGTAAATGCAGAAATTTCACTTGTGCATTTGGCAGGGCTAGGGATCCTTTGAAATGCCCTGGAGAATTTGGCTGTTTTCACATAAGGAGTTACTCGGGCTTAATCCCTATTTATAGGGCTGTGATAATTAAACCCTAAAACGGGAACTATAAAATGTGTATCCTCTCTCTACTGCTTAACCACAGTCAGCTCTCCTTCCCTGCATCAAGATGAGGGATAAGGGGATTCCCAAATATTGTGAAGATTGTTTAAGGATAATAGGATTAGTTGAATATGTGCCTTTGGTTTAAGAGCACCTCCTGCATTGGAGTGATGAAGCTATGGCCAAGGTTATAGAGGCTGCGTTCTCAGTAGGTTCAAAGAGAATGAGAGAGAGAGAGAGAGAGAGAGAGAGAGAGAGAGAGAGAGAGAGAGAGAGATCACTTATATAACTGTCTGATAATCAGTATTTTTATGTTTATTCATACACTACAAAACAACACATCATATCATATCATATCATATCAGGAGTGGGGTAATGAAAGGTAAAGGGAAAAATTAGGGACGAGTACTGATAAAGATGGACAGAGTGTTCCTAAGTAGAGTTACACCCATGTAAGATCATTGATTTCAATGGCCTTAGAAGAGTGTAACTCTGTTTAGGATTGCACTAGGAATGGTTTATGCCCCAGGAATACTTAGTGAAATCAGAATCTTGGAAAAGATCCAAGCAAGCCTTCAACATCTGTGTGCAACTCGTAGGGGTGGTGGCAAAAGAGGCACTCAAAAGTTAGCTTTTTTGTGCCAGTAATGGGACATGAGGTAGGGCCCATATGCCACGGCATGTTGTTCAGGCTGCAACAGTGATCTAATTTTGTGACAGTCCTCAGTAAATGTGATGAGTATTTCATCCCCAAGAACAACAACACTTACAAAAGATGCAACTGTTGCCTCAGTGCACATTGTGTAGAAGAATTCAGTACTGATCTCAAATTGATGAGTCCACTCTGTAACTGGGTTTTTAATGGATATTTAATTAAGCATCAGATAGTGCTGGGAATCAGGGACTGTACACTGTTAAATAGGCTCCTGGAAGATGGTGAGCTGACGAGTTGCATAAGCTGCAAATGCATCTGACTCCGGAATACAAGTCTTGGAGGAAAAGATTGTAGGTGTTTTGGCTGATATAATGATGATACAGCAAAAGCCCTATGTGTGCTGAAAGCAATAGGGGCAGACAAGGATGGAGGAACAGAAAATGGCAGAACACATATCAGTATGCTGTTTTTAAAACATCTCCCATTTCTGAAAAAGTATGGACTGAATTGAGAGAGACTGCAAGTAAAGATGACACCCTCCAGTCATTCGTCTGAGCTGTCTTCACAGTCTGGCCAGGGCACAAAATTCCAAGTATATATTGTCATAATATAGCGGAACTCACCGTAACAGTTGGAATACATTTCAAGGGCATCAGGAATTTGGTTCCTCAAGTGGTATGAACAGATGATTGCCAAAATATATGGAGACCGTTTGGGATTGAGACATCCAAAAGAAGAGTCAGGAAGGTGGTGTTTGGCCATAAATTAATGAAGCGATAGCATAAAACGTTAGAGTGGGGAAAAAAGAAAAATAGACAGGTAACAAACATGTCAATCAACAAGAAAATAAATGACTAAAGCTATTTCTTTCTTTTTTTAAAAAGTGGTTTAGTCCTACAATATCTATCAAGCTGATCAGAACTGAAGTAGACTTCACACTTGGAAATTATAACGACATTAAAAAAAATCTATAATTAAACCGATAATCAAAATTTATTTTTTAAAGTTTTAAAGTTTCAGAGTAAAGAACAAGCAGCAAATAGTTCATTGTTAAAAGGGGGAAAAAATGACAGACTTGCTCCCCCCCCCCCAAAAACAAATATGTATTAGGCTTTATCTATGGCAGCATAGTGAAAGAATCATATTTAGCTCAAGTACTGCCATTGTTTCGATATTAACAGTTCATTATCTGTACCACAGTCAGCTTTTGGTCTTGTTTTGGCAGAGAGAATAGAGCTGTTCAAGCTGGATGTTCAAACTGGATTCAGAAAAGGAAGAGGCACTAGAGATCATATTGCAAATATACGCTGGTTACTGGAGCATACGAGAGAATTTCAGAAGATAATCAGCTTGTGTTTCATAGATTACAGCAAAGCTTTTGACTGTGTGGACCATGAAAAGCTATGGCTGGTTTTAAAGAAGGGTGGGGAACCTCAGGCCCGGGGGCCGTATGCGGCCCCCGAGGACATTTTTTGTGGCCCTCCGGAGCTCCGGGGCCCTGCTGCAGAGGTGGGGCACAGGGCGGCCCTCCCAGAGGGTGTTCCTGGCTTACAGCGGCGCTGCGGCGCCCTTTGGACCTCCTCTCGCCGACTGTCGGCTGTTGAGCAGCGAGAGGGAGGGGGAAAGAGGCTGCTGGCTCCCGGCGGCAGAGCATGCATGCAGGAGCCGATCGGGCTTCGGGGGGGGGGGCTTTTGTGGACTCTGGGGATGAAGGGCATGGAGACTGGGGCCCAGTCGCACGGGGCCAGCATGTGCGGGTGTGTGTGTGTGTGTGTGTGTGTGTGGAGGCTTTTCTCTCTTTTCTTCCTCTTTTTCTGTCACTCTCCTTTCTCTCCTTCTCTTTCTCCCTCTTTTTCTGTCTCTTTCTTTGTCTCCCTCCATCCTTTTCTTTGTCTCCCTCCGTCCTTTTCTTTCTTTCTCCCTCTCTCTCCATTTCTTTCTCCCTTTCTCCCTCCCTCCCTTTTCCTCTTTCTCTGTTTTCCTTCCTCCCTTGCCGATCGACTGTGGGCTGCGCCCCCCTGGCACCTCGTTTGCTCGGGCCCACTGCTGGCTGCCCTTCCGCCTGGGAGCGGGGAGTGGGGGCACCCTGCAGGCCTTCTCTGTGTGGCCTCCCCTGGGGTTGCCAACCTCCAGGTGGTGGCTGGAGACCTGGCAACCCTAGCCTCTTCCCCCCCCACCGGGAGATCTACACCTGGTATGGCCCCTGAATGATGTCATAAATGTGCAAATGGCCCTTGGCAGGAAAAAGGTTCCCCACCCCTGTTTTAAAGAAAATGGGTGTGCCACTACATCTGATTATTTTGATGCACAACCTGTACTCTGGACAAGAGACCAGAGTTAGAACAGAATATGGAGAAACAGAATGGTTTCCAATTAGCAAAAGACAAGGATGTATTTTATCTCCCTACTTCTGCAATCTATATGCACAACATATAATTAGGAAAACTGGATTAGACTTAGATGAAGGTGGAGTGAAAACTGGAAGGAGGAACATTAACAATTTGAGAAATGCCGATGATACTACATTACTGGCAGAAAATAGTGAAGACTTGAAACGACTACTGCTGAAAGTTAAAAGGGAAAGTGCCAAAGCAGGACTACAGCTGAACATCAAGAAGACAAAAGTAATGACTACAGGAGAATTGCACAACTTTAAGGTATACAATGAGGAAACTGAAATTGTTGAAGACTTTCTATTCCTTGGCTCCATCATCAACCAAAAGGGAGACTGCAGCCAAGAAATCAGAAGGAGATTGAAACTGGGAAAGGCAGCTATGAAGGAGTTAGAAAAGATTCTGAAGTGTAAGCATGTGTCACTGGCCACCAAGATTAAGTTAATTCATCCCATCATATTCCCTATTACTATGTATGGGTGTAAAAGCTGGACATGGAAGAAAGCTGGTAGGAAGAAAGTAGATTCCTTTGAACTGTGGTGTTGGAGGAGAGTGTTAGGAATACTGTGGACTGCCAAAAACAACAACAACAACAAATCAGTGGGTTATCAAATCAAGCCTGAACTGACCCTAGAAGCTAATATGACTAAACTGAGGCTATCGTATTTTGGTCACATAATGAGAAGACAAGAGTCATTGGAAAAGACAGTCATGCTACGAAATGTTGGGGGCAACAGGAAAAGAGGAAGACCCAACAAGAGATGGATTGACTCAACAAAGGAAGCCACAGCTCTGCAAGATCTGAGGAAGGGTGTCAAAGATAGGACATTTTGGAGGACTTTGATTCATAGGGTTGCCATGAGTCGGAAGTGACTTGACGGCACTTCACACACACACATACACACACACACACACACACACACACACTGCCATTGTTACATGACTGAGTGATCTCAGAATACCATAGGATGAGATACGTCTCATGTGATTTTGTACCCTTTTCTGGTTGAGGCCAGTGTGGTATGGTAGTTAGGGTGCTGGACTAGTGACATGGAAATCGAGGCTGAATGCCCCACTCAGCCATGAAGCTTGTTCAGTGATCTTGGGACAGTTACTCTTTCGACTTTACTGAGTTGTTGTGAGAATAAAATAGAGGAGAGGCAAACTATTCATGCCACCCTGAGTTTCTTGGGGAAAAGGTGGGATAAAAAAGTGATAAATATATTGCAGTGGTGAATGGCTGTAGTTTGCTCCTAAACATATTAATGGGACTTAGGCATGTGTTTTCAATTGCTCCCAAACTGCCTTCTTTGGGTCTGACACTCCTTTGGGTCTGACACTCCTGTGTTCCATACTGCAAATATGGAGAGAGGAGCTTCATGATACAAATTACATGGATATGCTACCCAAGCCACCATTCACTTGCTGACTTTCTCTCTTTCCTGAGAGGTGTAGGACCATGTACAGTCTGTTTCTGTTATGATGCTGTCACATTGAGTGTTTCCCTGGCACTGCTTGCCAAAAATATATAGCAGTGGTTGGTAAATGATATGGGTATAGGTTTTTCTAGAAATTAGTGGGGAGAGGGGGATGACTTGCTCCCCTATGTTGTCTGACATTCTGCCTTGACTATCATATTCTTGTGCTATCAGGCACCGATGTTCAGCGCACACCTCCTTTGTGAAATTAACACTTATAAACTATGTTCCTTATGCCTATAAGACTGGACTTTATGAAGGTGTTTATGTTACTACTTAAGGGTGGTGAATGCAATGATACCCATTTTGTATCATTTTAGACTGAAATTCGGGGGAAATCTTCAAAACAAGCAAAAAAAATTAACAACATTAATGTGTTTCTTTCTTTTGCTACTAAAAACAACAACACCCTACTGGTGTGAACTCTGTTTGAATAATCAGTTCTGTGGAAGTAAATTATGATCAAAATCCAAAGCCAACCATAAATTAAATGTGTGTTTTTCCCTCCTACTTTGGTATACATGACTTTCCATTAAGCTAGCCTCATATAATATACCTCGGATGTGTTCAATAAAGCCCTGTAAATTATAGTAAGTATTTAAAATGGTAAATAGACATTGAAAAAGGCCACATTAGGATTAATGAATGAAAGGGTTGATACTGAGAATGCACTTGTAAATAAATAACAAGGAAAGTAAAATGACACACTCTTAGGTTAGAGTTACAAGTAGGGTATGATGATAAATTGCAGGGCTTTTTGCCCAGCCGTCTCATTTTGGGTAAATGTCTCTCAAGGACCTTGCAAACAAACCCTCTTTTTTGCTTTCCCGTACTCCGTTTATACCTGTCAGACACTGGGCAAGTTCAGGGTGGTTCCTGTGGCCAGCTTAATCTTATTTAACCTACACACATTTAGGCAACTTTCCACACATGAGACTTCAATCAGCTTTGAACATCTGATGCTTGTTAATGCAGAAAAGAACCATTTTTGATATGAATAATTTTCCTGGATGATGTAGGTATTGTTTTAAGGGCCAGCCTAGAAATGATACTGGTACTTCACCATGAAATTACCCCAAATGCATAGGGATTAGAGGGAAGAACGTGGTATTTTAAAAGGAACGGGGAATTCAGAACTCCCCACTAATGATTCAGGGGTGGGGGAAGGCAGTTCTGGACAGTAGACTTTAGGGCTGTTGATTCGGTTCATCCTGAACCGAAAAACAGCCGAATTTCCCCTGATTCAACGGTTTTTAGTTCGGGACGAACCGAACTCAAAAAAGGCGGGAAAATAGGGAGCCGAATTCAGCGAGTTCGGAGTGTTCATGAATAAATTCTGGGTTTGGGGCAGCAGCAGAGGGGCGGGGGGTCTTTAAACCCCTCTGCGCTGCCTGCGCAGACAGCGCAGAGGGGCTTGACAACCCACCGCCCGCTTTCCCGGGAGTCCCGGGAAGAGGGGTGGGGGGTCCTTAAACCCCTCTGCCCCCCCGTGCCTTCACGGGGCTTCCCTGAAGGCACGCGGGGGCTCTTTAAACAGATCTGCACCTTCCAGTTGGAAGGCGCAGATCTGTTTAAAGAGCCCCCCGCACGCCTTCATGGAAGCCCCATGAAGGCCTGCGGGGGGGCTCTTTAAAGACCCCCGCCCCCTTCCTGACTCTTTGAAGTGGTGGGTGCTGCCTGGGCAGGCAGCGCCCAGCACTTCAAAGACCCGGCCAAATTTTCCCCCGAACTCCGGATCTCGCGCCAAATTTCGCAGATCCAAAGCGGGGGAGTTCGGACTTCGGCACGTGCTGAATTAAAAAGGGGCAAATTTTGCCGAAGCTGAACTTTACCGAATTTTTTTTTCAACAGCCCTAGTAGACTTTATGGCATAACATCCCTGCTGAGCTCCTTCCCCAGGCTCTGATCCCCATATCTCAAGGAATTTCCCATCCCGGAGTGGGAAACCCTACCTGCAATATTGGAGGTTCTGTAGCTAAGAGTGAGCATTTATTCAGGGAGAGTGAGAGCGCAGGACTAAACTACTGGAGGGGGTAAGTTGAAGACAAGAAATGCCCGTCACTATAAATATTGAGTCCCTCCCCCGTGATTGGTACAGTTCAGTGTTTAAACCATGGCACTGCTACAGTCCTGTACAGTTTAACCCAGGTCAAACATAAGGCCCATGGCTCAGATCTAGCCCCTTGAGAGCTCTTATCCGGCTTGCGAGCCAGCCGAGCCACCACCCCCACTCTCTATCTGGACTGGCGAGGCGTGGTCCAACCCGACCAAGTGACATTTATGCCATATCTGGCCCACCCCTGGTTTAACCCTTATGGCCGAGAACACCAATTAACCTCTGTTGAGAAGGGCCAGACTTCTTCCGTTGGATGCAGATGGTGTCTAGGGCCTTGTCAGCGCTTGAAACAAAGTGTCTGTTGCTGACAACTACTGAGGAGGTTATTTTGAACTTGGCTCGGCTGTATGTAGATGGAGGAAAAAGCAGACAAGCCAGTCGTATCTGATGGTTTCCTGTTCCAGCATCCTCCCCAAAATTTCCAGGGTCAGGGGTTAGCCACAAATGTAATCAAACATAAAAATAAGAACACTGCCATTGCTGTGTGAACCAAACCTCAAAAGGCCGCAATCCTAAAACCGATAGCAGAGAGTAGGCTCCTCAGGTTCTAAGGACTGGGCTGTTACGACTGTTTTTGCCATCTGTTTTCGGTTTCAGCCTGGTTTGTCACATTAAAGTTAGTAGAACATTAAAGCCGACAGACTACTCCCATTAACAAACCAGTACTTGACGTTCACTGGTGTAGTGGTGTAGTGGTTAAGAGCGGTGGACTCTAATCTGGAGAACCAGATTTGATTCCCCACTCCTCCACATGAAGCCTGCTGGGTGACCTTGGGCTAGTCACAATTTTCTCAGAATTCTCTCAGCCCCACCTACCTCACAAGGTAGTCTGTTGTGGGGAGAGGAAGGCGACTGTAAGCTGCTTTGAGACTCCTTAAAAGTAGAGAAAAGCAGGGTATAAAAACCACCTTCCTCTTCCTCTTCCTCCTCCTCTTCTTCTTTGCACTGGCTTTGCACCATTATTGGTTGATATCAAAGCAGCTCAGCTTATTTAAATTAATAATTAAATAGACAGGGAAAAAGACTCCTGAATGAACCTTTTGTGTGCGTGTGTGTTGTGCACACTTGAATCTCCATTTTTCCCTCATCTTTAATCAGCATCAACAGGAGTTGTGATTAACTTTTCCCAGCTGATAGGGAAGAAAATGTAACATTATGTTCACATATCTGATTATAGCCCTGACCTGGATGGCCCAGGCTAGCCTGATCTTGTCAGATCTCAGAAGTTAAGCAGGGTCAGCTCTGGTTAGTATTTGGATGGGAGATCACGAAGGAATACCAGGGTTGCTGTGCAGAGGAAGGCACTGGCAAACCACCTCTGTTAGTCTCTTGCCATGAAAACCCCCCAAAAGGGGTTGCCATAAGTTGGCTGCGACTTGACGGCACTTTACACACACATATCTGATTATAGGGGAAAAGGCAGTTAGTGCTGCTGAGAAATGAATGGAAGCTGTGCAGCAAAGTTTTTTTGGGGGGAGGGATTGTGTGACATGCACATTATACGACTCATAGGCATCCAAAGCATCTTTTTCAGGTAGATTCAATTTTCACACTGTCCTAAAGCAATATAGTCTTAATGTCGTTAGGTCTTTCCTTTTCCTCTGAATTTATGAGCGTCCCTAGAACTATTTGGATAGAATGAGTTGTGTGTTATGCAACACGTAAAATAAAAGCAGAACAAATCAAAATACGAAATACTTATCCTAGGCAGAATTTTAATCAATGAGAAGAAGGAAGCCTTTATTTATATTTTACATATCCTTATAAGGGATCTCACTAGGCTTATCATATCCCCATTAGGGCGTGGAATCAATTGGTGGTGGGAGAATTTTTTTTAATGGCTGTTGGGACACTGGCTGTCACATGAAGCTGCCTTACACTGAATCAGACCATTGGATTATCGGTATTGTCCAGAGTCTCAGGCAGAGGTCTTTCACATCACCTACTACCTGATCCCCTATGTCCCTGTCTCCTGCAGATTGCCAAGCTATGCCTAGATACTACGGTTATAAGTATATTGTTGGGTTACAGTGAGACTTTTCCCCACAGGTTGACCCCTGTCTGCCAACCCTTGAATATTTTTGCTAGATATATATGGCCAGGACCATTCTTTTACCTTGTATAGGGTCAAAGGGAAGAGGAGGCACGTACTCTCCACAATAGATGGATATAGCTTACAGTAACAAGCAATGGTTTGGTCTATGCTATGGTCAATCACTGTGCATCATGGGGGCCTGGGGAGGCGGTAGTCTGGTTGTGTTCTTAACCCCTTTGGAGTGTATAGCCCATAATCAGAAAGTTAACCATTCTTGCTGGATTGGGATAGTGGTTTGAAGTTGTTATTAGCCCTGACTTGGATAGCCCAGGATAGCCTGATCTCGTCAGATCTCAGAAGCTAATCGGGGTCCATTCAAGCAAGTATTTGGATGGCAGACCACCAAGGAATACCAGGGCCATGACATGGAGGCAGGCAATGGCAAACCATCTCTGAATGTCTCTTGCCTTGAAAACCCCACCAGGGGGTGCCATAAGTCAGATGTGACAGACAGCGAAAAAAACAAACAAAAAACAAACAAACCATAGATGTGAACAAGTCAAAACAGCAAAGAGGTGATGCTCTGATAAGGATTCTTCTTAACTAGCTAGTTCTCAATGTACTTTGCAAGTGAAGTATAGCACTGTTTACAAACCTAGAGTGGAAGATGAGGCTTTCAGCCCATTCCTGAGCTTTCAGTGGCCGGGGACGGCGGAGAGGAGGTGGCGCTTCCTAACCCATTTCCTGGCTGCCAAAAGCTCAAGAAAAGCCCTGAAAGGCTTTTTGGTTTTTTTATAGATTTTTATATAGAGATTTTCGCCCCATTGAAAACATTGAGGCTGCACCTGCTAACAAGCAGGTGCAGCAACACTGTTCGTCCTGGTGGCGTACCAGGGTGAAAGGGAAATGCTCCAGGAAAGCCCCAGGGATTCTGCCATGCCCCCTGGAACGCCGACGTGGGCCTTTACACCTGTGGGTCGCTGGCGGAAGGCCCAGCCAGTGTCTGGGGGCGGTGCTGCCAGAGCAGTGCCAGGAGACCAGCGTCCGGGGCTCTTCACCAGCATTGGGGCCACTCACGACGGCGTAAGTAGCCCGGGCACTGGTGCGGGCCCCCCCAACACCGGCACAGCCCCTTCCTGGCCTCCTGAGGACATCTGTCCTCAGAAGTCAGGAATGGGCTGAAACAGTACAACAATATCAATTTTGGTGGTCATGGTGGCTGTGCCACTGTTTATAAATATATTGTATCTTCATTAGGGTAGTAGATAAATATTTTAATGTCCCCAAACAAACACTGATGACACATCAGCTTACTCCAGCAATGTTGCTGGTGACCAGCAGGTGAACATACCAGCATGCTAGATGGTTCCAAGCTAAATGTCAGGGAGGCTAATTCCTGTGTTGATGGTGCTAGTCAGACAATGCTTAGAATGTGCCAATCTGTTACATGCTCCCTTAATGCAATTTGGCGGTGATGTGTTGATGGATTGATAGTTGATAGACATATTCATTAGTCTGATTACATCAGGTAGCCAGGGAGAGGAACAGGTATAAATGACCAGCTATTGCTGTCAGCCGTCCCCTCATCAATCAAGACTTTATTTGCTTTTTGAAGGGATTACTTTTAATTCAAAGAGTTGTGGCTTACAATCTATTTATGTTTTTTTGGCTGTCAGGATTCCCAGGTCCCCTCTTGGCTCTGGCAGGAGGTTTTTTTGGTGGAGCTGAGGCAGGGATCGCATGTGCACGGCTGGTTTACACCCGGTTTACTACTGGTTTACACCCGGAACTGGGAGTTTGAGTGGTAAAAGGCCCGTTGTGATGCGGCGCTTCCAGGTGTAAACCGGAAGTGATGTGATCGCATCTGCGCAGCCATGCTTGCACTCGATCCCCCACTTCCAAGGCGAGTACTGCATTGGTGGGCAATTGCCAACCAATCTAAGCACCATGGCAACCCTACTGTCAATTGACATGTGATGCAGTTCATTTGCTTCTCCTTTCTTTTTATGTGCATATTATGTTCTGGATCACATGGATTAATCTGTAGGGGAGGCTTATTGTACTACCCTGAACAGAGCTACACCTTTCTAAGCCCATTGATTTTGGATTGTGTTTAGGATTGTGCTATTCATGCATGGTATTGCTGTTATTTAATGTAGGTCTATATTTAAATGCATCAGCTAATGGGCATAACATATAGTTAAATGTTCGGGCTATCCTTGTTCAGATTGGAAGATGGGACAGGGAGATCTTCAAAACCTTCCCATGCCTTTGAACCTGTAAAATAAATAATTCACTTCCCCACATTATGGTGTTGGATGGATGGGCATTTTTAATTCATAGACTTGGATCATGAATGCATTTATTTTATTTTACACATTTTATACCCTGCTTTTCTGCCCTCAGAAGGGCTTCTAGCTAACAAAATGTACTTAATAAAATCACATCTTTAAAAAAACATTAAAACCAACAAAAACACATCAGTAAAACAATTAAAACTAGAGCTAAATGCACGTGCAAAAACATAAAAAAAACAGCAATTAAAACTTTGGGCAGGAAGGAGAGATCGCTGAGGAAATGCCAAACAAGACAAAAAAGGTCGTCTCTCACTAGCGGAAGATAACAGTAGGATAGTCAAGAACTCTCTGGGCAGGGTTTTGGTGCCATGACTATGAAGGCCTTCTGCTGAGTTGCCACCCACCTAATCTCAGAATGCAGAGGCACCCAAAACAAGGCCGTCCTTCAGGTATGTTGTTCCCAAACCATATAGAGCTTTAAAGGTCAATAGCAGCACCTTGAATTTTGCCTGGAAACAGACTGGGAGACAATGTAGATAAGCCAAGACTGGAGTCCTATAGTCCCTATGGCCCACGCCAGTCAACAACCTGGCTGCCGCATTCTGCACCAGTTGAAGTTTCTGAAATTATCTTCTGCTTTTGTATCTCCTGTTGCACAAATGGAAGTTTATTTTTGGAACATGTGTGCAAATGCACA
This sequence comes from Euleptes europaea, assembly GCF_029931775.1. Lineage (NCBI taxonomy): Eukaryota > Metazoa > Chordata > Lepidosauria > Squamata > Sphaerodactylidae > Euleptes > Euleptes europaea. The sequence goes on from NC_079319.1 coordinate 66,010,703, forward strand.
CTTATCCTGAAACAAATTTGTGCTTGCGTAGCTAGAAACACCACCCGTTAACAACCAGCTGCTGTTGTGCTAGAGTGTTAATATTCGTTCTTGCAAGTAGGATTGCCAGGTCCCCTCTCTCCTCCTGCGGGAGATTTTGGGGGTGGGGAGTGCATGCGCATGGCCGCGAGCAACGCAATCCCGTCACTTCCAGTTTACTTCCAGAAGCACCACAGCATAACAGGGCAATTTACCACTCAGAGCCCCATTTGTGTGGTAAACTGTCCTGTCATGCTGCAGCTTTCTGTAAGTAAACCAGAAGTGACGGGATCGTGTTGCTCGCGGCCGCGCATGCACGCAATCCTTGCTGTCAGCTGGCAAATGGATTGGCGGGAAATTGCCTGCCATTCCAAGCCACCTGGCCTCCCTACTTGCATGTGACTCATCTAGCACAATGGTGGAGCATGAACTTAACTCAAGAAATGTTTTGCATGTCCAAGCCATAGGATTCAAGCCATCATGTTTAACTGTGTTCCATTGCATTAGATTCTATCTGCATAAGCCTATTAAGAAAACAAGATTTTTCTTTTTCATGGATAAGTTTATAAACTCTATAGGAACAGGGAGGTTTTTTCTCTATGTTACTGTGGTGTGCTGAATATGTCTTAATGGGAAAGAATATTTCTGGACAAGGATAAATTTGCATGCTTTTTTTTTGTGGTGTGTGTAGGAAGGGCAGATCTATAGCCATGGCCCCCTAAATCTTTATTAGGCCCCAGGGAAGGATTTAAGTTCAGGTTCCCTGTTTGAGAAAGCCCTAGGAAAAAAATGGTAACATAAAGGTTAGCAGAATATTATAAATAGGATAATAAATGGAAAAAGAAGGATTATACTATCAGACTAGAAATCATTTGATAGAAGTCCTTGTGCTTTAGCAGTCATTTTTCACTACCCAAACTGATGATAATGTAACTGCTTCACTATTATTATCTACATGTTTTGAAATTACATCAAAATGTCGTTTAAAAGCAGTGGAATAATGAGGAACTTGAAAAGACACTCATGTTTTTTAATTTAAAAATTTCAAATTCACACATATATATTGGAAACGCTTCCAAGTATAATCAGTCCACAAACCACTGCACTACTGACATACAATCCCTGAACAAAATGTTTTGAGTATTGGGCAATTCCCATTATCCTAAATGACTTGCTCATTAAATGTTGGGCTAATTTGAATGTATGTGTTCTGGTCATGCAGTGAAATACAGATGGAAGGGGTACACCCAAGTGTGCCAACGGTGTTACTTTTCCTGACATGGAACTTAGGTCTCTTATGCATGGCTGTTTCACTCGCCGTCATGCCTCCGACGACTTCAGGTCTTTGTGTTGATTATGCATGCCGTTTCCAACCGTCAGATGTTGCCTCGCTCTCCCCCGGCATTTCCCTGGGTTTTCCCACGTTTTCAGAGACCTGTTTTATCTTGAATTTTCAAATGCAGACAAAACATGGGGAAGGGCAGAGGGAGAGTGAGGAGACCTCTGACGGTCAGAAACGGCATGCATAATCAACACAAAAGACCCAAAGTGATTGGAGGGGTGAGTGCGCATGAAGCAGCCATGCATAATAGACCTTAATCTTTTAGGAAACATCATAAAGATAATCCAGGTGCTTCAAGCATATGGGATGGTATTGGGAGACACTGTCAGAAATCTGTGGTGTTTAGAAAACTTCTAGGGAAATGGGGTAATACAAAGCAACTTAAAAGAAATGGGAGTCCAAAGTAGAATGTTCCTTGAGTGACATAAGCAACCTTGTGTGTGTGTAAAAGAGAAAGTGTGTGTGTTCTATCTATTTATTACCTTTTCATTTCACCTTTTCTCTAAGAAGCTGAGGGTGTTTCTTCCCTCATCTACTTTATCATTGCAGCAAACCTGTGGAGCTAAGAGAGAATGAATGACTGTCCAAAAGTCATTCAGTAAGCTCTGTGGTACAGTTGGCTTCATGGGTGATTTGAACCCAAGTCTCCCTAGTCCCAACTGAACACCCTGATCACTACATCACATTGGCATTGGGTTCTCCAAATAACTTGCGTTAATGTAATTGTACTGTATTTATGATCAGACTGTAGTTGCTGCCCAGATTTTAAACACATTTCAATGTAAGAGCCTGGCGTAGGATTTCAGCTTTTATTTGATGGGGTTGTGATCAACTCTGAGATGAAATGCAAGCAGAAAGGGAATAAACTAGTCAATTCTCCTTGAATCACTTGCTCAGCTCAGCTGATTTAAGAGATCTGCTGTATAAAGAGTTTCATTGCATTGATGTAATATTAAACATGTTATACAAGCCCTTCGCTGGCGTAAATGCCCATGTCTATTGTAAATCAATTTTCCTTCAAGCTGGGAAACTGGACCAAAGTTTCTTGCTCATCTGACAGCTTTGAAAGAAGAAAGCGGCGCTGTTATTTCATGTCTTTCGGTGGTTATTTCGAATATTTTTGGAATAAATGGGTTGAGAGACACGGACTCCGGGTTTGCTTATATCGTAGGTTTAAGACAGCAGTTTCTTAACTTGATTCAGACCCAGGTTTATAGAAGCTGCTATGATTAAAGTTAGAAAAAGCAATAACACACGACGCCGCTTAATGACCAGAGCCTCTTTTCTCGCTTTCTCTTTTCACTTTGAGGCAGCTGACCATGACAACAGATCCTACTGCTGCTACCTCATGGGGGAGAGAGTGACCTGGGGTACACATTAACATTAACCACTTCAGTTGCTCAACATGTCCTCCAGTTGGGAAATTAAAAGCATAGACACAGCAATGGATTCGAAAGCATGGATGCTCTTCGGAGAAAACAAAACCAGGTTCATTAGAACATAGCGTAAATTAACCTTGCTGTATCTTCACTGCACATTAGACTGCTGGTGTACGGCCAAATGTTGCAAACTGATTAGAAGAATAACATTTTAAATTAAGGACAATGTAGCTGAGATCACATTTATGGGTTTCTTACGAATAGTCTCTTTAGGGTGCAGTCTTAACAACTCTTTCCTGGGAAGAAGCCCCAATGAATAGACCTGAGTAGCATGCTTAGTAGTCCTGCTTAGGATGGCACTGTTAATTTACTTATGCCAATACCAACCAGTACAGTACCAAATATGCTATATCGGCTTGTATTGTCTTGGCTTGTGTTGACATTATAGTGACTCCTGATTGGATCAAAACTATTGCTGCCATTTAATGTCTGCTCACGACCTGTCTGATCCCGACGGAAGTTGGTTTCAGGTAGCCGGCTCAAGGTTGACTCAGCCTCCCATCCTTCTGAGGTCGGTAAAATGAGTACCCAGCTTGCTGGGGGTAAAAGGAAGATGACTGGGGAAGGCACTGGCAAACCACCCCGTAAACAAAGTCTGCCTAGGAAACGTCGGGATATGACGTCACCCCATGGGTCAAGAATGACCCGGTGCTTGCACAGGGGACCTTAAACTTTACCTTTTACCTTTATGAAAAGTGGGTTAAGGAGCATTTTGGGTGAAGTGGATGTATATGCTTACTGGATTACCTGATCCTTTCAACACAATTAATTAATGAATCATATCAGAATCATATAGTTGGAAGGGACCACCAGGATCATCTAGTCCAACCCCCTGCACACTGCAGGAAATTCACAACTACCTCCCCACCACTATTAGTTTTAATTAATTATATTAATTACTTAATTATATTAGATATTAGACCGAGGTTGGGCTCAGGGCAGCTCACATCCAATAATACATATCATAACATTCTGATTATAATACAATACATCAAGAGAAATAATAATAAATAATTTACAGATTAAAAACCTATAACATCCCAGAACTTTAGCAATTAAAACCAAACGGTCCAGATGGTGCTATTCATACCAGTGCTGATAGCAAAGCAGTGAGGGGAGAAGGTGGGGCAGATCAAATAAGGATACAGCAGGGGGCCATGTATGATGGAACCATTGCTGCCCTCAACCCCAGGTTGGAATTGAACTAGATCCCACAGGGCCCGGGTCCTGTTCGACAGAGAGTTCCACTAATCTGGAGCCAGAGCTGAAAAAGCTCTGGCCCTTGTTGAGGACAGCCAGATACTTTTGGGGACAGGGATTACTAATAAGTTGTTGCTAGATGAGCATAAAGCTCTTTGAGGGGGTTTATTGGGAGAGGCTTATTTTAGCTGATGGTTAAACCCGCATTGCTACAGTAATCTCCAAATGCTTTCAACAAACGACACAATCCTACTGGGAAGTGGGCTATTAACAAGGTGTAGTCAGCATACAAAATAGTAGAAATAGAAGAGTTTGCTAATACCATAACATTTGGTTATTAACTATGCAAAAACTAAAATTATGTGTTTTAACAATAGGGTCAAAAACTATAACTGGGTTATTGACCAGCATCATGTAGAGCAGTTAAAATGTTTTAGATACCTTGGTGCGGTCTTACAATATAACAGAAGGCAAAGTGCTCACATAAGTCATGTAGTTGATTCTGCCCAAAGAAGTACAAAGGGTATTTTAAGATTCTATCGTACTAAAGGAGGTGGCTTCATTCCAGCTGCAATTAAGCTATTTGTAGCCAAATCGTTAGCCCAGCTCTTATATGGTGCCCAATTAGGCCCTTATACTAACTATGCTCCCTTAGAAAGAATACAATGAGGTTTCCTTAGAGCTCTGTTTAATGCTCCAAAATGTACAACCATTGTGGTGCTCTGACAGGAGGCTGGGCTGTTAAAAGTAGAGGCTAAGGCCTGGACAATAGTCTTCAATTACTGGCTAAAAAATCACCTTCAGCCTGTAGGTTGAAGTATACTCTACTTTTTGTCATCCAACCCTCAGACTTCTTGGAGCAGAGGGATAATTAACAAACTTCTCTTGATAGATCTAGCCCCTGATAATTGATTAGAAATGGGCAAAAAACATGGCTAGTCAACAACATAGATATTGAGTTGCATAATGAGATGACCCTTCATCCAAGATCATATAAATTACTGAAGGGTTGGGAGGGATTTTCTACTGCTCCTTATCTAACGTCTTTACTTTAGCTAAATTTCGATGGGCCTTCTCAAGAGCTTGTTTTAATGCCTTTCCATCGGCTTTGCTTAGTGGGAGATTCCAGCATTTACCTTTGGAGACCAGATTGTGCCCTTGTAATTCTGATGTAATTGAGACAATTGTGTGTGTGTTAAGTGCCGTCAAGTCGCTTCTGACTCATGGCGACCCTATGAATGAAAGTCCTCCAAAATGTCCTATCTTTGACAGTCTTGCTCAGATCTTTATTTTATTGTATTGTGAATTTTATCGGGATGTCAGAAATAGGCTGATTTTGCCCTTGTTGACCAGAATATTTAGATATTCGGACAATTTTATTGTTAATTATTTACTTGAGGATAAAGATGTCATTATTTCCTACTCAGTGGCAGAGTTTTGTTATATAGCCACTAGAGTGCAGAGATCTCTGGTTGGCGTAACAAAATTGTAATCTTGGTTCTGTATTGATTAATTTTAGGGCTTTTTATCTGCTGGTCAAATGACTGTAAATAAATGAAACTGAACTGAACTGTTCTTTGTCCCTGGAATGCGTGTAGACACACATTACTTTTAGTAGAATAACGAGTAGAAAAGCATGGTAGTTTTGAACGAGGTAGCATAATATCTTATGCCATAGAGTGCAATTGTGGCCATTTTCTCCAGGTAATCTGATCTCTATCGGCTGGAGATGTAATAGCAGATCTCCAGCCAGTACGCCATCTAAAGCGAAATTTACCATATAGCCAAATGTTGAGGCTTAAAAGAAATTCAACCAATACTAAAGATTTTGATATCGCTGCCTCTTCTTTAAAAGGTGCCCTCATGAGAAGGGGGTATCCTACAACTTTAATTGACTCGGCTAAAAAACGGGCGGATGTACAGGTACGGGAACAGATGTTTACTCGTTCTAAGAGACCAATTTCTAAATTAACCTCATCCTTTCAGTACACTCCTTTAGTGGGTGGCATTCGGAAAATTATTTATAAACACTGGCATATGATTGCTGCTTTGCCTGACTGCTCTGAACCACCCCTCTTAGGGTATAGAAGAACCATGTCCCTTAAGGATCAACTTGTACACACCGATAGAATTGATCGGCCCATTGTAACTACTAAGAGGGGCCATTATCGGTGTGGATCTTGTACTATGTGCCCATATGCGCTCCCTGTTAAGAGTTTTACCTATATTAAAACAGGCTTTAAATTTGAAATTAAGTCATATACGGATTGTTCCTCAGAAAACGTGATTTACGCCGTTCTATGTTCTTGCGAATTGATGTACATAGGCAAAACGAGTCGACCCTTGAAAATACGGATCGGAGAGCACCGATCGAGGATACGGAACTCCGTGTTAGAGGCTCCGGTCATCGCGCACTTTAAACAGGCAAAACATAATGACACTGACTTGAGGTTTTTTGCTTTATGGCAATATAAGAAGAAACGGTTTAATAGGGAAAATATAGATAGGATTCTTCTTCAAAGAGAAGCCCACTTTATCACCATGTTTAATACTATGGTCCCCAATGGATTGAACTCGGCATGCGACTATTCTGCCTTTTTGTGAATTTCGCTGCTTAACGCCGTACAGGAGCGTTTCCAATAAATAACGCACCCTCTCTCTCTTTACTCTATCCCACCATGATATAAGAATACTCACCATACGAATGGTAGAATTTAAATATATAAAAGACGTGGAAAAGTAGTCTGTGAGTATAATTTATATTTATATTATGTGGATGTGCTGCATATATTTATAATTATATAATGAGTTCCAATGATAGCTTTTGGAAAAATATTTTATTTAGAAATACAACGTGGGATCGCCATTGTGCACGAACAATCCTCAACAATTCTTCAGCAAAGAATCTGAAAAAAAGAAGAAACAAAGGATTAATGAACTATAATTTATGAAACTATACTTATCAACTGATGAAAGTTTATGTGAAACAGGAAATTTACCGGAAGCCTGTTTTGATTCTCAGTTACACTGTTTATGTATATTTTGTATCTTTGTGAAGGAACAAAGGATGAATAAGAAACTAAACCTTTAAGAATATTGTTATCATTGGTTTTTGATTAATAGCCATAGTGATTGCCCTGTATTGACTAAGTACCTGGAGGTTGGCAACCCTATTAAGGAATGAGTGTCTGTCCTGCATCCTCTTGTGTTTGTTCTGGGGAGTACTGGTATAGCCATGAGAAACACAATTGTAATGTCAAGTCTAAAGCAGCTCTCTGCAATAGGATCCACTGGTTAGTGTAGCCGTTGCAATTCATGCAAGTCACCATAGTATTGACTTGGCTGAAGACTGCAGTCCTGCACACATCCAGTCCTACATGCTTTATTCAAGAGGAAACTCCCTGGCCTCATTAGAACTTCCTCTAGAGTAAACATGTGGTAAAATTGTAACTTGTTTCTGAGAAACTGCAAACACCTTGAACAATCTTTCCAGATTTTTAAAAATCTGCCAAAAATACTATTAGGAAGACCACACGGAAGAAAACAGTTCACCTTATGCAAGTGTCTTAAGAGAGAGAGAGAGAACAGTTGTGTAAATTTTGATTTACTGATGGTACTAAAGAAAGAGGCCACCACCTAAGAAATGGATGACAGGATTGGAAAACGGTTCCAGCATTTAAAATGCAATTACAGAGGTTGATTTATGTATGAAACCTGTTCTGTATATTTGCTAAAAAACCGGTGGGCTTAATCAACCAAAGGAGAAAAACAGCCACATAATATCCAACATATCAGGGCATTCTGAGTAACTCGCTTGATGACATAGTATGTGTGTATATGCACGCACGTCGAAACGGGGCAGAAGGAATACAAATACTGAACCAAGCTGTGTAATATGGGACTTCCTGAGCAAAAGAAAACAAAGCAAGTGAGTATGAGAGGATTTCTGAAGAAATACTGAGGGAATGGCAAAAAGGCAATGCATTCTTCACTCCAATGGAAATTAATGGAGCATGCATTCTTCATTCGTAGGCTATTTGAGGCTGTAACAGGGGACATCACATCTGGCACAACTACTTTGAGCCATGTTATTCCACTTATAACATCATCTGGACCTTAGGAAACAGATTTCTGAAAAAGAAGGAATATTGTACTGGACCTGATATTAGCCTTGTTGAAAGGTACTGATGAGTTGCAGGATCTGAAGAAACTGAGGGCCTCATTTCTAAAACCCTGTGTTTAGAGGGAACCCCCCTGCACTTCATTACAGCCAATTACCAGCTCCTGCAATTTATTAAGCACTCTTCCTCCCTAGTGCTTCTTTCATAGAAAGCAAGGGGTGTATATTCTTGGTAGGGTTCTGAAGCATTTTGGAATGTGCCGAGGAAAACAGAATAAGCCAATAAACCATAGAAACTGGAGCTTTTATTATTTCTGAGCTAACAGTGCATTCCTGAGAACTCTTTTTGGGGAGTTACACCAATTGGGGTTGCCAAACTCCAGCTGGGGCCCAGAGATCTCCCAGAATTACAACTGATCTCCAGACTATGCAGATCAGCTGTCCTGCAGAAGGCAACTACTTTGGAGGGTAGATTCTATGCAGGTATACCTTGCTGAGATCCATCCCCTCACCAAAACCAGCCCAGGTTCCACCCCAGGTTCCACCCCAAATCTCCAGGAATCTCCCAACTCGGATATGGCAACCCTAAGCCCAACTGAATAGACTAGACTAGGATTCCGAGTAGACTTGTTTAGGATTGCTCCCTTAGAGAACTTTCTTGATTCTAAAGCAATCACTAAGAACACAACATAGGGAACTTTGCTGGTTATATACCGAATAAAGGCTATCTATCTATCTATCTATCTATCTATCTATCTATCTATCTATCTGTCTGTCTGTCTGTCTGTCTGTCTGTCTGTCTGTCTGTCTGTCTGTCTGTCTGTCTGTCTGTCTCACCATAGGGATAAGATTTTTATCATTCATAGTTTTATATCACATGTCTTCTCATGGTAATGTGACCCTTTATAGTATAGGTTTGCTAGGTCCCCCCCTCTCCATCAGGAGGAGGTTTTTGGGGCGGAGGGTGAGGAGGGCGGGGTTTGGGGAAGGGAGGGACTTCAATGCCATAGAGTCCAATTGCCAAAGCGGCTATTTTCTCCAGGTCAACTGATCTCTATTGGCTGGAGATCAGTTGTAATAGCAAGAGATCGCCAGCTACTACCTGGAGGTTGGCAACCCTAGTGGGAACTACATTGCACGTGCATAAATTTAATTTTATTATTTATTTATGTTTTATTTATTTATTATTTACATTCTTTATAGTCCATCTTTTTCACTTGGTCTCAAGGTGGATTACACAGAGTGAGTCAATAAAATCGACAGGATGGGACATTCAATAAACAATACAATAGAATTAGGGTTGTAGAACCAACCAGAATTCTAAAAACAGAACTGAAGCACAGCATAAGTATTAACACAATACATTAAATGATGCAAAAATTACATAGTAGAATTCTTCTTTCAGCAAACTATACACAGTCATATTGACTACAGTCCCTAATAATTTACCCAAGTAACTTTGCATTTTGTACAGTGCAACCCTATTGCCTGCGTAGAAAAGCCCTCTAGACTACTTCAGTTTTGCATTTTTGAGGAAAGCCAGGGAGCCTTCCTGACCTGCAATTTCTCCTTTACATTGAGACTGAAAAGCATGGGGGATAGAATTGTACCCTGTGGAACTCTACAGGATAGGTCCCACAATGATGAAATGTAGTTTCCAATAGCAACCCTTTCAGTCCGATCCATGAGGAATGATTTGAACCAGTTCAGTGCACATTCCCTGATACCTACTTCTGCCTCCAAGTGCCTCAACAAGGCAATATGATCTGCTGTGTCAAAGGCTGCAGATAAGTCCAATAAGAACAAGAAAGAAGCATGGTCTTTGTCTACACTCAGATGGAGGTCATCAGCTAAAGCTAAGCAGAACCATCTCTTTCCCATTGCCCAGCCTAAAGCGAGACTGAAAAGGGTCTAGAGAAGACCTGGGGTTGGTCTGCTGCTGCTCTCTCAATTACTTAGCCCAGAAAGGGCAAGTTAGAGATGGGGTGAATGTGACCCTTTACAGTACAGTGGATAATACATTGTGTGTGTAAAAGTGCCGTCAAGTCGCAGCCGACTTATGGTGACCCCTTTTGGGGTTTTCATGGCAAGAGACTAACAGAGGTGGTTTGCCAGTGCCTTCCTCTGCACAGCAACCCTGGTGTTCCTTGGTGGTCTCCCATCCAAATACTAACCAGGGCTTACCCTGCTTAGCTTCTGAGATCTGACGAGATCAGGCTAGCCTGGGCCATCCAGGCCAGGGCAGGTAATACATTGCACATGTGTAAATTTTATTGACGCAAGGAGCACTGCTTAAATGATGTTGAATAAGGGCTATTTTTTGTATAAACCTTTGTTGAATTTATGTGTCCTTCTCCAAATAAACTGCAAAAACTTCATCAAAATAAGGGCTTGACAGGAGACTCTTGTTGACAGTACGCTTGAGAGTATATGTGTGGCTTCTGTAGAAAATGGCAGACATTTATTTCTCCCCCACCAACAAAGTTTTGTAGAACTTCCTGTTGTCATCTCATTGCTCTGTGCTTCCCAGCCCCAACTCTATACCACTGGCTCTGGAGGTATGGAACATGGAATTTTATGACATTGCGACACCAGGAAAATTCTACTAAATGTTACAGAGGTTTCTGAGGGATTTAGATGCACAGCTGCTGGTCTGACTTTTGATGGCAAGGTAGCTCATGAGCATAGGGAATACATATAGCTCATGGTCAAAACACAATATATAGATAAGCTGACCAAGTGGAATGCCAAAGACACCAGCAACTCCTTATGTTGATTAACAGGAAACAAGTTTTTCTTTCTTCCCGTCAGCACAATTCCCATGCCCCTACAGGTCCTGTTTTAGTACATGCACACAGCTCTGTGACAAGTGTATCTCCAAGTGATATGAGGTAAATTTGCATGTCCAACTTTTACCTCAGATGTGGACCCCCTACTATTTTTAGACAAGGCTAAGAGGTTTCCATCTTCAGTAGGGAAAATATTCTTCCCTTTTTTAGGGTCTCAAAATGTCTACATCTAGACGTGCAACTTTATAAATATATTAAAATGTCAATGGAGATAACAAAGGTTACCATATTCTGGTGGATTAAACTGGTGGTCATATAAACTAATTTCGAAACGTATCATTTTACATATATGCCTGTAAGTTATTTGTTCTGAAATTGCCCCATTTTTGTAATATGCATTAGTAAATAGGCTATTAGTAAAACTTGTCAATCTGTTGTGAAAGGAAAGAGTTGTTTGCTATGTTAAGGACATAAGGTATAGATTTTGTGTGTGTGTGATGTTGAGCTGATTCCAGTGCTAGTTGTAAAATGTCCCCAATGTCTCATATTGCAGCCATGATTATAAAAATATTTAAAGTCAGAGAGAAGATGTATGGGTGGCTTGAAACCTGTTTTGATTTATGCTACACGATGCTACGGACACACATTTGAAAGCAAGGTTTTTGGCTGGCAACAGCATCACAGTAACAGTCTTCCACCCATATATTACAGTGATGGACCCCTGAAAATTATCAGAGTTTAATACAAGGCTATAATATAAGGTTTCTTTTTTTTAAAACTCCTCTCCATAAGCAGGAGACAACATAAAAAGTCATATTACTATTTATGTGCCATCAAATCATATTAGTAGTGATTTGACCACATAAATAGTAAAATGCCTTTTCAGGAATATGGAAATGAAAGAAAAATGTTCCATATAGGAACCATATATTAGGAGGCAATAACAAATAGGCAACAATATTATGGCTGTAGGACAGAAAGGGGATGGTGAAATCTCCTTGGAAGCATCTGTGCATTTGTTTTATTTAAATGCCTGTTTCTCAAACTATAACTTTCACATACATAAACATGATACATTATATATCATTGTCTAATTATATTGTATCATACATTTGAAGGGAAGTGATGCCTAGATTTTGCTCTACCCAGGTGCAGCGAATTCTACAAGGTGGGTTCGGTGCTTTTGTGTCACATTTCATGTTTAGCCATTACATGATATATTACGTCAAGTGCCAGTAAAAACAACTTCACTTTAGATTTGCTTTTCAACCCTGGCAGACTTCTTGGTCCACCATAAATGTTCAGGCAGTTAATGGGTTTATGTGTTGACTGCAAAGACCATACGTCAGTGATGTGACCCTGGGGTAAACAGTGTAGATTGTTTTCTCATCGTGGGCAGTATGGTAAATTATGCTTATAATGTGTAAACACTGATAGGAGCCCTTTTGTGGGGGCAACAGTGACCTTTAGAGCAGGGCTACCTAATCTTGTTGCGCCTGGGGGCACTTTTGGAATTTCGAAGACCGGCAGTGGGCGCTACCCCAAACTGCCATGGGGTGCTTTGGCCAAACAGAAAACGTAGAGAGGTTGCAAACCAAGCATTCTCCTATGAGAGGGGTAGTACTTTCTGAAGAGGTCCTCCCGCACAAAGGTGATGCTTCTTTGGTTCTCTTTTGCTTCTCCAGTGAGGAGGAGAAAACCCAGGAATAAGTCTTTGCTTTGAGGAACAGATGTTTACCATACACCAGTGTAAAATCACTCTGAAAGTGATTGTTAAGGGGTACTTCCTCTTTCAATCTGATTGCATACTGCTGGTTCCATTTAAGGGTGCTAACTATATATATAGTTAATAATTTATATTGTTTATTAATTATATGGAGTACAGAATTTTTAAGAGGCTTTAAAGTATGTTTAACTGATGTTTTATTATGTATTGTTGTAACCCACTCTGAGCCCAGCTTGCTGGGAATGAGGGTGGGCTATAAATATGAGGAATGAATGAATGAATGAATGAATAAATATGCAATGTGACTTTGTTCTCTAAACCAGTGGTTCCCAAATGTTTTGGGCCACCGCCCCCTTGGTTCCACAAACTCAACCCCAGCACCCCCTACAAAACAGTTGAAGGGGCCCAGCTCTAGCGCCCCCTGCTGTCTCCTTGCCTTTTATTGCCCCCTAGGTAATCCCACTGCCCCCCAGGGGTTAGTACTGCCCACTTTGGGAACCACTGCTCTAAACAAACTTATTACTGGACAACCAAAATATAATACGATCATTTAACTTTGCTCGTTGAGTTAGTGTGAAACTTGAGAACTTCATAACATTTTAAAAGCTAGAAAGATTGTAGCAGTGATGCATTCCATTATTAACACTAGAAGAATATTGCCTCTCTTAAGAAAGAAATAAAGTAAAAAGGTACTGAACATGAATAAGAGAAAAAGGCCTGCAAAAATCTGATATGTTGTGACCCTAACTTGGAAGAAAAAAAACACAAGCTTGACTAGAATGAATACATAGAGACCCTGGTGAATATAATGAGACAAGTGGGAATCTGGGGGCAAAATAAGCAGCTTCTAAAAATATAGATGAATTTTTGGAAGCAAAGGATGAGCATGACTGGCAAGCACAAACGGAAGATTCTAGAACAGATAATGACCAAGAATTGTTCCGAATTCTAACCTTTCCTCTTCCAAACCCATCCAGACACTGAAGACTTTGGTTATTTTTTCCCCACCAGAAATGTTATTTGTATTTATTATCTTGTTATCAAGAAAGAGACTTGCTTACCTTCCCCGTAGCAATTCTGTATTTTGTGTGATTTTCCATAATCTATGCTTACTATTTTCCTTTGGCCAAATATATTTCTGTTGAAATTTTAACATTTTAGTGCTTTGAAGATTATCACAGGACAAGCAGGGGACCAGCTAGGACCTGTGGGGGGCATCTCATTTCGCCTTCCCCCACCATTTCCTCTTTCCTTTCTCAGAAAGCCCCCATAGTCTCTCCCCCTTTTCTGCTTCCTTTTCTAATCCCCATCCACTAGTCAATCTATCTTTTTCTGTCTCTGTCTTCAGTTTGCTCTCCTTCCCTCCCCCTGGCAGCCTCTATGTCCCAGTTGCATGGTAACGGCTGGTTGGCAATGACCTGTTGTACAGTGGGGAACCTGCAATGGCTTTTGTGGAGTACCTCATTTCCCCTCATCCATATTATTTCCCCTTTCTCTCCTCTTGGGAACCCCCATATTCTCACCTTTCCCTGTTTTCTTCTCTCTTTCCTGTCTACCAGCCAACCTACCTTTTATCTGTTCCCTATATTCTGCTTTCCCTCCTTCTGTGGCAGCCTCTACCCAGGAAAACGTTGGCTAAGTTGGGTGGTGCCAATCGCTGGAATAGACTGGGTCAGGTCCAGTTGGGCATTGCGTAACCTGCAAGGACTTGCAGGAGGAACTTCACTTTCCTCTGTATCCTCCTCCCACCACTACTTTCTCTTTCCCTCCTCTTGGCAGCCTTGATATCCTCAGCTTTTTTTTCTTTCTTCTCTCTTTCCCATGCAACAACTAACCAAACTCTTACCTACCCTCCATCTTCTGCTATATTATATTATTTATTTATTTCATTTATATCCCACTTTTCTCCACAATAGAGACCCAAAGCAGTTTACAGCAGTCTCCTCTCCTCCATTTATCTTCACAATTACTTTGTGAGGTAGGTTAGGCTGTGAGTGTGTGAGTGGCCCAAAGTCACCCAGAGGGCTGCCACTGCAGAGTAGGGATTTGAATCTGGGTCTCCCAGATCCTAATCTCAAACACTTAACCACTACCCCACACTGGTTATTTTGAGCAGTAGCAAGCAGCCAGGCCTGGGTGAGTCATGCAAGTTGTGTGATAGCAAGTTGTTTGGTGGTTGCTGCTTCAAAGGCCAAAACAGACCTTGAAAGCCCCTCCCTCCCTCTGCCTTTTACTAACAGAAATCAAGTCTTGAAATCTGGAAGAACTGTTGTAGATGACTAGCAATGGCAACTGAGGGCTTTTGTTTCTTAAAGCTTCAGGCATTGCTTCTATCATTTTGGTGGGTTTTCACCCCCCCCAATATATTTGTTTTTAGATTTCAGATTTTTCTGCAAACTTGTGGCTGTTTCAGGTTTGTAGTAAGATCTGTATTGTCTGTCCTTGGCCCTAACCTCTGGATTTAAGTATCCACAGATGGGGCCATGTTGAGAATTAGATATGTTGATTGAGAAACCAGATGCACAAACAAATTAATGTCTTGATCTCATACATCTTACTAGAAGGGTTCTCTTAGTGCTTGGCAAGAGGTGATCTGGACGCCTATTTGACCAGCCTTTAATTCATGTTGGAAGTCATGCCCATTTTCATTAGTGTCACTTCTGAGTAAAAGAGGTTTGCACTGAAAGATGTAGGGCTGTCGATTCGGTTCATTCCAAACCGAAAAACAGCTGAATTTTCCCCGATTCGGTGTTTTCTAGTTCGGATGGAACCAAATTCAAAAAGGCGGGAAAACAACGAGCCGAATTTGGTGAGTTCGGGGCGATCGCTGAATAAATTCGGCAAATTCGGGGGCTCCGAATCAACATCATAACCATAAAGGCATTAAAAACACATTTGCGCCTTTCCACGGCTTTGGGAGGCATGTTTAGAGGTAGAGGCCCCAAAATTTCAGCGTAGCTTGAGAGGACCCTTCTTGCAAGAACCCCCAAGTTTTGTAAAGATTGGGTCAGGGGGTCCCAAGATATGGGACCCGGAAGGGGTACCCCCCAAAATCGCCAATTGGAATAAAGGCATTAAAAACACATTCGCACCTTTCCACAGCTCGGGGGGGCATGTTTGGAGGTAGAGGTCCCAAACTTTCAGTGTAGCTTGAGGTGACCCTTCTTGCAAGAACCCCCAAGTTTGGTTACGATTGGGGCAGGGGGTCCCGAGTTATGGGGCCTGGAAAGGGTCCCCCCACCCATCTGCCCATTACAGCATTTAAAAACACATTTTAGTTGGGCCGTACCATTACCCCGGCCCGGGGGTCTGTTCTAGTGGTTGCCTCGGCAGTTGGGCTGTACCATTACCCCGGCCAGGGGGTCTGACTAAAAGGCAATTAATCCCGAGTTATGAGGTCCCCCCATCCACCCATTGGAATGAATGGGAGCAGGCAATCCTTAATGTGCTTCTAGAGAGTGGCAAATCCAAGGCAAAACCTCCCGTGCCAGAGAGTATGTGTGTGTGTGAATTTGCTAGAATCGTATTGGATTACTCCTGAGTCCTCCCAGTCCCTGCTCCTGATAGAAGAGAAGAAGACATCCACAGTAAGACCCATTTGGGGGCTTTTCTCTATAATTCTCTATAATTTTTTTCCTGTGTGTGTGTATGTGGGGGGGGGGAGATTCTGTGTGTGTGTGTATGTGTGTGAGGGGGGAAGCCAAAGGGGGGTGGGTTTACCTGTTCTGCTGGGGGGTGGGCTTGATTGCCTCTATGTGGGACTGTGCTTTCTACTGTTTTCACCGGTTGCCAACTTCGTGTGGAGTTTACTGTGGGTCAGTGAGTCTCTCTCTGGCTGGTTCCTATTGTTTCCAATGGGCTGTGCAGCCGCTCCTGTTTTTTCGAATGGGCTAGCCTGTCATTCGTTTTAGTACATCCCCTGTAATGTATTTCAGTGGACTCAATGCAAGTCAACTGACATTCCCCTCTCCCATTATCTTCAATGGGCTGGGCAGCCTTTCCCATTGCTTCCAATGGGCTGACTTGTCATTCGTTTTAGTACATCCCTTTTAATGTCTTTATTCCAATGGGCAGATGGGGGACCCCTTCCAGGCCCCATAACTCTGGGCCCCCTGACCCAATCTTCACAAAACTTGGTGGTTCTTGCAAGAAGGGTCCCCTCAAGGTACACTGAGATTTTGGGACCTCTACCTCCAAACATGCCCCCCCCAGATCCGTGGAAAGGCGTGAATGTGTTTTTAATGCCTTTATTCCTGTGGGCGATTTTGGGGGAGACCCCTTCTGGGCCCTATATCTCGGGACCCCCTGACCCAATCTTTACAAAACTTGGGGGTTCTTGCAAGAAGGGTCACCTCAAGCTATGCTGAAAGTTTGGGGACTCTACCTCCAAAAATGCCCCCCCAGAGCCATAGAAAGGTGCGAATGTGTTTTTAATGCCTTTATTTCTGTGGGCGATTTTGGGGGGGACTCCTTCCGGGACCCATATCTCAAGATCCCCTGACCCAATCTTTACAAAGCTTGGGGTTCATGCAAGAACCCCCCTGGAGCCGCGGAAAGGCGTGAATGTGTTTTTAATGGCTTTATTTGGCCGAATTTTTCCCTGAACTCGGAACTTGGCACCAAATTCCACGGATCTGAATCAGGGGAGTTCGGACTTCGGCATTTCCCAAATCAAAATGGGCCGAATTTTGCCGAATCTGAATTTTACCGAATTTTTTTTCAACAGCCCTAGAAAGATGCTTAGGTATTAACATTAAAACTTTGTCTGAATTGTCTTGTTCCCTTCCCATTGCTCAAAACTCAATCCATGTACTAGTCCAAACACCAGCATCAGAAGAAATTACTTTTCCCAAATGCTAGTTATTCCTAAATGCCACAATCCCTTGTGTTTCAGGGTAGATTCTTTAATTAATGGTCATTGTCCAACAATTCACAGCTGGTTGTGAACTGCACCTTATTTTAAAGTAGGATTGAGCAGATTACTTCAATTGCCTTTCAGAATTTTTGTGTACGTCATGATGCACTTTCTTAATTCCAGATTAACTAGTGGAATTTCTAAAAAAAGTGGTAATCTGAGCATGTGCAGTTTACCATTCCTTCAGTTCACTTACATCTTTCCCCCTCTATGCTAGTAATGTGTTCGTGTGCCTTGATAAAACATTGTTTTAAAAACATCCAATCAATATGTGATTGCATCATTCTTTTGACAGTATTTCATACAAAATTACCTTCGTATAGCTTTATATACATCAAGATTTTCATTTTCCATCCACACTTCAAAAACAGAAGCAAAGTTTAATAAATAAAGTTACTTTTTTGCTAGTGATGATTCAAATTTTGCCACAAACACATTCAATGATCTACTATATTTAAAAGTGTTGATCATTTGTGAGTCAATCACCCAGTCTGTTCATTTCATACCTAACAGCTCTGAACATCTACCAAACTGGTTTGCACCAGGTTGGTTCTCACAAAACTGCATGCTCAAAGACACTGCTGTTTCAAATTGATCAGCAGCCATTATCATCATGGGGGGTTAGATTAGAAACCTCCTCTAAAGTGGGTTTCTAAAACATGGCAAAGTTAGATATCGGGGGTTAAAACTTTGCTGAGTTTCAAACATGGAGATGCGTGTGTGTGAATCAAAACCCTTTTGCTAGAATACAAAGCACCTGATCCGTGTCTTTTATTGTGCAACAATATATTCCCAAGAGTCAATTTCTCGAGAGGGGGAGGGGTGTTACCTACCATGGATAGGCAAATGGCAAGCCTCTTTCAGGAACAAACATAACAAAACAAAATTGATTTCTGTAGTGGATATTTGAAGGTTGCCATTTGAAGGCTGTGTTGTAGTATAATATACCCTTCGGTGTGCAGTTATTTTGTTAGAGGGACAGCTTGGATTGTCAGATCCAGGCTAAATTGGCAAAAGGGCGAGTCCTCATGCCTTATACAAGAATTCCCTCCCATTGCATGCATTCATAAAGATCTCATCCCTGCATGATGACTGCTATACAGCCTACGTACAGACCTGAAAGACCATTCCCTGTATTCACATGGCCAGCAATATCAGCACAAGGATAGTTACAACTCTGTGGTCCAAAGTAGATCCTTACTCCTCCCACATCAAGAAGTGTGCCAGTTGAAACAATGCATCTGGCTACAAAAACATATTAATGCATCCTTTTAAAGGGTCCCCCCTATGTATATTGAATGGATTAGTACTGAGTAATGCTCAGACCAAACAATCTGATCTGACCAATGTTTGCCGAGAATGAACAATGCAATCCAAAAGAGAGTCACACTCTTCAAGGCATTTAGTAGGGTATTACTCTGTTTAGAATTGCATTGTGATATAATTACTCATCTGTTTTTCCGTTGTGTCTTGCATCTCTTCTTAGATACAAATTCCTCCCTAATTATATGAACAAAGACATCTGTAACTGTTACTTATTCTGAGGTAAATAAGGAAGTATCTGAATGTCTGGCTGTTATTCTGTTCCTTATCAATTAATGTTATATTTCTATAGGTGACTGCTAATTCTAAAGTTTATTCATTAATGTCTGATTGATAATCAAAGGAAATGACTAGAAGCCTCGTTAATGTGAGTGATGGTCACACCTATGAGTGCTTTCAGGTTCAGATTTGTAATGCTAACTTTCCAACAAGGCAACAACCATTTATGGTCCTTCTTTATTACATTTAATGTATGTTTTGTTATTTATCTCCCTAGAGTGTCATTTGAGTATTGGGATTCCATTTATGTTAAATGATTGTGAAGAAGTAAGGATTTCAAATCATGCCATTCCCACCTGTCACAAATGTAGTTAACCAAACTCTGTGTCTTTATATTTTTGAAAGATTTTTTTCCAGATTTGACACACAGTCTGGTGACGTGTCACATCAAATACAGACAATCATGAAATTTTTAGAGATATGTCATTTCCAAGATACTTACTTTCTTGCTTTGATCCATCATGGCTGTTGAGGAAGAGAAAATAATCATTATAGATGCCTGTCTCTAATTTTTGTCTTTAAAAAAAATATAGAACCACTTTTTCTTTTTAATTTCAAAGCATTTTTGCCATCAAGCAGAGAACTGCACAGTTGCTAAAATTAAACGCTATGAAAATCTTGCATTTTACAATGATTCCCCCCCCCCCTTCTTTACTTCTCTGGACAAAGTTGTACTTATGTCCTAGGTGAAACCAGATGCTATTTAAGTTCATTTCCAACAGAGGGAAGTAAGAGGAGAGGTGCTCCATTTCAAAAAGATGCTTTTAGCTTTCCTGTTGGACTGTCTGTTGCTCTGTCACTCTTGTTCATTTACTTCAAACAACAAAGAAGCGGGAGAAATATTTGCTTTTAGAATCCACAAAAGAAAACCCCTGGTATAAAATGAATAAATGATTCCCCCCTGTGCTCAAACAAGCTGCAAAGAAAAATACAGCAAAGAAATAAGCAAATAAAAGCCTGAACTATATGACTCCTCCATTGCTTACTACTTGCATTTAATTTATTTTCAGAGCACTGGAATATCTGGGTAGAACACTGGGTGGCTGCTAGCTTGGAGAATGACGGGACCTGGCAGCATGCATCTGTTAAGAAACTATATCACATCTGTGGGAGACAAGTGAGTGCAAACTGCCAGCTCCATCTCAGGGCCACGGGTCAATTCATCACTGGGATAGCTACTGCTGAGAGGAATTTCTCTCAGGCGGGATGAACCT
Source organism: Euleptes europaea (assembly GCF_029931775.1). Lineage (NCBI taxonomy): Eukaryota > Metazoa > Chordata > Lepidosauria > Squamata > Sphaerodactylidae > Euleptes > Euleptes europaea. Next base: position 66,031,068 of record NC_079319.1, read on the forward strand.
CCAGTGACTTTTTCCCTGAGTCTAGACATCCCTCTCTCTCCCCCCCCCAATCTGGCCCACAGAGCTATCAGTCAACTTATGGTTGAACTCTGTTTCACCTTGTGACCCCCTCTTCAACTCCGACACATATTAACGTGTGATCTAGGCCTCTGTGGTACCAAAAGGCTCTTAGCCCACCTTTTCTTCATGCCTGATGTTAAAAATCCAATTCCAACCTCTCCTGATGCCACTTACCTTTATATCTGTTCACAATTAAAAAAACAAAACTGGCCACTTTGTAAAAAGAATGTACTATGGATCCACATATCCCTTACTTGTAATATGTTACATAGTCTTGATACAGTGAGAATTTTAATATATTATTTACTATTTAATGTAAACCTGTCCTCTCTACAGCATAAACCTATCTATTCTCTTTTTCTCCTTTCCTCTCCACATATATATAGCTCTGCATCATGCTGGTTAATCCAGGAAATGATAGAGACCTTCAAGCCTTTCTGAAAAGTATTTTGCCTTCCCCACCAAAAAAGTTTCAAAACTGTGAGTTGCATTTTATTATACGATATTCCCAAAAAGTGCAAGATGGCATACATAGTTCTCCACTCTTCTGTTTTATCTTCTCAACAATCCAATGGGGTAGTTTAGTCTGAGAATGAATGATTGGCCCATAGTCATTCGCTGACCTTCATGGCACAGTGGGGATTTAAACCCAGAGCTCCTGAGTTCTATTCACACTCTCACTGTACACCACATTGGTTCAAAGATAGCGCACAGACTGAGTCACTGAACGTATCAAGACATCTCAAGCTAAGTATTTGTTAGCCCTGAAAAGTTTGGGATTGGGAAGGGTTCAGGTCCCATTATGAGAAGGCAGTGGAAAAGACAATAATGCTAGGAAAAGTTGAGGAAGACCCAACATGAGATGGATTGACTCTATAAAGGAAGCCACAACCCTCAATCTGCCAGGCAGTTAACAATAGAACATTTTGGAGGACATTAATTCATAGGGTCACCATAAGTCGGAAACGACTTGATGGCACTTAACACACGCACACAAACACAAGCTGGGAGCTGGGATCTTGTATGACCAACTTGTCTTGGGGAATTTATGGCATCAATTGTTGAATTGTTATTCAGGCCAACTACATCAAGTTGGTTCAGTGTCAGTCATTGCTACTAATACAAGAGTGCTCCATCCTGGTGAATGGGCAGTTGTAAGGCCCCAGAGGCTGTAACCAAACCCTTCTATGAATTGTTTCCCATAAGCCAGTTTGCAGAAGGCCCTGTTGGGCAAAAACACATGAAGGAGAAAGCAAAGTATGAAGACAGCATCCTCCTTCTGTATGCAGCTGGACTCCTCCCGCTAAAGGGTGCCATGAACCACAGGGACCAAAGGCTGACATAAGAGCAAAACATTGCTCCATTCAAAATGGATGCTACTCAGAGAAGTCTGGGATCCATCTTGAATGTTTGACTTGGGGGGGAGAAGGCAGTTGGCAGCTCTGCATTTCCCCAAGATCTAAGGTGTGCCTGGCTAGACAGTGGGGCTAGGTAATCTCCATTGACTAAGATGATTTAATCAGTGTTCCAAGCCAACCGTTAATTATCTTAGTTGCATCCATCCTGGACAATCATATGCATTCCTATGGAGGAAGGGGGGTGACCCCTTCCAGACCCCATAACGTCACACCCCCTCACCTGATCTTCACCAAATTTGGGGTTCTTGCAAGGAGAGTCCCTTCATGCTACCCTGAAAATTTGGGACCTCTACCTGCAAAAATGCCCCCCCAAGCTGTGAAAAGCCACAAAAAGGGTTTAATGCATTTAAATGGCTGAATTTTTCAGGAATCCTGAATGTAATGCCGAATTCCCACCTTTACCGGTATAAGGGAATTCAGCATGTGGGTCCCCCCTCAAAAGGCCAATGTGAGGGTCTCTGTCTTTGTGTCTCTGCTTTCCATCACCTGCTGTGTTATCAGTGAACTCGTAAAAGCAGTTCACACCTTCTGGTCTCAGGCGCCAGGCCTGATGGCCCATGTATCTTCCCCCCCCCCGCTGTTCTTCCTGCCAGTACTCCCTCAGGCCGATGCGGCCTTGGAAGTGTGATAGCCGCCCAGACTTCCTGGGATCTGTCTGATGTTTTGTATTATGCCAAGCTTGTAACTTCCCATAACAATAAGTGTGAACCCCAGTGCCCCAGTGCCCTGGAGTCAATATATTCTGTAAACCCGTATAGCCCCTCACTTGCAACTTTCTACCTGTGCCTGTCTCATCTCCTGAAGGCTTCAATAAATCGATTGTTTCTGTATCAACGTCTGAGCAACTGATTTGGAGAAGCAAACTCAGAGAGGGGGATCTCTCACATTAAGTTGCAAGTCCTTGCCTCTCGGACTGCAGCTGTACCGCTTTGGACAGAATGTCAGCCGACGAGGACACCACCCCTAACCCCGATGCCCCCAAGGAACCGGACGAGCCGGAGAAGCCGGACCCTAAAGAGGAGGGAGCCAAGCCAAAGAAACCGAAGGGTCGCGCCCCCGACCAAGATCGGGACGGACGTCCCCGGGGGCTCACTTATTGGCTGGACTCTCCCAAGGGCTGGTCGCTCTCGCGGACTGCGGCGAAGGATCGCCGGTTGGCCTTCCCCAGCACGGGACTCGAAGGGGACCCGGCCCGCAAAGAGGCCCTCATGGAGGAAGAACGAAAACAGTGGCAGGAAGACCGCCGGGCTATGCAGGAGCAGATGGAGATCATGCAACGCGTAATGGGTGAGATGGCCACGACCCTAGATGCGCTGAAATTGCAACCTCCAGCCGGTGCTCCCCCAGACGGGGCGCCAGTAGTTCCGCCCGCAACCCCTGCCCCCCCGGCCCGTCGGGACCTGAAAGTCACGTATGACGGGTCGGGAGACCAGTTGACCTTTTTTATGGTCCAAGTAGACATTTTTATGCGGGAACAAGGCCGAACCTTCGTTTCTGAGGAGTCCCGGGTGCAGTACGTGGCTTCCTTACTGCAAGGGGAGGCGGCTGCCTGGATGGTGTTGCAGTATGAACTCCGCTCGCCGGTGCTGCGAACCCTGGACGAGTTCATGGTAGCACTCCGAAACCGTTTTGAGGACCCGACTCTAGGTGAGCGGGCTAAAGCCTCCCTGATGCAACTGCGCCAAGGGACTAAGTCGGTGGCGCAGTATGCAAGTGAGTTCCAGTCACTGGCTAGCCGAATTCTGGACTGGAGTGAGGCTACCTTGGTACAATGTTTCAGGGAGGGTCTCAACCCAGACCTCCAACATTGGGCCTTCATGCAAGGGAACCCCCCGGATGTGGAAGGTTGGGTTCGCCATGCTGCTGACATCGAGAATCGCAAACAACTCCTGAACTTGTCCAAGCAACGGATTGGGCGAGACCCCAGGCCCCGGGGTGACCGTGGCCGGGAACTCCGGCAAGGGGGTGGCGGGGTCCTCTCGGCCGCGGAACGCCGCAAGCGGTTCGAGGCCGGCGTCTGCCTGATCTGCGGGGGAAAGGGTCACTTTGCATCGCAATGCCCCTCTCGCTCAGGCCGTCCGACCCCTCCCCGCCAAACCCAGGCCGAGCCGACGAAACCGGCCGCCGACAGCCAGCCTCGCCGCAGAAGTGGACCACTGAGCCGGCGCTCCGGCGCACCCTCCGCTCTCCACGCACGTCCCCAGGATGGGGCATCCGACTCTACGGTCCCATCGGGGTCCCGGATTACAAATACCGTCTTTGATTCGGACGGCTCCCCGGAGGCCACTACCCCGTCCCCCTCTTCCAGCGAGGAGGAAGAGTGGGAACAGCCGGCAAAAAACGCCGTCGGTCTGCTGTAGAGGGGGCTCCGCAGCAGACCGTCCCTATCGTTGTGCAAGGAGCTCCACCGATGGTAAGCGCCCAAGAGGACAATGTATTTGTGCGTGTCCATCTGTCCCTACCCAAAGGGGGTCCCCCGTTAGAGGTCCCCGCGTTGGTCGACTCGGGGTGTGCCCGCACCATGATAAATGAGGAAACTGCCAAGAAGTTGGGTGTCCGGCGCAAGCGGCTTCCGGGACCTCTCCGTTTTTCCCAAATGGACGGGAGTGACTTTAAACGGGGCCCGGTGACCCACAGAACTGCAGCCGTGATTATGTCCGTGGGGGAACATTGGGAACGGTTGTATTTCACTATCGCCCCTATTGTAACCCCTGTGGTGTTAGGGATGAACTGGTTAAGGGGGCACAATCCCTCCATTGATTGGGTTAAACGGGTGCTTTCCTTCCCCGAAAACCCCTGTGGGTTGCATGACAAGGAACGGGTACTCAGGACTCCAGCCGCCGCACTGGTAGGGTCCCCCGCCCCAGTCTCTCCTCAATTACCCTCTGAGTACTCGCAATTTACTGATGTTTTTGATGTTAGAGAGTGCGACGAACTGCCTCCCCACAGAGAAACGGACTGTGCCATCGAGATTGTAGGGGAAGGCAAACTGTCTAAGGGAAAGGTTTACCCCATGAGCCCTAGTGAAAAGACAGTGTTGCGAGACTATCTGGATGTCAATCTGGCGAGGGGTTTCATACGCCCCTCCAAGGCTCCTTATTCAGCCCCAGCTTTCTTTGTAAAGAAAAAGACGGGAGATTTAAGACTGTGTATTGACTTTCGCAGACTGAACGCAGTCACCCAGTCTAATGCTTACCCCCTCCCTCTTATTCCTGACCTTCTAGCACAATTAAAGGAGGGCCGAATCTTCACCAAACTGGACTTGGTAGAAGCCTACCACCGCATTCGCATCAAAGAAGGAGACGAACCCAAAACGGCCTTTTCCAGTTGTTTTGGGATGTTTGAGTACCTAGTCATGCCGTTCGGACTTTCGGGGGCTCCGAGTGTCTTTATGCAATTAATTAATGAGGTTTTGCATGATTTGCTGTTTCGGGGGGTGGTGGTATTTCTCGATGACATCCTTATTTACTCTGAAACCATGGAAGACCATGTGCGCCTAGTGCGAGAGGTGCTCCAGCGGCTGCGGGAGCACAAACTGTATGCTAAGGTGTCCAAATGTGAATTCCACCAACCCTCCATTACATTTCTGGGGTATGTGATCTCCCACCAAGGGTTGGAAATGGACCCCGCCAAGGTCCAGGCAGTGCGGGACTGGGAACCCCCCACTACCCGCCGCCAACTTCAGCAGTTTTTGGGGTTTGCCAATTTTTACCGGAACTTCATTCCTAACTTTGCCCAAGTTGCGCTTCCCCTCACTGCCCTGTTGCGTACCAAGGACAAGGGGGCTAGCGCCGCGCTTCCCTCAGCCCGTTTGCAATGGTCCCCCCAATGCCAGCTAGCTTTTGAACGTTTGAAGCTACTTTTTTCATCCGAACCCGTTTTGGCTCACCCAGATTGCACCAAGCCTTTTGTGGTGCAAGTGGATGCCTCGGATGTAGCCATGGGCGGGGCCCTATTGCAGAGGGATGAGGGGGGAAGGTTGAGACCATGCGCCTACTTCTCCAAGAAGTTTTCCCAGTCTGAAATCAACTGGGCCATTTGGGAGAAGGAGGCAGCAGCGGTCAAACATGCCCTTACCATATGGCGACACTTCTTGGAAGGGGCCGAACTGCCATTCGAAGTGTGTACCGATCACAAGAATCTTGAGGCCCTCAAGGGGGCTAGAAAACTCAATGCCAAACAGGTTCGGTGGGCCCAATTTTTCGCTAAGTTCCGGTTCACTCTCAGACATGTCCCTGGCAAAGAAAATGCCCTAGCCGACGCTTTGTCACGACTTCCCCAGTATCGCAACGATTTCGATCGCCCAGTCGACTCCCTGTTCACTCCCGAGCAGCGAGGGGAAGTTCCTAGCTTAGCCGTCACCACCCGGTCCCAAGCCCGACCACCGGAGACCCCCCCTACACTCAAAGGCATCCCGGAAGCCTTCCAACAGCGACTCCGGGACGCCTCCTTGCAGGAGGAGGAGCATCATCTCCTCCCCACTGGTCTGGAACGTACCAACACTTGGTGGGTGCAAGGGGGGAAACTGTACGTCCCCTCCTCTCTTCGCAAGGAAGTATTGGGACTTGTACATGGTGCCAGGCTAGCGGGTCATTTTGGTTTCATAAAAACGCTTCACCTGGTTCGAAGACAATTCTGGTGGCCCGGTATGAGATCTGATGTAGAGTTGTATGTGCGCAGCTGCCCCACCTGCGCCACAGCCAAGAAACGGATGGGAAAACCCCCAGGGCTTCTCAAACCGCTTGAGAGCCCCTCCCGTCCCTGGGAAGTCATCGCCATGGATTTTATCACCGACCTACCTCCGAGTCGGGGAAAAACGGTTCTTTGGGTTATCACAGACCTCTTTTCCAAACAGGTTCACTTCGTTCCATGTGCAGGCCTTCCTTCAGCCCAGGGCTTAGCTAAACTGTTCATCACACACGTCCTCAGGCTACACTCGATCCCGAGGAAGGTCCTCTCCGACCGGGGGGTCCAGTTTGTTGCCAAATTCTGGCGGGCCTTCCTAAAGTTAATGGGAGTGGAAGAGCAGGGCCTTTCTTCCGCCTATCACCCCCAAACGGATGGTCAAACAGAACGAGTAAATGCGGTGGTAGAATGTTATTTGCGTTGCTATGTAAATTTCCACCAGGACGACTGGGTCGACCTGCTGCCATTTGCCGAATATGCGTATAACAATGCGCCTCATTCCTCTACCGGCTTTAGTCCCTTCCAAGTTATATACGGGACGGATTTCGGCCCTTTCGGTTCTGCCCCCGTCTCGCCAGAGCTCCAGTCTACCCCTGACCTTCAGGAGTGGATTCAGGTGGTCAAATCCACCTGGCCATGGTTGCTCAAAAATCTGGAAAGGGCAAAAAGCAAGTACAAGGAACAAGCAGACAAACACCGGTCTCCGGGATGGGAACTCAAGGTGGGGGAGCAAGTCTATCTGTCCACCAAAAACCTCCGCTCTCTTCGCCCCTGCAAAAAACTGAGCGACCGTTATGTGGGACCTTTCCCCATTACCAGAGTAATCAACGAGGTTACTGTGGAACTGGACCTCCCAAAAACTCTGAAAGGAGTCCATCCAGTCTTTCATATAAGCCTCCTCAAACCCTATGTGGCAGCCCCCCAGTTCCACCCCCCTCCCGCACACGAGATTCCTACCGTAGTAGGAGGGGACACCCATTTGGAAATATCCAAGGTTTTAGACTCCAAATGGAAGAAAGGGAAACTGTTTTACTTTGTTCGCTGGAAAAACCTTGGCTCCGCTCATGACGAATGGGTGGCCGCACCCCACATGGCGGCTCCTCGCTTAGTCCGGGAATTCCACCTTGCTTATCCCGATAAGCCTCGTCCTCTCGGGGACCCCGGGGGGGGGCCTTAAGGGGGGCAGAATGTGAGGGTCTCTGTCTTTGTGTCTCTGCTTTCCATCACCTGCTGTGTTATCAGTGAACTCGTAAAAGCAGTTCACACCTTCTGGTCTCAGGCGCCAGGCCTGATGGCCCATGTATCTTCCCCCCCCCCGCTGTTCTTCCTGCCAGTACTCCCTCAGGCCGATGCGGCCTTGGAAGTGTGATAGCCGCCCAGACTTCCTGGGATCTGTCTGATGTTTTGTATTATGCCAAGCTTGTAACTTCCCATAACAATAAGTGTGAACCCCAGTGCCCCAGTGCCCTGGAGTCAATATATTCTGTAAACCCGTATAGCCCCTCACTTGCAACTTTCTACCTGTGCCTGTCTCATCTCCTGAAGGCTTCAATAAATCGATTGTTTCTGTATCAACGTCTGAGCAACTGATTTGGAGAAGCAAACTCAGAGAGGGGGATCTCTCACAGCCAATAAACCCAAACCCGAATTTTCCCAATTTTTTTTCCCCAACAGCCCTACTGAATATGAAGATTTGAAGGCGGAGGAGGAAGAGTCATGGACCCCTTGAATCCCAGGAAGGATTCCCCTGTAGTTCCCCAGTACTACTGGGTCTCAGAAGGAATCTACCCACCAGTAGGAGGACACAAAGCAGCCCACTTGCACAGTTGCACTCATGGACTCTGCTCCACCCTAGGAGCCAGGTGTGTCTCTATTACCAACTGCTGGGGCTTACCACTCTGTTCAGAACCCCAGAACCACTCCTGAAACTCCAACAGCAAGCAAGGTGGCAGGTCTGAGCTGAAGCCCAGAGCTGCAGGCAGAATGCTCTCTTAGCAGCATGTGGCCTCCATTCTGCTAGTCCTACTTGGGAGGGACACTAGGGCTGTTGAATTAAAAAATTTTTTTGGTATAGTTCGGATTTGGCTCAATTCGGCCTGTTTAGATTCAGGATATGCTGAAGTCCGAACTCCCCCACTTCGGGTCCGTGCAATTCGGCGGGAATTCAAAGTTCGGGAAAAAAATTCGGCCGAATAAAGCCATTAAAAACACAACCGCGCCTTTCTGCGGCTCTGGGGGGGCATTTTTGGGGGTAGAGGTCCCAAACTTTCAGAGGAGCTTCAAAGGACCCTTCTTGCCAGACCCCCCAAGTTTTGTAAAGATTGGGCCAGGGGGGGCTGAGATATGGGCCCCAAAAGAAGTCCCCCCACACTTAATGTGCATCTCTGGCCAGAGCTTGCCACCCATGCACAAAGCTCCCAGCCCCGACAAACAGCTGATGAGAGCAAGGGCGGGGCAGGTGCTAAGAACTTTGCAAAGCAACACAACTGCAAAGCAACACCTTTGCAAACATGCAAAGGGCGGGGCAGATGTGAAGAATTTTGCAAAACAATACAACTGCAAAGCAACACAAGCACGCAATGCAACACCTTTGCAACAGTGCAAAGCAACACCTGACACCTGGGAGTTTGCAAACCATGGAAAGGGACAGAGGCAGCTAGCTATGCATAATGAGCAGGAGGGGGTGGAATTTCTCCTTTTGCATTGGACTTGGGACCAGGCAGATGCATTCTTTAAGTCACCATTTGAAAACCAGTTTTGAGCAAGCATCAAAATAACCTAACTGAATGAGGGAAAACCTGAAGACATAAAAATGAAGCCCCCCCTCAAACCAGGGAGAGAGAGACTGGAGGGGGAACACACACCCCAGGCAGAACCGGCAAAAGCCCCCTTTGGCTTCCCCCCCCACAGAAACTGCTCCCTCCCCACACACACACAGACTCTGCTTCCCCCCCCCCCACACACACACAGAAAAGAAAAATTACAGATTAAAGCCCCCAAAGGGGTCTTACTGTGGCTGTCTTCTGTTCCATCAGGAGGGGCTGGGAGGCTGGGTAATCCAATATGATTCCATTTGTATCCAATATGAGATCCATATGTATGCATCTCTCGAGGGTGATCCATTCATCCCAATAGGGAAAAGGGGAAAGCCCATAGCTCGGGGGCCCCTGACCCAATGTTTACAAAACTTGGGTGGTCTCTTAAGAAGCCTTGTCTGAAGCTCTGCTGAAAGTTTGGGGTCGGCACACCCAAAAATGCGCCCCCTGCAGCCACGGAAAGAGAAAAGGGGGGAGCCGATATTTCTGCCCCCACTGAACCCATCTTTACAAAACTTGGGTGGTCTCTTAAGAAGGATTGTCTGAAGCTATGATAAAAGTTTGGGGGCTGCACCCCAAAAAAGCGCCCCCTGCAGCCATGGAAAGAAAAAGGGGGGGAGCCCATATCTCGGGACCCCCTGACCCAATGTTTACAAAACTTGGGTGGGCTCTTAAGAAGGCTTGTCTGAATATCCCCTGAAAGTTTGGGGTTTGTACCCCAAAAAATGCACCCCCTGCAGGCACGGAAAGGAGCGAATGTGCACAAGCACCCCCGCACACACACACAAGGATTTCCCTCTCTCTCTCTCTCCCTGGCCGGGCCGCACATCAGCTGATTCCTCCAGTACTCAATCTTGACTGATTGGCTAGAAGAAGACCCAGCTTGGCCACCGATTGGCCGGGGGAGGAGAATGCTGCTTACTGAAGGTTATGCTGCTTACTGATGGCCCCGAATTGGCCGGATTTATTCGTGAACTCCCGAACTCGCTGAATTTGCCCCCCCCTTTTCCTGCCATTTTTGAGTTCGGTTCGTCCCGAACTAAAAACCACCAAATCAAGGGAAATTCGGCTGATTTTCAGTTCAGGTCGAACCGAATCAACAGCCCTAAGGGACACCACTTGACTTAAAAAATGTCAGGATCAATTCTACTACATGCACAAGAAGAGGTCAAGCTGCAGGGCCCTCTTTGAACATCTTCAGTAGCTGTCTGGACTCTGTTAATGCAACAGATCCTACAGATCCGTGGTTGTTTTGCCCCTCTAGTCCAACCTAGTGGATTGGACATCATTTCACCTTCGCTTAGCTTAAACATAATATAGCTTTGTGATCTTTGAAAGTACCTCTTCGTGTACTTTCTCTGCCTCTTCTATACCCTTTTTGAGGGGAGTCTTCTAGAACAGTACAAAATGTTCTTAACTTAATGATGGGAAAAAAGTGGGCCACAGTCCAACCATAGGTCAGTGTGCGATTTCCAGTGGGCCATCTAGTGTCTCTTGGTTGCTGGGCTTCTTGTAAAGAATGGTATACTAGGTGGACCTGGGTCTCATTCAATAAAGCAAGTTTTACAACTTTATTAAGCAAGAGCATATGCATAGGATAACTCAATACAGATTAGCAACACCTTAATTTAAGAGACTTTTTACGTGTGTACATTTAAAACATATCAGAGGACCATGGGAATTCTTGTTTAAAAAAGGGGGACTGTGTAATACTGAAATCAGTCCTACCCCTTTTTGAAATTCTATCAGTCTGAATCATTGTATTGATGCTAATGATGCTTTTTGGGTTTTCAGGAAAATCTGATCAATCTACTGCACACTTAATACCTCAAATTACATGCACAATATGCTGTAAGTGTTGGCTATTCATCAGCACTGTGCACTAGAAAAGATGTATTCCTAAAAGAGCTTAAAATAATCCTTCTGAGAAAAAAATATTTATAATTGTGTTGACTGACAGGGCCTGAGCCCATTTCCATTTCTAGGCCCTTGTGGGAAAGTTAGATTAAAAGGAGGGGAAATATTTTGCATAAAAATGATTTTCACAGAGTAATGACAGAAATGATAATATGCAGGCCATGGAGCATCAATCACATCAATGAAATAGCAGCTGAGAGGCTTCATAAACTGATCTTTTGTCTTCTGGATGCATGCATACAGAGAGAGAGAGAGAGAGAGAGAGAGAGAGAGAGAGAGAGAGAGAGAGAGAGAGAGAGAGAGAGAGAGAGAGAGAGAACGAGAGAACGAGAGAGAAAGCATGCTAGTCCCAGAAATCTCTTGGATGTGTATAAATACCCTTCTGGCCTACATGCCAAAATGTTAAAAGTGTCAAAATGACTTTAAAAATTCCCTTATTGATGACTTCCTGGTTTTCACCTGCTCCTCCTTGCCCTGCTATACAGCCCCTCTCTCTGAAAGTCCTGGCATGCTGCTCCTAGCTTCACAAATCAGTAGTCATGGACCTAAAAAGGGTCTGTGGTTAGAAAAGGGTTGGAGAACCCTAGGGTTGCCAGGTCCCTCTTTGCCACTGGTGGCATGTTTCTGGGGTGGAGCCTAAGGAAAGCAGGGTTTGGGGAGGGACTTCAATGTCATAGAGTCCAATTGCCAAAGCCGCTATTTTCTCCTGGTGAACTGATCTCTATCAATTGGAGATCAGTTGTAACAGCAGGAGATCTCCAGGTAGTATCTGGAGGTTGGTCAAATAAAACAGTAGTAGGCAAAAGTAAACAAGCAAAAATAGCAAAGTGCAATCAATGTATTACACGAGTGTAACAAGATAAACAAGCAACGCTAAGCAACCGAGGTTACAAAGCAAGTAGGTAGAAACTATTACTATTAAGGTTATTGTTTCTACCTACTTGCTTTGTAACCTCGGTTGCTTAGCGTTGCTTGTTTATCTTGTTACACTCGTGTAATACATTGATTGCACTTTGCTATTTTTGCTTGTTTACTTTTGCCTACTACTGTTTTATTTGACCAATATCCATTACAGTAGAGTGAGTTATTTGTATAGTATCTGGAGGTTGGCAACCCTCCTCAGTGGTGGGAGGGGGGAGCAGTAGCCACCTATGTGGTCTCCTTCAATGATTGGTTAATGCAATCCCCACCTTCTCCAGTACCACCAAAAATGTGTAGAGGATGTGTTGCCAGCTCTGGGTTGGGAAATACCTGGAAATTTTGGGGCTGGAGCCCGAAGAAGGCGGGGTTTGGATAGGGGAGGGACTTCAATGCCATAGAGTCTAATTGCCAAAGTGGCCATTTTCTCCAGGTGAACTGATCTGGAGATCAGTTGTGACAGCGGGAGGTTTCCAGCCACCACCTGGAGGTTGGCAACCCTAGCAATAATGCAGCATGATCTATCAGAGTTCCCCAATAAATTCATACAAATGAGAGGTATTTTACTTCCTGTCCAAGTCTTATAATTTTTTTCTGGGGGCTTTTGCTTATGAGTCTTTATTTGTGGTATATATATTTTTTGCTACATCTCCATTAAGTGCATAGTTCAAAGGTACATATTTAGAGGAAAGCACTCATGGATGGACCTCCCCCCCCCACAAGTCACATGTTGGTTGTTGTGATCTCCAACTTCCTATCCCTGCCTATTTTAAGGTACGGTATAACCCTGGTATTATTGTCTTTTTCTTCTTCAGCAACTATCAAAACAGTACAACAACTTAGTCACAAACTTGAGAGTCTTTTGACAGCAGCAATTAAGCAACTTAATTAATGACTGAATAAAAATGATAATATTTACTGAACAGGAACATCCTGTTTTGCATTTCTGTTCCAACTGTGCACCTGATGAACATTGCTGAGTACAGTTTGCTTTGCTTCCTCCTTCTTTGCTGTTGCTAGATGGCGGTTGCTAAAACACTGGTTTTTTTTAATGGCACCAACTTTTTGTCATATACAAGGTATTCTTCATTGGCTACCATACCATGGTTTAAGAACACCCCAGATTCCTGCCTTATATATGAAGAACAGTACATCTGCAAGTCTGAATTCTATATCAGAGTTAGTGATTAATTCCTGATAAAAGGGCTAATAAAACATGAAGGCATTTTGCAATTAATGGGCTTTGAGTGACAAGCCCTCTAACCTACGCCTGGCTAACGTGCACATCAACAGATGCTCTTCTTTCCCCGTCATCCTTATTTGGCTGCTAATCTCAGTGATGCCCTCAATGAATTACTTTTTCTCTAAAAGGTTGCATATATATTCTCAATGAAACGTATAATCCATCTAGGATGCAAGTAAAGCCCCATATGTAATTATTTCAGAATGACAGACAGTGAGTTCCTTAGCTATTATTTTTGACAACCTTGTCATGGATGCCAAGCATATATTGTGGTTAGACCCTGAAAAAACTTGGGAAAACCCACCTGGGGAGCAAGACCCTTTTTTCTTTATGGAAAAGTTCCTCGAATGACAGGTCCACAATCCTGGTTTAGTTTAATTAAAGTCAATAGAGAAAACGAAAGAACTAAAAATTACTGAGTTTCGGGGATCCTTAGCGCTCCTTTTTCCTTCTATTCGTTTGAGGGAGAAAATATATTAAGAGGGAGTGATTAGGCGCCCGTTTTCTTTGATATTCCATTTTAAGCTGCTGTGACTGAAATCCCCAAACCCCACTGATTTCCGAATGATCAACAGAGCTCCTCTGGAGTTAGCTAAACCTTGCTGCCTATGAGGACCGGTCCTGCTTCTGATGTTCAGATTTGTGTAATGTTACATTAGACATATTTACTGGGACATGTTAACATAGCAGTCTTCTTCTGTAGTTAGGGTTGCCAGCGCTGGGTTGGGAAATACCTGGAGATTTTTGGGGCTCAGCCTGAGGAGGGTGGGGTTGGAGGAGGGGAGGGACTTCAACGCCATAGTCCAATTGCCAAAGTGGCCATTTTCTCCAGGTGAACTGATCTCTGTCTTCTGGGCATGGAGTAGGGGTCACTGGGGTGTGTGTGTAGGGGAGGTAGTTGTGAATTTCCTGCATTGTGCAGGGGGTTGGACTAGAGGACCCTGGCGGTCCCTTCCAACTCTATGATTCTATGATCTGGTGTAATAGCGGGAGATCTGCAGCTACTGCCTGGAGATTGGCAACCTTATCTGTAGATGCCAAAAGAGTTCTTATAAAGGTCAGCAATTGCCTGTGTAATTCTTAAATTAGAACACGTGTTTTTAAATGACATGTCTAAAGCAGTACTGGTGATTAAAAAGAATCAAGCGGGAACCTGCAAGGACTCATTTTCCCCACCCCCACTCTTTGTTGTTTCCCTTTCCTGGAAGCCCTCATAACCTCTCCCTTTTTCCTGCTTCCTTCACCCACCCACCCAACAGCCAACCTACATTTATCTTCCCCTTGTTCTTCATGCCCCCCCTCCCCGCCGCAGCCTCTACCTAGGAAAACCATGGTCCGGTTGTGTGGTGTTGGCCACTGGGCCAGGCCCACCTGCGTGGTAAGGAACCCTCAAGGACTTGTGGGGAGGCACACTACTTCTCCCTGTTTCCCCCTCCAACCCAGTGGTTGCTGCCAGGGCTTGCCAATATCCAGGTGGGAATTGGAGATCTCCTAGAATTACAACTGATCTCCAGGTAACAGAGATCTGTTTCCCTGGAGAAAATGGCTGCTTTGGAGGGTGGACTCTATGGCATTATATTCGGCTGAGGTCCCTCCCCTCCCCAACCCCACCCTCTCTAGACACGACCCCAAAATCACCAAGAATTTCCCAACCTGGAACTGGCAACCCTAGCCCCAGACCTGGTCCCAATGAGTCCTCCCTCAAAGTTAGGGTTGCCAGGTCCATCTTCGCCAACAGCAGGAGGTTTTGGGAGTGGAGCCTGAGGAGGGCAGGGTTTGGGGAGGAGAGGAGAGGGATTTGAATGCCATAGAGTCCAATTGCCAAACTGGCCATTTTCTCCAGGGGAACCGATCTCTATTGGCTGGAGATCAGTTGTAATAGCAGGAGATCTCCAGCTAGTTCCTGGAAGTTGGCAACCCTACTCAAAGTCCAAAACAGCGCTGGAAAGGACCCTGTCTGACTTGGCTATTCGAGCTTTTTAATGTTTTTGTATATTTAAAAGTGCTAACTGGTATGGGGTAGAAAGTTCCTATCCTGCCAGTTCTTAAAGAACTTCATCAGGGGCCAGCCCATTCCAGGCACAATTCAAAGTGCTGGTTCATTAAAGCCTTACATGGTCTAATCAGGGTACTTGAGAGATTTCCGATATGAGCCCGTCATCAGTTAAGATCAGCATCAAAGGCCCTGTTCTGTAGTGCTCCAACTTCAGATGTACATGTCTACCTACCAGAGGTTTATATCACATGGAACATTTCGGCTGATGGAAGGGATTTCCATCAGTGGAATGGACGTTTTTGATCTTCGCCCTCCTGCTGCAGCACCAAATGCCCCCTGAAATGCTGCTCTTGGGGGACAGGCTCTGCCCAGGAACAGCATGAGAGGGGAGTCAGAGGTCTGCACTGGGAGGGAGAGGATTAATGAAAATTCATTTAATTATTGGAAATGCTCCATGGGACCTAACCCAGACAAAGGGACTTTTCCGTGGTGACATTATGCACTTTTCTCAGCAATTCACTTAACTTGTTAACTATTTGGAGGCAGATTAAGAGTTTTTTTTTTAATTGGCTCAGTAATTTGGTTGATTTTAACACCCTTAATTTCTATGTTTTTTAAGCATTTTAACCTCTTGCTGAACTGTTTTTAGACACTTCTGTGCTAATTTAAGCTAGTAAGAAGTGTATATTTATCGTATGAAGTAGTTCTGTGATAACATAACAAACTGTTCTCCTCCTGAGTTTTAAGAACTTGAGTGTGAATTTGAAAACCTCATAAATATGTAATATAGCAGAATCTGCTGTTGGTCACACACACAACTTAAAATTACCTTGCAGGCTTCAGGGGCACGACCTCTGAGTTAGTAATTTGGAGACATGGCATGGCAGCCCACCCCAGTTGTGCAGCTGTGATGCTCCTGAAAGACAGTGGCCTTTGGTGGGGTCGGGCAGCAGGTGTGGCATGCAAGAGAAGCAGGGCACTCTTATTTTCAACTGGATTCAGGACGCACTGATTTTCGGATATCTAGAGTGGCAAGGATATTGTATTGAAGACGACAGTGTATTTTTTCCAGTGGAAGAAAGCAGAAATACTTTTGTGTGGTCTACAAAGTCTGCCTGTCAATGTATCACACAGCCCTCTCCTTCGCTAGAACAGTTGCTATCAAAAATGCTTAGAAAACCGAAGCCTTCACATTTTATGTGTTCAAGCTGCGGTACTCTGGGCCGACACAGGGGCCCAGACTTGATTTCAGAGCCTTGCGTGGATGGTTTAAAACTTCTGTGATGGCTGATTGGGTCTGCAGTGCAGGAGGAGGAGTGCTTGTCCCTCCCCCGCACCTTTTCCAGTGCTGAAAAAACCATCAGGGGGACACGCAGGGTTGCCAGATTTCCCCTTGCCATCGGTGAGAACCTCATTGTGGTGGGGCTGGGGGGGGCAGTGATCAGCGCAATAACGTCACTTCTGGGGTAAACTTGGAAGTGAAGGGGATGCCCATAGAGTTTTTGGAGGAATGTGCTAGACCATCCCCGTCATTTCCAGGGTAAACCCGGAAGTGACGTTAATCTCCCCCTTCAGCTGGCCTGCTTCCATCCACCAGCCAGCTGAGGGGTGGTGGGCAGCCCCCCTTATTGGTGGGCAATTGCACACCATTACTTGGTATCTGGCAATCCTAGAGACATGTGCCTGCTGTCACATCTAGTTTGACCCTCTTGCTTCCATATTCAGAGTAATTCTGTGGAAGGAAATTTATTACTGAGCCATCTTTGTTCAATAGTTATAACACCATTTAAAGTTTAGCCTTTTAACTTCAGAGCTATTAGAGCTGAAACTTATCTTTCACACAAAACAAGGTTCAAAAACAGAATTTTGAATATAGATAGATACATAGATATAGATATGTCTGTACGAATCTTAAATTTCTAAGATTGAAAACTGAACATTGTACAAAAAAATTACAGAGATTTTAGTGCAACAATTTATGACTGAACAGACAAGCAGTATTTCAAAGAAGAGAGTTGAAGGCGATGTGACATTCTTTTATCTCATTACCTTCTCAGTTTAAACAGGTGTTGTAAGGGTGTCTCGGGTCATTGGCATCTCCCCTGCCAACCAGGAAGCAGCAGTAGGCTTACCAGGAAGCTTACCAGGAAGCAGCATCTCCCCTGCTTACCAGGAAGCAGCAGTAGACCCAGGGTTCCCTGGCTCGATGCCTGTGAGGGCAGGAAGCAAAGGCAGTACAAGGGGAGGTGTCTAGAGGCACAGAGAAAAGCATGAAACTCAGCACCTAAGGGGGCTTGGATGTGTAACTGTGAAGGCCAGGGGAGGCAGCGTGGCTAGGGAGCCAGTAAACAGAGGCAGCAGGAGCTGGCATGAAGCTGCACCAAGCAGAAAGGCTTGCAAGGAAGTTGGCCATACTGAAGGGCTGGTCTAGGGTTGCCAACCTCCAGGTACTAGCTGTGGATCTCTTGCTATTACAACTGATCTCCAGCTGATAGAGATCAGTTCACCTGGAGAAAATAGGCGCTTTGGCAATTGGACTCTATGGCATTGAAGTCCCTCCCCTCTCCAAACCCCGCCATCCTCGGGCTCTGCCCAAAAAACCTCCCACCAGTGGTAAAGAGGGACCTGGCAATCCTAGGCTGGTCGCAGGACCACTTGCTGACAGAGCAATGGGGGAAGGGGCAGAAGGAGGCTGGGAAGGCACAGACTTCCTGGAAGCTGGCAGGCCCCCAATGGGATCCCTTAGGTCAGAGGTCTGCAAACTGTAGCTCCCAAGCCGCATGCAGCTCTTTGGCCTGTTGAGTGCAGTTCTCCGAACTTGGTTCGGAGCCCCAGCTCTCGCGCCAGCTCGCGCCGGTAGCCGGGCTGCGGAGAGAGAGAGAGAGAGAGAGAGAGAGACCAGGCGAGCGGGTGCGCTGTCTCTCCCCTCCCCGCCATGGAGAATGGCCAGGTCCCCCTTTCCCTTGCCCTCAATGGTTGGGAGGCTAAAGCCTTTCCTCTAGCCGCGCGATTGTTGGGCAAGCGGCTCAGCAGTTCCTGCCCCCCGCCCACCTATCAGCTGTTGGGCAGGGCGGGCTTCCTTTGGTAGACCTAGCCTCCGGCTGAGTCCCATTGGGAGGCCATGTCTACCCACTGGCTTTCTTGGCGGTAGACCTGGACTCTGAGGAGGGGAAAAAGTCCCCCTTCAGAGGCCAGGTCTACCCATTGGCTTCTATGGGCCTCCGGGCCTTCTACTGCCAAGAAAGCCAATGGGTAGACCTGGCCTCCCAATGGGACTCAGCCGGAGGCCAGGTCTACCAATAGGCTTTTATGGCGGTAGACCAGTCCTCCAGACGAGGACTCCAGACGGGGAGGGGGAAATGGCAGGGACTTACAATTTAATTTTTATCATACATAAGATCACTATTAAGTATGATATCAAGTTTTATTCAGTGTACCTATAGTTTAATTAAGACTTTAAACTAGTTTATTAAGTTAATAAACAGTGTACCTACCTATATAGTTTAAGTTTAAGAAATTTGGCTCTCAAAAGAAATCTAAATCGTTGTACTGTTGATATTTGGCTCTTTTGACTAATGAGTTTGCTGACCCCTGCCTTAGGTCATCCTGGAGAGGTAAGATTCAGGAAGAGGAATCTGTGGGTGGTGCCTCTCTGGAAGACAGGGATGGCAGTTGAGAGAACACAGGCTTGGCAGGAAGGGGATTGGAGGAGCCCGTGGATGGCCTGTGGCTGGGGGGACTTTTAAACAGTGAACTGGAAAAGAGCCCGGGGAAGGGCAAGGCCTTATCCACAGAGTGTATGGTTGGGTTGGGCCACAGCAGTGGAGAGGGAGTTGAGTAGCGAAACCTCCCCCTAAGGTTGTGCATATCAATAAACCCAAACCGAAAATAAAACCGAAATTAGCCATTGCAGCAATATTAAGGTTTCCATTTTACTGGATACCAAAACCTGGGAATAAAGTCAAAGACAAATAGCCAATTGCCGAATCAGCCAAATTGGTATTCAGCTTTTTTTTTTTTTTTTTTTGCTTCAGCTTTCCTCAGGCTTTCCCCCAGGCTTTTCACTATGGGAATTATTTTAATGAGCTCTGGGAGAGACATTTTTGGAGGTAGAGTTCCCAAATTGTCAGGATAGCTTCAAGGGACTCTTCTTGCATGAACCCTGAAGTTTGGTGATGATTGGGTCAGGGGGTCCAATTTTATGGGGTACGGAAGGGGTCACCTCTCCTCCATCAGCTTATTCCGGGTTTACCGAAAAAATCAGGCCCAATAAACCTGAACCCAAAATTTACTGATTTTTTTTTTCACAACTCTACCTCCCCCTCATTGTTTTGAGGCTTCTTCTAAAGGGCATTGATGAGGCAAAAGCGAGCCCTGGAAGGAGCGGCAGCTCCAGACTCCACCCCAGAGCCCCAGGAGTTGGACAAAGAATGTTAAGTTCCTACAAACAAGAGTTGTCACTGCCCTTTTTCATCACATCACCATCATGAGGTCCAAAAGTTAATGCTGGGTTCTCACTGTTTAAAAAGTTAAAGGTCCCCTGTGCAAGCACCGGGTCATTCTTGACCCATGGGGTGACGTCACATCTCAACGTTTACTAGGCAGACTTTGTTTTACGGGGTGGTTTGCCAGCACCTTCCCCAATCATCTTCCCTTTACCCCCAGCAAGCTGGGTACTCATTTTACTGACCTCGGAAGGATGGAAGGCTGAGTCAACCTTGAGCCGGCTACCTAAAACCAACTTCCGTTGGGATTGAACTCAGGTCATGAGCAGAGCTTGGATTGCAGTACTACAGCTTACCACTCTGGGCCACGGGGCTCCTTTCTCACCGTTAGCCTTAGTTAATTTAAATTTAATTTTAAGTTTTAAAAGTTGGATATTTAATGCTTGTATTAAAACCTGCTTTCTGAGCTTATTGAGACTCCCTGGGTTGTTGAATGGAGAATTCCAGGCAACTTGTAAACTTAAGAGCTATGTATTATGGTTGTGTTTTTTGACTGCTGTCACTGTTGCCTGAGTGCCTAAGGTATGCACAGTGGTCTCATTCAAACCTACCTCTATTACAGATTCTCCAGCTGGCTGCTCTTTGGCGTAGCACTGAGTGCCTTGATTCCTTTCAGATATTCTTCTCTCCCTGATACTATCCTTCCCTCTCTTTCCCCCTCTCTCCCAGATCAAGTCTAAAATTGACAACTAAAGGGTTAAATGTGTAGCCTTACGAGTTGGGATGTTGTTAAATCTATACTCATTAACTTTTCTGGGTGGCCATCAGAAATTTAATTAATATTCTGACATGGGCTGCCGTAAGTGATATCTTGCCTTCCAGATGCCTATTGCTGAGGGAGACAGAGATTGTACTTGTGAAGAGTGACAGCTTTCAGGAGTACGGTGGGGCTTTGTACTCTGTCTAGCAAGACGAAAGACAGGTCTGGTTGCCACCTTCTTCCTGTGGGAAAAAGTAAAGGCGGGGGAACACAGCCCTTTTCTCAGGTAACCTCACTCCTGACAGAAACATCACGTCTGTTTCTGCCCTTGTCAACACATCTCACTGTCCACAATCACTCATCATCTCCAGACAGACAGGACTGGAAGAGATCATCAATTGCCAATGCAATTCAGCAGATACACTTCATAAATTTTAATTACATTCCCACTGAAAATGAATGGTCAGAAAATATAAAACATCTGCCATCCAGATCATTTACATTTTTCGTACAATAAATCATCAGCAACATCCAAAACAATGGATTAAATCATGTGGAGTGTGGTAGGTCAAGAGAGAAGGAATGGCACCCATTGTGTGATTACTGTTTGGAGCTGAGCCATTACGTGGTGTTACAACATGAAGAAGAAAAATACATATAAAAAACAGTTACCATTTGTACTTGCACTCATAAATAAAAGATCCTTGGCCTCTGATAGACCACGTTAATGGATCTATTATACTGTGTCTATAGCAAAATGAAAGCTTGTTTAAGTAAAAGAATATTTAGCTAATTATGATGGGAAACAGGAGCATTTATCATTTGATTGGTTGATATATCTAGCTTGTAGGAAGCATAAATAAGGAAACAGCCATTTAACAAAAACAGTCCATCAGGCTCTTTCTTTCATTCTGTGAAACTTGCTTTGATAAAATGATCCCAAACCCATGTTTCATGATTAGAAAGATATTGCAAAGGATACTCTATAAGATATTGCAAAGGATACTCAGTTCCTACTAACGATTTTGAGGAGTTGTGGTCAATAATGGTCGACTCTTTCATCTGAATTGAATGGAAATATTCTGCTACTCAACATTTTCTGGTTTTTCAGGACCTGCTCACTTTTTCAAAGACTTTTAATTTCTTCCAACTTGCAATCTGTGTGCCAACCCATTTAGGAGACCACTTCAGCACTCTGGAAATTTTCAAGTCCTGTGGACTTGAACACTTAATGATGGTTGCATGAATTGTGCCTCACAGAATTAATAAGAGAATGAAAAGTTAGAACAAGATGATAGGAAGAATAACTAGAGTGAAAAGGTGTGCACTATGGATATGCATTCAAATGTGAATATGTATATATAAACCTTATCAGTATTCTTCTGGGTCTCTCAGAGCTTACTTTGAAGCTCTAACCTCTACACCTCACTGGCTTTCATAGGGTGGCTGCTGTTGAACAGTAGCAAGCAGCCAGGCCTAGTTGAGTCATGGATGTCAGGTGGTATCAAGTCACCCAGTAGTTGCTGCCTAGTGCAGGTCTGGCCCCTGTTGTGGTTGCCTAGCAATGGCCACTGAGGAAATCCATTTCTTAAAGCTACAGGTGCTCTTTTTATCATTTTTTTTTAATCCTCAATGTATTTCTTTTAGATTTCAGATTTCTCTGCAAACCTAGGGTATTTTTCAGGTTTGTTGAAAGATAAGAACATAAGAAAAGCCCTGCTGGATCAGACCAAGGCCCATCAAGTCCAGCAGTCTGTTCACACAGTGGCCAACTAGGTGCCTCTAGGTAGCCCCCAAACAAGACGACTGCAACAGCACCATCCTGCCTGTGTTCCACAGCACCTAAGATAATAGGCATGCTCCTCTGATCCTGGAGAGAATAAGCATGCATCATGATTAGTATCCATTTTAACTAGTAGCCATGAATACCCCTTTCCTCCATGAACATGTCCACTCCCCTCTTAAAGCCTTCCAAGTTGGCAGCCTTCACCACATTTTGGGGCAGGGAGTTCCACAATTTAACTATGCGTTGTATGAAGAAATACTTCCTTTTATCTGTTTTGAATCTCTCATCTTCCAGCTTCAGCAGATGACCCCTTGTTTTAGTATTATGGGAGAGGGAGAAAAACTTCTCCCTGTCCACTCTCTCCAAACCATGCATAATTTTATAGACCTCTATCATGTCTCCCCTCAGCCGCCTTCTTTCCATGCTAAACAGCCCTAAGCGTTTTAACCGCCCCTCATAGGGCAGTTGCTCTAGTCCCCTAATCATTTTGGTTGCTCTTTTCTGCACCTTCTCAAGCTCTGTAATATCCTTTTTTAGGTGCGGTGACCGGAACTGTACACAGTATTCCAAGTGTGGTCTCACCATAGATTTGTACAAGGGCAGCAGTTTTATTCTCAATTCCTCATCTAATTATGGCCAGCATGGAATTCACCTTTTTTACAGCAGCTGCACACTGGGTTAACATCTTCATCAAGCGATCCACTACCACCCCAAGATCCCTTTCTTGGTCTGTCGCTGCCAGCACAGATCCCATCAGTGTATATGTGAAGTTGGGATTTTTTGTCCCAATATGCATCACTTTACACTTGCTCACATTGAACCTCATTTGCCATTTTAATGCCCATTCTTCCAGTATGCAGAGATCCTTTTGGAGCTCTTCACAGTCCGATTTTGTTTTAACCACCCTAAATAATTTGGTGGCATCTGCAAACTTGGCTACTTTGCTGTTCAACCCCAAATCCAGGTCATTGATGAACAGGTTGAAAAGCACCGGTCCCAACACAGATCCCTGAGGGACTCCACTGCTCACATCCCTCCATTGTGAGAACTGACCATTGATTCCTATTCTCTGTTTCCTATTTTTCAGCCAGCTCTTAATCCATAAGAGGACTTGTCCTCTTATCCCATGACTATGAAGTTTGCTTAGCAGTCTTTGGTGGGGGACTTTGTCAAAAGCCTTTTGGAAATACAAATACACAATGTCCACAGGCTCATTCCTGTCCACATGCTTACTGACACTTTCAAAAAACTCTAAGAGGTTAGTGAGACAGGACCTAAAGGACCTGTAGTGTAAAGATCCACAGGACCCATAGTGTAAAGATCCACAAACTATCTGTTTAGTTCCTGTTTAGGTCCTGATCCACAAATTTGGATATCTACAGATGGGGGGGGGGGGCACATCACTATTAGATATCTAGATACAAGCAGGAAACCTTCAAGGATTTGCAGGGGGCATCTAATTTTCCCCTCCCCCACTATTTACTCTTCCCATTCTCCGAAAACCCCTTTAGCCTCTTCCATTTCCCTGCTTTTTCTTGTCTTCCCACCCATCAGGCAATCTACCACTGTCTTTCCCTCCTTCCCTCCCTCTGGAAACCTCTCCCTAGGAAAACACTGCCTGGTTCCAGCCACTGGTCCGGGTCATCCATGTGAGTCAGTCACAATAATGTTTTTTTTTGTGAAAATAAAATGGGGGACACCAAGTGTGCTATGTGTATGTACTCTGAGCTCCTCGGAAGAAGTGAGGGATAAAAAATCACATAAATAAAAGCCATTGGTAGATGATGTAGAAATAAAAGCTTGGCTGTTTAATAGCCTTTTTTGTACTAAGAACTTTTTTTTGGTTTATTATATTAAAAATAGTTCATTATAATATCGTATTATGAGTGTGTCTGGAAGTGGTGTATAAAATAAATGTGTTTCCTGCTTTGCAAAGCAAATTTAAAATTTTTATAATATGTGAAAGAGCAATGTGCTGAAGAGTTCAAGGTATACAAGACAGGATTTTATATCTGAACAGAGTTTGATAGTTTCCTCCTGCTATGTATCTGAATATTTCCCCTAAATTACATCAAGGCCTTAGAAAAAAAGGTAACATTTTTCCACGTGAAAATATTCTACTTCATAATTTCCCGTTTCCCAATAATAGTAATCATTGTTAAATCCCACAAAAATGCTTCATTTTGTATTATGATTATTAGTTGCTATTTATACATTCATGCAGAGCATCATTATCAGAAAATGTCTGTAGATGGAACAGTATTGTTTGGGTGTATATAATGAAGCACTGATCAGTTTATCTGAATGCAGTAAGTAGCATTTTGTCCAATATTTCACTCAGGATACAACTGTCTCTCCCCCCACCCCCCGCCAATGAAAAACATTAGAGAGGCAATCCAGTGAATAGTTGTAAGTGACTTACATGGAATGTGATTTACACCCTTACAGTATAGACTAGAACTGATCTAGTTAATACTTGTTTTCTTCTCTATTGGAATTCTATCCTTCTGATATTAATGCAGTGCCCATAACAAGTATTTAGAACAGCGGTGTCAAACATATGGCCTGCGGGCTGAATCCGGCCCCTTGAGAGCTCTTATCTGGTCCGCGAGCCAGCTGAGGCAGCCACCTTCCCCAATCTCAATCTGGGTTGGTGAGCTCGCTGTGGGTTCACCAGCTGAGACAGTCACCCCCACACTCTCGATCTGGGTTGCAAACTTGCTGCAGCCTTGCCAGCTGAGGCACCAACCCCTCCACACTCTTGATCTGGGCTGGTGAGGCATGGCCCAGCCCGACCAAGTGACATTTATGTCATATCCGACCCTCATAACAAATGCGCTTGACACCCCTGATTTAGACACTTGGCTTGGGAGTGGGAATCACAGATTCAAATTCCTGCTCAGCTATGGGTAGTTGGGTGATACTGAGCAAGTCACCAAGGCCTGGTTCAGAAGCTCTCTCTGGACTCATTCTCAAAACACCAAATCCTGTTTTGAAATTCCATCTAAACCAAACCTACATCTCAGCCAGCCAGCAGGGTTGTTGTAAATATAAGTGATGCTCTGGACTCTTTGGAGGAAGGTAGGAAAGTAAAATGCTACTTCATATAATTAATAAATGATGTCCAGTTAGGATGGAAGCCCTGACTTTCCTAACTGGAACATACTCAGTGATTTTGGTTATCTCTGTCTAGAGGTATGAGGGCCTGAGTGGGAAGTGGAAAATTGGGGGGGGGGTGTTCTGAGTTTTTCAATATCTTGCCCCCATTTAACTAGTGGGGAAAATTGGGACCATTGAGGAACACTGATTTTTTAAAACTTGTTTTCATTTGTAATGAATGAAATGTGGTAAGATAGCATAGGGTGGTACGGTGTGCAGCTTTCTCTCACTTTAGTATTGGGGATATTTTCAATCTTGCCAATGAAAATGAAGGCATTTTTAGTTTTAAATTCCATAAATATATAAATTAATACAGTTTTACATTCTGAGTAATAAATTATGCATTTTATGTTGTTAAAGCAATAACATAGGTTTAGGTTTAATGGGAAAGTTAATATTGCATGTGTTTCAATTTTCCCCCAAATTTCCATTTTTCCCCCAGGGAAAAAACCACAGAGTTTCTCCATGCTTTAAAATTTCTGCAACTTTTACATCTCTATCTCTGCTATCTTCCATATGATGGGTAGCCATTTCTTAATGGACAATTGAGCTGTGGATTGCCGTTTAGAAATGAGCAATCCTATTCTTTTTCCAAGATCAGGGGAGGGCTGACTTTGTGTTTTGGGGAACTGCCATGAAAGCTGCTAGCCACGAGTGACAATTTGGTGGGTGGACCCAGTCACAAAATAGTGATTCATTGAGTGAAGTCAGTCACAAAATGGTGGCCTGTAAAAGATTACATTTCAGAGCAGCTCTGCAGTGCTCAGTTGGGGAAATTTTTCGTTTGCTGTTTTCCCAAAGTACTACCACAAGTTGTAAATGGCCTTGTAGGGGGGAAATGCAGTTGCCTCTATGTTTTCATTGGAAGAGGCAAATGGCAGCTTTGATGCAGGGGGAAAGAGTCAATGGCACAATTCTTTTGCTTTCAGAGCCAGTGTGTGTGTGTGTGTGAGCGCACGCGCGAGTGCGCGAGCACAGGAAGAAGTAGAAAGGCAGATGGGAAAGTGTGCTGATGCTGTTATTTCCCCATCCAGAGCAAAGGTGTGTGTGTGTGTGTGTGTGTGTGTGTGTGTGGCCTTCTCCTTTGTACAAAAGAGAAAACGGGGAGAAGCTACTGAGGTAGCTTTAAAGGGAAGAATAAGAAAGTGATAACAGCACCAATGGAGGAGTATGGAGAGCTACTTGATTGCAGAGTGACTATTCTTTCCAAGTGACTTTCTCCCCCCACCAACCTAAATCAGTTTGCAATATTCTCTGTTTGTATAATTGTTCATGTAGACCAATGAGAGATGTACTAGATGAAACAGAAGGTCTTCATCCATCTTCTGTTTGCTTATGGTATTCCTCCCCTCACAAAAAAGTGCCTTTAGTACAAGACAAGTCCACCATGTCCACAGCAGCTTGTGCCCAGCTCCAGCGTGCACTTTTGTCATCTCTGTAGAGTATACTCATGGTGGAGGAAGTCAAATAGTAATGGTATAAACTTTTGTGATTGCTTTCTTTCATGTACACATGAAAGTGCTGAGCTTTCTTTAAGGATCTTTTACCGTATTCCCAGTGGCAATTGTGCAATAATCATTCTGTTCCACAAATACAAAATTGGTTATAAAGGTAAATATATATGGAAGGAGGGAAAATTTGAGCATTCTCTTCATTTTTCCACCTTGATTGGATTATCCCTTTAATGTGCATTTAAAGTTTTATCACCTTTCCTTTCAGTCCCCCCCCCCTCATAAAGATACTGGCATGTCGCCTGCCACTTCAAGCAGCAAAGGCTGAAGCCATGAAGCTGTCTAAGGAAGAAGAAGAAGAGTTGTTTTTTATTTGCTGATTTCTCTATCACTTAAGGAAGAATCTAACTAACTTACAATCACCTTCCCTTTCCCTCCCCACAACAGACACCCTGTGAAGTAGGTGGGTCTGAGAGTGTGTGACTACCCCAAGCTCACCCAGCTAGCTTCATGCGTAGGAGGGGGAAAACCAATCCAGTTCACCAGATTAGCCTCCGCCGCTCCTATGGAGGAGTGGGGAATCAAACCCTGTTCTCCAGATCAGAGATCTAGAGAACAGGGTATGGAGATCATATTTGATGTACTGATATATGTAATCCTATCAATAACAGAGCACTATTGATAGTTTTATGTCCCAGGTAGGGCTGTTGGGGGTTATTGCAAGAAGCTACGCTGAAAGTTTGGGACCTGTACCCCCCCAAAAAATTCGTTTTTATTTGGGAAATGCTGAAGTCCGAACTCCCCCACTTCGGGTCCGTGCAATTTGACATGAGGTCCGGAGTTCGGGGAAAAATTAGGCCAAATAAAGCCATTAAAAACACAACCACATTTTTTGGGGTACAGGTCCCGAACTTTCAGCGTAGCTTCTTGCAATAACCCCCAAGTTTTGTAAAGATTGGATCAGCAGGGGCTGAGATATGGGCCCCGAAAGGGGTCCTCCCTCCTTAATGTGCATCTGACAATGGGGGTTTGCAATTAGCAGAGCTTGCCGCCCACTTGAAGCTCCCAGCCCTGACAAACAGCTGAGCTGCAGGGAGCAAGGGCGGGGCAGGTGCAAAGAAGTTTGCAAACCATGCAAAGCAACACAACCATGCAAACCATGCAAAGCAACACGTTTGCAACCATGCAAAGCAACACCGGCCGCCTGGGAGTTTGCAAACCATGGAAAGGGACAGAGGCATGCTAGCTAAGCATAAGGAGCAGGAGGAGGTGGAATTTCCCCTTTTGCATCGGACTCGGGACCAGGAAAATGCATTCTTTAAGTCACAATTTGAAAACAATTTTTGAGCAAGCATCAAAATAGACCTAACTGATCTTATGAATGAGGGAAAACCTGAGGACACACAACTGAAGCCCGCCCCCCTCAAACCAGGGAGGGAGAGAGACTCGAGGGGGCACACACATCCCAGACAGAACAGGCGAAAGCCCCCTTTGGCTTCCCCCCACCCACAGAAACTGCTCCCTCCCCACACACACACAGACTCTGCTCCCCCCCCACACACACAGGAGAAAAATTATGGATTAAAGCCCCCAAAGGGGTCATATCTCAGCCCCTGCTGATCCAATCTTTACAAAACTTGGCGATTCTCGCAAGAAGGCTCCTCTGAAGCTATGCTGAAAGTTTGGGGGCTGTACCCCCAAAAATGCACCCCCTGCAGCCATGGAAAGGAGCGAAT
Organism: Euleptes europaea; assembly: GCF_029931775.1. Lineage (NCBI taxonomy): Eukaryota > Metazoa > Chordata > Lepidosauria > Squamata > Sphaerodactylidae > Euleptes > Euleptes europaea. The sequence goes on from NC_079319.1 coordinate 66,059,459, forward strand.
GTGCACAAGCACCCCCCCCCCATGGGGATTTCTCTCTCACACAAACAGATACTCTCTCTTTCTCTGCCCGGGCCACGCAGCAGCTGGGCTCATGCACTCAATCGCGACTGATTGGCCAGAAGAAGACCCAGCTTGGCCACCGATTGGCCGGGGGAGAATGCTGCTTACTAACTGACGGTTATGCTGCTGCGCCGAACCCCGAATTTGCCGAATTTATTCAGCAAACACCCCGAACTCGCTGAATTCGGCTCCCCGTTTTCCCACCTTTTTTGAGTGGGAAATCCGCCGAATCAGGGGAAATTTGGCTGTTTTTCGGTTCGGGACGAACTGAATCGACAGCCCTAGTCCCAGGTAATATCCACCAGTTCCACATATCATTTTACAGTAGAAGTGAGGAAAGAAGTAATGTGTATCAAGCCACCTTTTTAAAAATCATTGTTGTGTTATCCATGCCCTGATTCTAAGGTGGGAAGACAATAAAGGGAAATAATAATATGTGAAAAATAAATAAATTTTGGTTGTTTATGCATGGGTACTTTCACTCACATTCACCCCTCATCTGTCTCGGTTGTTCCTTGGAATTATGCATGAGTTTTCCCTCCATTAGAGATGGCCTCCCTGCCAGCCCTTACAAATCTTGGGACTTTCCCTCTCTCTATTAACCCAATTCTTCCCTCTCCCCTGAGCTCAGCCTGCTTGAAAGCCCCATGCATAAGGCAAAGCATGGGACACAGAAGCTTGATTCCTCCTCACAGTAAGCAGACAGCCAATTACAAAGCAGTGTGTCAAGGGGCGGGGATTCAAATACTTCTTGCTTCCTTGGAGTTCTTTCTGAGCAGAAGGCTTTTAAAAACGAGGCTTGGGTTTCTCCCCCCTTTCAAATAGCTTCGTTTTTTGTTTTTATTCTTAAAATGCTCTTAAAATTCTTTTTTATGAAGCAATTTGGGGGGGGGCTTTTCTCTTACTACAGCCAATTACAAAGCAGCATTTCAAGGGGTGGGGATTCAAATACTTCCTGATTTGAGCTTGGAGACCGCTAGTGCATAGACTCCCAACAGGAAAGTGTGGGTCCAGTGAGCAACGAACCTCAGGTAAAACTCCCATGCATAAACGACCTTTGATACATTGGATAGAAATAACTCTCTAGGATCATTCAATAATTCAATTCTATATTTCTGTGTATTAATATTGTTTTGTTGTAAACTAGCCAAATGTGTTTAAGGTCAATTTGTATTCAGTATTTTTGTTAGTGACCTTGGGGAGGAAAGTAGGAGGATGTTGATGAAATCTGGAGATGGTACAAGTTGAGAAATACTGTTAACATAGAGAAGAACTGGACAATGAAGCAGGAGGGAATGGATGATTTTGTGTCCTGTAGCAGTAAAAATCGAATCAAAGTTACTAGTGCAAAGTCTAATCTTTTGAGAAGAGGTTGCCATCTTTTATTGAGTTACCTATCCTGAGGTGAAGCAAATTGGTTAAGCATATTTGCTTAATGGTTGTGTAAACAAATGACAGGTAGAGGAAAATTGAGTGTAGACCTTGGGATACCTAGTTGTGTAATAAACACAGGCTGGTGGGAGTGGAGAGAGGGTGTGACATGTTTATTCCTTTGAGCTTTTCAGTCTTAAGAAATAGACAAGAAAAAGCCATGAAGCAATTTACCCAATATTATGCCAAATGTAATGCATGTCTGTTGTCCCAGAAAAAAATGTTCACAGGAGCTTTACAGGGGCGAGAGGTATAAAGTTAGAATGAGAGAAACAGGAAAAGTCCTGCACTGGAAATCACCTGCTGAGAGAAGCTCAGCCAAGTTCCCAGTGAAGCATGATAAACAGGAAAGTATGAGATTTGGAAGACAGGGGATAAGTTTCAGCAGCTGCCCTTCTTATTTTGCATGTCTTCATTATTGAAAACTACTGGTAGATTTTGTGCTAGAAGACAGAGCATTTTTCTCCCCACCCCCACTCCTCCTCTTTCTCACAATCCATTACTTACTTTAGAATTTATTTCCTGTATCTCGCCATAATGGCCCAACTGGGAATGCAACCTTTTCCCTAACTTTCAGACCACAGATTGTAACACTCAAAGAACAGGTTTTCGCAAATGAAATCCATCTGATTGTAGCTCTTCTCAGCTGCCTAGCCAATGTCTGACACTGTTTATTTTTATTTTTTTTAATTCTGTCAGCTGCAGTTGCAGATCCATAAATTCTAGAGATTACTGGATACCTTGAGAAACTCAATCATGAACATAAATTGTTAATATGATCATATTTTTTTATTTCAGTTTGGCAGATTTTATTAGAAAAAAATACACATTTTTTTCCTGATTCATGTGGCCGTTGCAAGGTCAGTCTTAATTTTCACTCATCCTTGGGGCACTTTCACACATGCTGAATGATGCACTTTCGATCCACTTTCAATGCACTTTAATGATAGTTAGCACATGGGTTTTGCCATTTCACAAAGTAAAATCCAGTGGCAAAGTGGATTGGAAGTGGATTGAAAGGGCATTATCCAGCCCTTGATAGCTTTTGAACCACACAACTGAGCTCCAAAAGCAAAGATGGAGCTGTGACACACACGGCAGCAAGGGTGATTTTGCCCCCTTCCCCTACTAAAGCCCCTAATCCATATGGCTCTTATTCCATATGGGTCCTACACCCAAGCAATATACTCTCTGGAGGTCATGAACACATGAAGCTGCCTTATACCCTTGGTCCATCAAAGTCAGTATTCTCTACTCAGACTGGCAGCACCTCTCCAGGGTCTCAGGCAGAGGTCTTTCACATCACCTACTTCCCTAGTCCCTTTAACTGGAGATGTCAGGGATTGAACCTGGGACCTTCTGCATGCCAAGCAGATGCTCTGCCACTGAGCCAGGTCAGAAGGGGCTGTAGCTGTAGGAACAGATGGGAATGCAGCAAAGAGCCTGGCTTCGGCCAGGGCGGGCGGGCTAGAAATTGCAAAATAAATAAATAAAGTTCTGAACTCCTTCCATTGGTGGTAGTTAGCATTCAACCCTCTGTGTTTTTGCTTTGACAGTGTGATATGGAGAGGGGGAAATCCAGCATATAATTGCACTGCATCATTTATGAACACCTTGATACTAACATATGTTGAAGAAAGTTCTATTTTACATTAGTGGGACTTATTACCATGTAGCTGCAGTGATAACCATCTCCTTAGATGTTCAAATTATACTTATTTGTTTTACTGCTTCAGAGGTTATTCTATAAGATAAAACTCTTCATTAATATCTCTGGTGTGCTAGTATTTAAGCTACTTTTCTTACTCCAGCAAGTATGGATTTGAGAAACACACTTTTAATTGATAGAACTGCAATTATCCAATCTGTAGGCTTAGCACATATAGTAGGTGATGAATCCGGTATTCCAACTTAGGGTCTGATGTCTCTTCTAGCAACTTCACCGCCCTAGTAGCTTGTGTTTTTCAGTTTCAAATTGGTAAAATTAAATGCCCTTAATAGCTTATTGCGGGACTCCTTAGTGCATCAGAGAGGTGCTGAATACAAATAGGGTACTTGATAAGTCAGAGATAGCATTTGGTGGCAGAGGAAACCATGGACAGACCAATTCCCAGAATCAAGTTAATAACTAGCATGCACACTCTGTATGGGAGACTAATATAGCCAAGAGTAGAACAACTTGCAGGAATCTCACCTAGTGAGCTTTCAAATTTGAAAGTTGATATATACCCTACATACATACCTGGGCTTTTGTAATTCTATCTATATACTGTGATATATTTGCATACTGTTTGTGTGTGCATTATATGGGTTTTTATCTGATTACTGATGAAGGCCAGTTGGCTGAAATGCGTATGGTGTGTGGTTTAAGTTTCTCAGCCTATTAGTTGCTATTGAGTCTTGTTTTATCATTTTTAATGTTTTTAACCCTGATATAATTGCCTTAAAATAAATATACTTCTATATAACATTATTTTACCTTTCTCCACCAACCTTGGGTACCCAGCTTTTGATTTTTCAGGTTGGGTCTCTCCCCCCCTTTTCTTATTTATTGACAATTCCCAGAATCACCAGTAAGGAAGGTAGGAAAGACCCTGGGTATCACTGGAGTTTGTGCTCCTTCCCTTTGTATTGCTGTAGAGCATATGTAGCATAATGAACCTTTTCATATGTTGGTGATTTCCCCCCAGGGTAGCTATGGACCTATTTTTCAACCACTCTGAGTTTTTTTTTTTTTTTTTTGTCACTTTGTAGCTCTGGAATGGCGGCGAAGCAGGATGACAGGATGGTAGGTTTGTCAAGCTGGTGGCTTGATCATGCTACTGACATCTGCTCAGGGCTCAGAATGGTATCAAGGGGGTCTTTCCACACTGTTTTCCCTCTTCTTTGACACATGAAATGCCTTGAGATCTTTCACCTTGTTGTGTCAAAGCAGCAGCAATGGCAGTATCACAGAATCACATATGTCACGGAATCATCACAGTACATAGGGTTGGAAAAAATGAAAATGCCATCCAGACCAATTTTCTTCTGTAAGGCAGGAGGTACATTCTCTCCTGGGTTCTTCCACAAGTCAGTTTACAGAATCCAAGTGGCATGCCATTTTACAAGGGCCTACTTGGACCAAATTTGACTGTTTGTAATTTGTGGAAATTGGTCATGTTATCTTTAAAAGTCCTTAATTTTTCATCGCTCTAACATGCATGGTTACAGTTGTTGTTGTTGTTTTTAAATGGACTTTCTTTTGAGCTACTCAGTATACATTACTCTATCTCAGTATTATCATACTCCAAGGTTTTTTTTTTAAGGACAGTTTATCAGGATACGGGACGTTAGATATGGGGAGCCAGCTTGGTGTCGTGGTTAAGAGCGGTGGTTTGGAGCGGTGGAGTCTGATCTGGAGAACCAGGTTTGATTCCTCTTTCCTCCACATGAGCGGCAGAGGCTAATCTGGTGAACCGGATTTGTTTCCCCACTCCTACATACGAAGCCAGCTGGGTGACCTTGGGCTAGTCACATTCTCTCAGCTTCACCCACCTCACAGGGTGTCTGTTGTGGGGAAGGGAAGGTGATTGTAAGCCGGTTTGAGTCTCCCTTCTTCTTCTTCTTCTTTCTCAAACAGTAGCCCTCCAGCTTTATTATAAGACATTTTTAAATGAGGGGAGGGGTTGATTCATATTAAAGTTATTGCATATATTAAGAAGTGAATATATAATATATATTATGGTTCCTTCTGTTTGAAGTGTATTTTCTCATAGGACAGCTCTGATTAAAATCCAACACATAACTCACCATTTTAATGTTGCAGTTAATGAATTGATCAGTTAACTGTACCGATTAATTCATTAGCGCTCTATTTCGTTTGAGCTATGTTGGAAATGTGTATATTTTGGGTTGACTTCAAATCCTACTTACAGTTACTATTCTGTTTACTTTAAACCATCTCTGGGCTCATCCGCACATTCAGTTATCCTAAGGGAAGAACCCCTGAGCTCATTTCAATCTTTGTTAGATATTCAAGGGGAGATGAGAGACTGAGATGAGGCAACAATTCCTGGAATGATTCGAGATTCTTAACTCAGTTTTCTTTCATTTTGTGGTAAGTGATGATGTAAGGTAAAGGTAAAGGTCCCCTGTGCAAGCACTGGGTCATTCCTGACCCATGGGGTGACGCCACATGCCGATGTTTACTAAGCAGACTTTTTTTATGGGGTGGTTTGCCAGTGCCTTCCCGAGTCATCTTCCTTTTATCCCCAGCAAGCTGGGTGCTCATTTTACCGACCTCGGAAGGATGGAAGGCTGAGTCAACCTTGAGCCGGCTACCTGAAACCAACTTCTGTCGGGATCGAACTCAGGTTGTGAGCAGAGCTTGGACTGCAGTACTGCAGCTTACCACTCTGCACCATGGGGCTCAAGGGATGATGTAGACAGTAGCAAAATAGGTAACTCTTAGGGCGGAGTTCATAGTTCTGTAAAGAAACACTTGGGCAGACGAATCTCCCTCCCTAAGAGTCTTTCATGCTATGCAGCTGAAACAGCCTTATTTCAATTCATCGATTGTGCAGATAAGAATTACAACGTTGGTACAACAATGTTCAATGCTCAAGTTTAAAGTTTTATATCTTTTAAGTGACCAACATTATGAAGGCTTTTTCTGGTATCAGCAGTAGAACAGAGCAAGAGTCCAGTAGCACCTTAAAGACTACAAAATTGCTGGCAGGATATGAGCTTTCGTGAGTCGCAGCTCACTTCTTCACATACAGATAGAAGTGAGTCCACCTCTCCTTAAGTAGAAAAGAGTGACTTCAGACACCCAGTGGCAATACCATGTAAATGTCAATAGCCAGTAAATGACAACAGCAGACATGATTGGATTAGGTGCAGAAAAGAGCAAGAGCCTAGTAGCACCTTAAAGACTAACAAAATTTCTGGCAGGATATGAGCTTTCCTGAGTCACAGCTCACTTCTTCAGATATGAGAAGAAGTGAGCTGTGACTGACAAAAGCTCATACCCTGCCAAAAATTTTGTTACTCTACTGGATTCTTGTTCTTTTCTACTGCTACAGAAAGACTAACATCATGGTCTATCTCCATGGATTAGGTGTAATATACAGCAGGAGTGGAGAAATCGGCATTGGTAATGAGACAGGAATCCTAGGTCTTTGTTCAACCCAGGAGAATACATTTACTTGAGCTTCATTTTTAGCGGTGCTTCAGCAGTCAGCAAGTACTGAGAGATGAAGGGTACCGAGAAATAGGAACAGCAAGATTCCACAAACGTGGCAGACAAAAACGGTACAGCTTGGAACAATGAAAGCCGTTGTCATACAGTGAAAGATGGCCATGGGAAGCTGTGCAGAAGCTGCAACAACTTAGCTTCCATCCAAACAACTGATCTACTATTCTCTGTGCTGCAGGAAGCTTTGGGCACATATTTCTCAGTGGGGCAACCCTCCATGTCTTATGGGGGTCCCTTAAAATGGTTCGGTAATACATTGTATGGATTTGTTTGTTAAAGGGGGAAAATGGGAAAAGTCCTACTGGACATGCTCAAGCCTAAAATAGGGTATGCCTAAAATAGATCAGCAAATCTCAGCCCTAGTAAGCTAATTTTGGCTGCTGTGTGATCAGACTCTGAACCAATCCAGAGAGCTTGCCCTGAAACAGGCTCCATTTTTTTTAATGTGAAAAACAATGGTAGGTTCTGCCTCATACACTGGGCTTCATAGCTATAGTTTTTGCCGCATCTGCTTCGTATGGGCTCAACTTGGCAAAAGGTAGTGTATGCAGGGAAGAATGTAGTGTAGTAAGCTGCACAACCTATATATATGCTGAATAATACTTGGCTGCTATAACGTTTGCTGTGGTATTGCTGCAGCAACTAGAAGAAGAAGAGTTGGTTTTTATATGCTGACTTTCTCTACCACTTAAGGGAGACTCAAACCGGCTTACAATCACCTTCCCTTCCCCTACCCACAACAGACACCCTGTGAGGTAGGTGGGGCTGAGAGAGCTGTGACTAGCCCAAGGTCACCCAGCTGGCTTCATGTGTAGGAGTGGGGAAACAAATCCAGTTCACCAGATTAGCATCCGCCGCTCATGTGGAGGAGTATGGAATCGAACCCGGTTCTCCATATCAGACTCCACTGCTCCAAACCACCACTCTTAATCACTACACCATGCTGGCTACTGAAGTGAATTGGCAGTTAGGAAGATTTTAACCCAGACTAACTTCAGATTGCATGAATTGGAACCATTTTTCTTCTCTGCTTCAGCAGCCTAAAGTTGGCTCTGGCAAGTACTGAATCCAGTGCTTCTTTGTTTCCCCATTTGTGAATGTGAACGAACATAAACCAAAGTATTTTTTCCCCTCTGAGTCTAAAAAAGTCCAATTATCACATCCCCCCCAAAAAAGATTGAAGTCTTATTAGAAACATTTTGCAGTATTCCTTAAGAGGATACTTGAGTAAGCAGATACTTAAAGCCCTTCTGCATTTTTTTCCCCTGGCAGTAACTAATATCTTACCAAAATGGAGCTCTTCGGCAAAACTCAGCTAAAAGTAAATATAAATTAAGTAATTCTATGAAATGTAAAGTTTTTCTCCCCCCCCCCCATAATGGGCCCTCTCTCTCCAGATGTGAACTCCAAGGATCAATCAGTAGCACACAAGGAACTGTGACCTCCTTCTCACTCGAAAGAACTCTTGTCTCACTGCATAACATGACCCTTGGTGTGATCTTCATAATTAGGGCTTGTAGGTCTAGCAACAATGAGCCCGAGATGGTCCCAAGGTGCTAAAGGAAAGCTTAATTCCTCTTGCTCAGAGGCAAAAAAAATCTCTTTTCTGCCAATTACCCTTTTGACATTGCTGTTCTAGCTTCCTTTGGCAAACAGTGACCCCACAAACACTGCTCACTGCACAGTGGGGGAGAGAGAGAGAAATCCTGGTGGAGGAGGGTCAGGCGTAAAGGATAATCTTGTGTGGAGGGAGAATATTGCCAAACTACCCTTAAGAGGCAAAATCCAGATCTTTGTATTTTAGTAAAATATTACCAATTATTATTACCAAATCTGTTTTGCTTTATTTGACATGCTTGCGAGTACATTGTTGGTTCAAGAGAAGTGTTAGCTCTTAACACAGTTTGGAATGGAAATGTAGGGTTAATCAGCTTTACTGATAGTGGGTTTCAGAAATATGTGTGTGTGTTAAGTGCCATCAAGTCGTTTCCTACTCATGGTGACCCTATGAATCAATGTCCTCCAAAATGTCCTAACCTTAACAGCCTTGCTCAGGTCTTGCAAACTGAGGGCTGTGGCTTCCTTTACAGAATCAATCCATCTCTTGTTGGGACGTCCTCTTTTCCTGCTACATTCAACATTTAGTCCAATTGCATCATTAAGAACAGTGCTACTCGTACTTGTCCTCTGCTCTTCCCCAGTAGCTGATTGAGTGCCATCCGACCTGGGGGTCCCATCTTCCAGCACTATATCTTTTTTCATTTTGGATTGTCTCATCGTAGGGTTTTCAAGGTAAGGGTTGGTCAGAAGTGGTTTACCGTTGCCTTCTTCTGTGCAGTACTAAACAGGGTTAGCTGTAGTGGCACTGCCGTTATCTACGAAAGATCCTCCGCCAACGTCACCTTCCACTACTGCTGCTGCCCAGAAATATATCTGTGGCCAATTGACATGGTATGATTTATTTATTTATTTGTTACATTTCAGTCTCTTGTCTCTTCCAAAAGAACTCAGGGAAGAGTATGGGTTTCTTCCCGTTCTCATTTCCCCAACCCCATTTGCTCCTCACAGCATTTCTGGCTGCTTCCACACCAGGGTGATGCAATCCTGTGTTAAATCACCCTTGCAATGGGGATTCTAGACAGCAAAGCATAATCTATTTTCTCTCCATTGTTAGCAGTGGTTACCCTGATGTGTGTTTAAGCCACCCCCCTGCCATGTTCTCATGTGGCCATCAGGATTCTTCCCCAATACACCCTCATTTTTTTAGGAACATTGGTAAAACTGCATAGGAATAATACCATATCTTTTAAAAACCTTTATTAAAAATGTATTTACAGAGGTACTTCCTCATCCCCATGTCTAAAAAGTCGGTGCAGATGTGAGCAATCTTCTGTTTTTTTTAAATAATACCTTCATGAGCATGAGTAATGCTGCATAGAAATAATGCAATAGCTTTTAAAAACTTTTTTTTTAAAAAACCTCCATGTATTTGCAATCACCTGCAGAGATCCCTTTCCCCCTCCTCTCTGTCTAAAAGGCAGACTGGGTGATTCTCTTCTGTTATGCTAATTGCTGCAATGGACTAGCACTTCAGGGAAGTCCTGCAATTGAGCGGTTTCCCTTTCAGACCCAAGAAAGTGCTTGTGGTGCTAGCTCCCTGCCTAGGAAATACCGTTTTTAGTAGGTTTAAAATAAAGCAGATTTTGGGTTCTAGATCAGATCAAGCCTGAACTCTCTCTAGAAGCTAAAATGACCAAACTGAGGCTATCATACTTTGGTCACATTATGAGACGACAGGAATCACTGGAAAAGACAATAAGACTAGGAAAAGTGGAAGGCAACAGGAAAAGAGGAAGACCCAACATGAAATGGATTGACTCTATAAAGGAAATAAAAGCCCTCAGTTTGCAAGACATGAGCTGTTAATAATAGAACATTTTGGAGGACATTAATTGATAGGGTTGCCATGAGTCAGAAATGACTTGATGGCATTTCACTCACGCACGCACGCATGCACACACACACACACACACAGATTTTTGTTGTTGTTGAAGGGATGGGTTGGTAACGGTCTGGCACAAATAGAAAATGACTTAAGTGACAAACATGACAAAAACACATATAAGTCAGGTGGCTGAAACATGAAAAGCCTATGTGTAAAAGCAGCCATTGTGAGGTAACTTAGTCAGAGACAGTGAGTTGTCTAGGGTCACCGTGTGACCTTCATGACCTAGAGGGGATTTGTACGCCAGCCTCCAGTCTGGATTTGAACCTGGGTCTCCTAGATCCTAGTCCAAAATTCTATCTAATACACCACACTGGATTTTGACATAACAGTTAATATTAAGAATAGAGCATATGAAGTTACATCTGAGAGACACTGTCCTTCAGTGTTAATCCTCTGAAGATGCCTGCCACAGCTGCTGGCGAAACGTCAGGAAAGAAAATACCAAGACCACGGTCACACAGCCCGGATAACCTACAAGAACCAAAGAGCAAAGTGACTTATACTGCAATCCTAAGCAGAGTTATACCCTTCTGGTAGGAGGAGGATGAGTGCAGCGGGCAGCAACTTGGCTCTTCTCCTATGTAACAGTTTAATCCTGTGGTTGGTGAAATGAGCCACACCTTTAGGGGTCTGTGTTGCTCAATAAAGAACCTGGTTTAAAAAAATAGTGGCTGGGCTTGTGATTTCAAGACCCTATGGGCTCCAGTGATTTCTGATGAAGATGAGGGTCGAAACAGGGTAATACCCAGACCCCTGTAGCTTTGCAGCACTGACTTGGCTGGTTCATGAGACCTGTAGTCTGTCCATGAAGAATTGTGCATCTGTCAGGATACTACTCCACGAATGCACCATTTGAAGATTTTCCTTTTTCAACTTACCTGTGGCTTGGAAAACACGATACTTTGCAAACAGGAATTTAATTGGTTGATAATGTTTCAATGTGGACCTTATTAGCTGGATTGATTTAGATATATATATGATGTTAGAGGATTGTTTATTTGTATTAGTTAGTGATGTACACTATTTTGTAAGTTATTGCACTTTTGGTTATTAAAAAAGCTGGGCAATTTTCTGCTGTTATTCATTTCAACCTCCAGGGGTTGGCTGGAGATCTCTTGCTATTACCACTGAGCTTCAAGCAACAGCAATCAGTTCAGGGGGCAGGAATAGATGATATTATGGATAGATAATAGTAATATATTAACTCAATTTTTAATATCTGGAAAGTATTTTTTAGAAATTTATGTTTAGATTTATAATAGTAATCACCACTGAAAGTTCTTTTAAAATCTATTCTATTTCATTACAATTTTTATACCACTATTTACTGCCCATTAGTGTTGCTATCATCAATTATTATTCATGTTTGTTATGTCATAGTTTATTTTATTATATGAATACTCTTAAAAAAGAGAACTGAATATTTACATTAATTATTATCAATGAATGTCAGTAAAGGAGACTTATGTTACTGCAAAGTTACTATCTAGCCATTCATTGCTGTAATCTGACCAAGAGGTTTCTCCATTCCCAGAGTTTCCAAACATATTTAAACAGTGTTTTCCTCCCAGGATTTGTTGTGCTTTTCTAATTAACTGTAATTGACTAAACTAGATAATTGACAACGTTCTGCCCTTTAATAGTCTTTCAAAACCAGCCCCCACCTAATGGTAGAGCTGGGGGCCCTTTCCATGCTAGATACCGTCTTTGATTATTTGACTCAGATTCCCAAGACACATATTCTTTCCCTTTTGGTCCCCCTTTTAGGGCAGGGAAAACAATATGGGTGTCTTGGAAAGCTAGGCAATGCCATCTGGCTTTGATCCAGACTCCCAAAACAAAATTTCATTTCATTGCAGTGGAGAAAACCATCCTATTCCTGCTGCAGCTTCAAACAATCACTAGGAGGGAGGGTTGCCAGGTTCCTCTTTGCCACCAGTGGGAGGTGTTTGAGGTGGAGCCTGAGGAGGGCAGGGTTTGGGGAGGGGAGGGACGTCAATGCCATAGAATCCAATTGCCAAAGCAGCCATTTTCTCCAGGTGGACTAATCTCTATCGGCTGAAGATCAGTTGTAATAGCAGGAGATCTCCAGCTAGTACATGGAAGTTGGCAACCCTATTAGGTCAGGGTTTCTTCACTTACCTTGCAATGTAGTGTATGCTTGCTAAGGAGTAAATCCCATTGTGCTCAGTGGGTCTTACTGCCAGTGAAAATGTATATACCTTTGCAACCTTAATTTTTTAGGATACTCTCAGACAGTTACCATGAGTATTAATCATTGTGCTTCTTTAGCATCTTCATCAAGGAATTGCATCCGGATGGAGCACCCACAAGGACGAGGCATTTTTCTAGGAAGAACACATTTTGAAAGTCAGGAAAGCCTACTGCATCTGTGTTATTCCTCTCCACTGCTTTATTTCTGGGGAATCAAATAAAACAGTTTAATCAAAAAGGAAGTGGGGAACAATATAAAAATACTGTGTAGTTTCTGTACAAATAAAGAATAAATGAAATAGAAGCGCATTCATCAAAATAAAAGTCAATACTGAAATAACGTTGGCCTCCTTTGATATACACAGTATGAACTGATAGAGAAGAAGCAGGGAAAAAAACAACAATGAAGTTCTAGAAATGAAAGGTTTTTTTTTAAAAAAATGAAATAACTCTATTTCAAAATAGTAAAACAGTAATGGGCTTCACTCATAAATGTTGCTTGGTGAGGGTAAAATATTAGTACCAAGTGTACACATATTTTATTCTCTGTAGTTAGAATTATTTCTGGTAAAGTACACAGGTGGGAGCTGTGAGAACTACAGACTGGTTCTCCAAGCATTCTGGACTTGTGTGCGTGCTACAGATCTAGCAGTATGATATGTCCAGTTAGTAGGGTTGCCAGCCTCCAGGTAGTAGCTGGAGACCTCCTGATCTACAACTGATCTACAGCTGATAGAGATCAGTTCACTTGGAAAGAAATTGCCTCTTTGGCAACTGGACTCTATGGCAATGAAGTCCTTCCTCTCCCCAAACCCACGCCATAGATAGCTTGCACCATAGACTGGTACAGCATAATAGGGGACCTGGGTGGATATGTGCACAGCCAAGAACCCTGTGCAAATCAAGAAACTCTGATTCCCAGTAAAAAAAAAAATTACCTTTCACAAAATCCCTCCCAATGATTTATGTCCAAGAGAAACCTGCTTCCTGTTTGTGTCTTCAACTTTCTTCTGAAAACTCTCAACAAAATCTCCAAAGCACAGCTATATTTGTGGATAATTTTCAATTTCTTGAACGACCCCCCTCCCACCCAAATCTGCTGATTGCACTTGTGGTGCTTTTATTTTCTTGAAGAAATATGCTGAAGGTATTCTTTTGTCTTCTTTAAAAAAAATTGCCCCGTGAGGCTGCTTGGCACTTGATACCTAGGTAAGTTGTAGGATTCAGAGCTGTTTCTCCTCTCAACGCGTTGAATCCAGTCTTCTAATTATCTCCAGTAATTCACAGACTGCTACTTCTGGTAAAGGTACTGTCAGGAGGTTTCAATTTAAGCACACCACATACCTGATGAAGGCATTCCTTTTTTCAACCTTACTTTGCAGTGTGGCCCCCATAAATGGAAGCTACCTAGTCTCCTGTGACAAAGATATTATGTCAGCTCAGCACAGTATGCAAAAATAGCCTCCTCTGCACCTGCCTCATCATCGAGAGAGACAGCGACTAGTGCTGAAGATGCCGTTGATCAGGTGAAAGACCAGAATTAGGATCCCAGAATGCAATTGGAAGTCGAATAATAAAACAATGTCACGATGTCCACAAATGATAAATGGCTGCATCCACGTCCCCCTCCTCTCTCCAGTACACAGCAGGGAAGAACATTGCACCTGGTGTCTTAGCCTGATCCACTCCCCTTAGGAATCCGTTGTAGGAGAATGGCGCTTCGTGTCTTATTTTGTACTCTGGGCATTTAGCAGAGAGGTGCACACTTGGCCCTGGGATCAGCCTAGCCGTCATCTGCAAAATGCTATTAGCCAGAAGATGTAATTGGATAGCATCAAGGGCTGCTCATGGAAATTTGTAGCAAATGTGCACACCCCATGTTGTGATGTTCATTACGTCTGTAGACCTAAAGAATGCAGCAGCATCTACCTAGAAAGTGATGCTATCTAGTCTATTTTTTTTATTACTAGCCTAGATAACTTTAATTATTAATTGTTTCCTCACACGCTTAGCATACTTTTACATTCAGTGTGACATTTATTTGATGGTTGACATTTTTTTTCCAGTTTGCAGACACTGCCCCCGAGTAAGAAGAAGAAGAATAAGAGTTGGTTTATATATGACAATTTTCTCTACCTTTTAAGGGGAATCAACCCGGCTTACTATCTCCTTCCCTTCCTCTCCCCACAACAGACACCTTGTGAGGTAGGTGGGGCTGAGAGAGTTCTGAGAGAACTGGGATTAGCCCAAGGTCACCCAGCTGGCTTCATGTGTAGGAGTGGGGAAACCAACCCCATTGACCAGATTAAAGTCTGCTGCTCATGTGGAGGAGTGGGGAATCAAACTCAGTTCTCCAGATTAGAGTCCACTGCTCTTAACCACTATACCACACTGGCTCTCAGACCTAGGTGAGCAGTGGTGGGCAGTGTGGCACTGTTACATTTGGAGATGAACACAGAAATACCTGGAAGAGAGATGGTTGGGTATGTTCATCTTTGACAGTATCCATCACCTTTTTATGAGGGAATGGGGCAGTGAATTGAGAGCCAGCGTGGTGTAGTGGTTCAGAGTGGTTTGGAGTAGTGGAGTCTGATCTATTGAACCGGGTTTGATTCCCCACTCCTCCACATGAGCGGCGGAGGCTAATCTGGTGAACTGGATTTGTTTCCCCACTCCTACACACGAAGCCAGCTGGGTGATCTTGGGCAAGTCATACTCTCTCAGCCTCACTCACCTCATAGGGTGTCTCTTGTGGGGAGGGGAAGGGAAGGTGATTGGAAGCCGGTTTGAGTCTCCCTTAAGTGGTAGAGAAAGTCGGCATATAAAAACCAACTCTTCTTCTTCTTCTAAATCTCATCAATCATATGTTAGAGGCTAGATGTAGGGATCCAGTCCAACAGGGACAACAAAAGGCATGGCACTGGAAGCTGGAAGCATTTTTTTGGTGTTGAGGACCTGACCTATCGAGGAGAGACGTGTCTTTAAAATGAGCTGAAGTGTAGAGTATTTTTTATTAAATTCAAACCAATGAAACAATAAGGTTTGGATCCTATAACTTCCCTCCATGCATGTTTCTCTCCAGGTGGTGCAGGAGCAGTCTTCTTCTGCATTCCTCTTGCACTTGGCACTTTGCAGCTCATGGAAAGACATTGGTGTAGCACAAGTCAGAAGTGTGTAGTGACGAGTGCTGGAGGAATTAAGCTCTGAGACAGAGCTGCCAGAGAGAAGCGGATGCAGAGGAAGGGCAGAGGATCCAAACCTATGCATCTAATGTTTTGATTCTATAAGTATTCTTTAATTGTAGAAAAGAGCAAGAGTCCAGTAGCACCTTAAAGACTAACACAATTTCTGGCAGGGCATGAGCTTTCGTGAGTCACAGCTCACTTCTGTCTGAGGAAGTGACCTGTGACTGACAAAAGCTCATACCCTGCAAGAAATTTTGTTACTCTTTAAGGTGCTACTGGACTCTTGCTCTTTTCTGCTGCTACAGACAGACTAACATGGCTACCCATCGTGATCTATTCTTTAATTGTTTAGCTTTGATAAATGTTAGGGCTGCAGTCTTTAATCTGTTTTCTCAGTAAATTAATCCATCTACAAGAGTGGGGTGTGAAGCAGTAATAGCAGAACCCTGTTATAGTGGTGCCCTTTGCCCCATCAGTCACCTCTGCAGGGTCTTCCAAGTCAACTATGACCTAGCAAGGCCATGGAATAGCAGCTGAAACCCTACCTGCATCTTACTGCGGTGTTGTCACAAGAGCACAAACTGACATTTTTATGCTTATTCAGGAACTGTGTGGAAAATCCAAGGCAAAACTTAGAACCTGTAAGGAAAATAAAACATTTGTCTTTGAGAACATAAAAAAAGCCATGCTGGGATCAGACCAAGGCCCATCACGTCCAGCAGTCTGTTCATACAGTGGCCAACCAGGTGCCTCTATGAAGCCCACAAACAAGACGACTGCAGCAGTATCCTGCCTGTGTTTCACAGCACATAATATAATGGGCATGCTCCTCTGATACTGTAGAGAATAGGTATGCATCATGACTAGTATCCATTTTGACTAGTAGCCATGGATAGCCCTATCCTCTATGAACATTACTACTCCCCCCCTACAGTCTTCAGGTGGTATCGGGGAGTTAGACTAGAGGAAACTTGTACTACAGCTTTGTGTGATCCACTGTGCATACCTACATTTTAAGAAACGGCTGACTATGACAGGAACATACATTTTGTTGAAACTGTTTTGCTTCTAGTATGTTGCAGAAAGAAAGGAAGGAAGGAAGGAAGGAAGGAAGGAAGGAAGGAAGGAAGGAAGGAAGGAAGGAAGGAAGGAAGGAAGGAAGGAAGGAAGGAAGGAAGGGGTCTCTGGCTTATTAAGCTATAGGTTATATCCTACTTTCTTCAAATTTTCAGAAAGCCCCTATATGATAAGTTTGGTATTATCCAATTATATACAAATTAATATGATCAATTAATTGGCTGAAAGGAAGATAAGTTGACTAAAAGTTCTTTAGTCGATGGAAATGTCCTTAAAAACCTAGCCACACTGGATCTGAAAAAATAAACAAATGAATGATGAGAGATTGCATGTTTTGTATCTTCGAATAGGTACTAGACCTTTGAATTGTTACAATGAAAATTGGAACTCTGTTATCAAACCCGATGCAAGTGCCATGTAAGGTTATTCATTCCTACGCCTTATTTCCAAAGTTTACATTCTGTTTTAAGCTGTAGTTCACATCTAGGGCTATCTAGCAAGGAATGATCCTGGCTTATTGTATTTTAAATCAGTCTCTGTTCAAGTGACTTCATGCATGGTGACCCTTTGGGCACCTGAAGACATGCTGATGTGCTTAGAAACAGAAATGTACCCAAACATAATCCTCATAGATCTAGTAAGTTTGTTCTTTAGTCTAATAAACCATACATAAGATTGTGTGGTGAACTTTGTGGAACCTGCTATAAGGAAGGCCTATTTAGGTGATGCTGCATGCATAATAATGTAATGTTATTAAGGTATGAGTGGTTGTATGATTTATATACACACACACACACCAAATCATCTGGTAAAATTTCTAGAGAATTTATTACTTGTTGCCCTTGCCTTTGCCATCCCCCACTATTCCGGATGAACATTTTCAGTAATGTAATAGTACAAAGTGGATATTATGTTGATTTATGCCTATCAAATGTATATATGCTGTCATATAATGCTGTTCGGTTAGGTCACTGGAAAAATATTGCTGCTTATAGTTGCAACAAGTAGTTGTGAAATAATAGTCCATCTTTTTTTCTTACAGGTCCTTTATTTAAAATACTGTTTTGAATTTGGCAGAACTTTCATTCTTTTGTCATTACAATTCATAGAAATGTGGCTAATGTAGAAAAATACCAACATCCAGGGTTCTGCCAATTCTACAGAGATTTCACCTGGAACGGATGGCTTCACCACAGGCTACATTTTGTTGTGCCTTGATTAAAAAGTATTGGGAGCCCATGTGAATTCTCCAAAGTGGACACAGAGCTAGGGGTAAATAGGAACTTCCCCACGGGCATCAAAATCAGGGGACACTTTTAATTGGCTCAATTGATAATGTGATAGTTACATTGAATAATGTGGTTGGATTGATCCTTCCCAAACTCTACATGATCATACAAAAGATGACTTGCTGAAGGAGGAGTGGGTAGATAAATAGCTTGGTACAGAGCCGGATTAACACCTTTAGAGGCCCTAAACCCTTAAAAGATTTTGGAGCCCCCATGTATATGTAATTCAAAATATAAACAATAAACCATCAAATAAAATTTTATTTTTCAAAATGAAACACAATTTACAGCAAGATGGAAAATAATGTTTGTTTTTGTATACTTCCACTTTATTGATATTTGAAAAGTTTTCTCCTACTTTTTGTGGACCCTGGTTCAGCTGCACTGTTTCCAGTTTTGCACCATACGGTCAATGGTAAATCCGGCAATGAGAAATTTCTGTGGTGCCCCCCTGCCCTTGATGCCCTAAGCACGTGCTTATTTTGCTTAACGGTTAATCCAGCCCTGGGTTGGTAAAGAAATATGGAGTTCAAACCTCATCACAGTAATTCTTTTATGGATGTTGAAGCTTTCTGTAACTGTAACGAGGAAACAACAAATATAAGCAGTCAGCAATGCTAGCATATCCCTTAAATGGTCTGTTTCTGTTTTATCTGGCATATTAGCCGCAAATAAAATTTATTTATTTATTTATTTATTTATTATATCCCTTAAAGGAGAATAAAAAGGAAGTCTATAATACATCTGTCTAAAGACTAGGGGCACACCCATGCACACATTTTTGCATGCATTTTCATAGCATTAGAAATGTTGACTACTTCTGAAAGAGAGCGTGGTCCCCGTCTGATCCTAGCATAAAGCCTCCTAAATCGTGTTGATTAGGAGGAACCTGGGTTTTTTTGCTGCTTATTTCTGCCCTTTGCCTTCCCCGCAGTTCAAGGGAGCTTGCAGCTTACTTTAAAACACAATCAACAACTAACCAATGTCATTTAAACCAAATTTCATTAAGCTGGTAAAAGTGTCCCAGTCAGTAGTGACTGCTTATTAAATCCCCTATAAAATGATTGGCACTGCACTTCAAAAGTTTTGAGATTAGTAGACAACGTTAACAAAATGCCCATCTGTGGTATCTGGGCTCTTGCTCTATTTACATGTTCCCCAGAAGCTGTCAGAACCTCCCTAATAGCACATTGTGAAAGATACTTGTATACTGGAATGAACCGAGCAATTCAGTGGCAGAGTGTAAGCATATCGGATCATGGGGTGGGGGGGGGAGGGAACCAAGTAAACGTTTTAATGAAAACATGAAATTCCTGAACACATTTCCTTCATCGTGGTAATGCAGGGACAAGAGATGTTTGTGTGTGGGGAGGAATTGGTGGACTGGGTCCTTATCCTTTCCCTTTCCTCAGGCAGTTTTAAGTTACCTTCCTTCCGAAATTGGAAGTGAGCCATTATGGGGTGGGGGGAAAATCCCTGGGTCCATTTGCAGGGGAAAATGTCCTGCCATCCACCAATCCCTGGCTACAAGGACCCCTACTACTTTTTTATCTCAGAAAGCATGGGGTTGGGGTCACACTTCTGTTGATATAATGACCCTTATTTTATTTCCAATGGTATTTAGCTTCATCATATTATCCACTAGGCACAATGAGAATAGACACACACACATATATATCCCATATGTGTGCTTCTGGTTTAAAAATTATCTCATGGTTCATAGTAGTTAGTGCCTTAAATAACATGACCTTCACCTTCCTACCAATTGGGAAATTTTACCTCTAAGCCTGAATTCTAGCCGGGTCATTTCTCATCTAAAGCGACTGTAGATTTATTATCTAAACCCAGCCTGAACTCCGTTCTCTTCTTTTGATCACTATATTAATTTAACTGAAGAGCCTCTAAAACAAAGGCAACATTGACAGAATGGAAGCAGAGGATATAGTGATACAAGACCTCCTTGGAAAGGAAAGTTGCCCTGAAGAAGTAGCAATAGATCAAACGCTCTTCATCTCCAGGCATGTCTATGATAATAGAAGTTAGCATTAGTCCATTCTTTTCATTGACACATTGTTTGTTTAAATAGGAAACTCAGTTTGACACACAGCCGGTAATGATCCTTTTGCAATGTATGGTGAAAAACAGTTTTTATGAAATTTGTTTTGGTGCTTAGTGTATTTTGGAAGGCAGTGCATCGCCTTCCCGTGTCTGCTCAGGGCAGATGGTCATTGTGGAAGTTACCTTCTCCTTCAGACTGTTGAGAGATTGAAGAATTGAGTTCCAGCATTTCATTTTCCAATGACACAACAAGGAAGATCTCTCTGCCGACATTGTGCATTCATAAACATGTCAGGAGAACCCTGCTGGATGAGACTCAGCATCCAAACTATACATGATGCAGGACTTCATCGAGGAGAACTCCAGTTGATAATTTGGCCCAAACAAACAATCAAGACACCAACTGGATAAGAGACTTGGGGCGAAAACGCACGGTCGCTTTAGCCTCCTTCATTCCCTGTTTCAGCCAGGATTCAGCCAGGATCGAACCCATGTTTGGCGAAACGCATGCGTTCGATCCTGGCTGAATCCTGGCTGAAACAAGGAATGAAAGAGGCTAAAGCAACCATGTGTTTCCGCCCTTGGAAATATATATATATATTGGAAATATATTGGAAATATATATTGGAAATATATTATATATATATATATATATATATATATATATATTGGCCACCATAGCAGTTTTTAGAGCGAAAACATAGACCTGGCATTCTACTCAAGGGCTGAGCAATCCAGTATCCTACAGTATCCTACAGTGGTCAACTCAGTGCCCCTGAGAAATCTACTTGGGAGCAAGAAGTAAATAGTCCACCTTGCTGTCCCTTTGCTCTGAACATGGAGGTTCCTTTTATTCTTCATGACCAACAGATGCTGGTGGACTTTACCTTCATGAATGTGTCTAGTTTCCTTTTAAAGCTAACTTAGGTAATGACATCGCCACATCTTCTGGCAGTGAATGTTGTCCATCAGATATAGAAGAAGAAGCAATGGTTTTTACATGCTGACTTTCTCTACCACTTAAGGAAGAATCAAACCCACTTACGATCACCTTCCCTTCCCCTCCCCACAACAGACAGCCTGTGAGGTAGGTGAGGCTGAGAGAGTGTGATAGCCCAAGGTCACCCAGCTGGCTTCATGTGTAGGAGTGGGGAAACAAATCTAGCTCACCAGATTAGCCTCCGCCGCTCATGTGGA